>NC_092803.1:119727460-120080960 GCF_040954645.1 Diabrotica undecimpunctata | reverse complement strand
TTGGTGGCTGTTTTCTCAAAACGTCTTCATATTCATAATAACATTCGCACTATTAATGAATTTTTCATCGACAATTTCATATCGACGCAAAAACTTCATTACGCTAAATAATTGCAAACAACAACCTTAATCGTGTAGGTGTTGTTGTTTTGATCACGTGAATAAATAACTAACTTTCATTTACGATTTTTTAGCGGTTTCTGGGACAACTGAAGGATTTGGGAGACCAGAATATTCTGTATCATTTGTGTCCTAACGACTGCATTTCTTTTGTTTCAAGTTCCGCTTCTATTGAAGATTGGAAATCATTCTGGCAATTATAATTTCGTTTGTTACGCATCTGAAAAGTTCAATTAAACTACAGCCAAACCATTCACGGAGAAGGCGTAGCCACGAGATTTTACGTATTTCTACTCTTTTTCTGCTTTTGATTTTGATTTTGAATGTCACTGCATGACGACTGCATTTAATATCAACATAAATAGTGAAGGTGTGCCTGGTCTTATTGTGTCCAGTTTGTATGTTTTTGTTATTTTTCTGGCGTCATTTTAAAATATGATCTCTTATAACTAGCGACATCGTGAATAGCTCTATCTCATTACATCCTAAATAAATCAGGTTATTTTTTGTTCTCAGGGTTTTATTCTGTAATATTTCGATTCTCTTTTTTTGCACCAGTTTTTAATATTGGGCCTTACACAACCGCCAGCACAAACAATACTCAACTTCTGCAGAGAAATTAGATTTTAATAATTTTAAAATCGCTAGTAAATAATATAAGGAATAAAGAAAGAAAGAAAACTATATAAACATAATACACATAATAGGTATTTTTAATTTTAACTAGTAGTATCACAAATATGATATCAGACGTTTTACTTCTACTCTAATGTGTTATTTATTACATGCCACCAATATATTTTCCTACGATATTAAATCTGATGGCGAACTAATATACCTAGTAGTTGGTATTCGGTATCTAATGAAATCGATTTAACAAGAATGAAGAGTTTAACGGGTCAACGCTATTTTTATGTGTAGACATATGGTATATGGCTTGATTACTTCTTACTTCTTCAATACGGTAAAAATAGTAAAACATTTTTTTTACCATTAAAAACTGTTGAAATAAGTAAATATTGGAAATGAAGGAAATTATGTTATATAAAAAACTGTAAACTATTAGTTTTTGATTTCTTTTCTAAATTTATTATCAATAAAATGGGAGCTCTTTAGGTTTTAATTTAACGCGCTCATTCAATTTACAACTTTTTATGGTTGTTTACTAGTGAACTTATTTAGGACGGGAAAATATTTATCACCATTCGACGAAAGTAAGCAAATTATTTGTCATTCTATTGTCATGATATACTGCTCTCTTTTCTTCTGTCTTACAGTTTAGATTATATTTGTTACGGGGTAGTGATAACCGTCATAGAAACAATGCGTTGGGAAAAATCTTTTGGACATATAAAAAGGCGGAAAGATGCACTCAGAGATGTTCTGAAGAATATAAGAGTGGGAGAATGGTGACAATTATATTAAACTATCAAATTTATTATTACACATCATATTATATACACAAAATGTAAATTCATACTTGATACAATATGCAGTAGGTATAAACCCATTTACGGCCAAAGGTGCGTAAACGCAACCTTTATTGTTAATTTTTTTTTGGCCCGAAAATAATTTTTTTAATGTTTTCTTTTTATTGAAGTAACATCTCAATAGATTGAGGTATATAGTATCATTTTTCTTTTGACAAAAATATTACTTTTTAAATATTTTAAGATTATTATAATTTTGCATAATTTAAAGATTTATGCACATCTTCATACAAAAAATTTTTCCGATACTAATTATAAACGTAATTCATATTTTGTATTCTATAATTATAAAAATATGTTGAAATTTTTATTATTCTAAAAACTTATTCATTCATACTTTAAAAATAAGGTCTATAATTGCATGTTTATACGATGGATTCGTATACGCACCTTTGGCCGAAACCATATTATATTTTTTTCGTAGACTAAACAATCTGAAATTACGATCTCGTCAATAGTCAATACACTTCATTCACTATTTATAAAATTGCTGTGTGCTGTAAACGTTATATTTGCTATTTTCTTGACTTAAATCAGTTTGAAAGTTTCCTTGTGTTTATTTGTTTTATATTCCATATAAGTTGAAATGAGGTAAGCTAAATTATTATCATATGAATGAGTGTATATAGTAGTAGTAGTGCATTTTTTTGTTTATTTTAGTAAATTCTCGAAATATGAAATGAAGAGGGCACTAACTACTAAAGAGTTAATGGCTTTGTTAGAAGAAGACTCAGACTATGAAAATGCTGACTCACTTGATGTGGTTTATGTGCCGCCGGAAACAGATGAAATTTCCGATGTAAAAGACATTGATGATAATGTTATTGGTGAAGAAGGAATAAAAACAGATACATATGAAATACAAGTGAATGGGAATTCTGACGATTCTGATGATGATATTCCTCTGAACCAAAGATCAAAACGTCTAAAGAAAGAACCAGGCAAAAATAATAAATCCAAATTTGTCCCTACTTGGGTAAAAACAGATACTCCTACGTACTCGGCAGTAATTCAACATCAGTCTGATCGATATTTAGAAAATATAAAAGCCAACCATGGAGGCAAGTCACCTATTGAAGTTTTTTCACTCTTTTTTGATAAAGAAGTAAGTGAGAGCATTCGATATTTTACAAATATTTATGCATCGCAGAATAACCGTCACGATTTTGAAATAAATGATACAGATTTAAAAAAATTTATTGGCATATGTATATTATCTGGTTATCACACTCTGCCTCAAGTTGATATGTATTGGTCGAAGGATGAGGATAAAGAAGTGCACATTGTAAGAGAAAGCATGAGCCGACATAGATTTCGTTCAATCAAACAGAACATACATTTGTCAGATAACACCTTACTGAATAAAAATTATAAATTTGCAAAATCGTCACCAATTTTTGAAATAATTAACCGAAAGTTTGCACAATTTGGAGTCTTTGCAAAAAATCTTTCCATTGACGAGGAAATGGTTCCATATTTCGGGCGACATTCGTGCAAAATGTTCATCCGTGGAAAACCTGTTAGATTTGGTTTTAAACTATGGTGTTTATGTTCTGATACTGGTTATTTGTTCAAATTTATTCCATATGGCGGAAAAACTGAGAAAACAGATAATAGTTTTAGCTTAGGAACGGCAGTTGTTTTGAATTTACTTTCGATAGTTAAAAACCCACAGCAACATAAGGTTTTTTTTGACAACTTCTTTACGTCATATGCTCTTTTTGGACTATTGAAAGAAAAAGGATTCTTTGCAACAGGAACAGTAAGGGAAAATCGCACTGCTAAGTGTCCTCTAGAAGAAAACAAAATTATGAAAAAAAAAAAAGGAAAGAGGTTCATATACATGTGCATTCGATTCCAATTTAGAAGTTTTGGTGACAAGATGGAACGATAATTCAGTAGTGACTGTAATGACAAATACATGTGACGTTTTACCCCTTATGCAAACTAAACGTTATAACCGTAAAGAACACAAAGAAATTCTTATCCCTCAGCCTAATGTAATTCACCAATATAACCAATACATGGGTGGAGTGGATCTGCATGATAATGGCATTTCGAATTACCGTATTAAAATAAGAGGAAAAAAGTGGTGGTGGCCGTTGTTTACTAACATGATTGACAGTATGGTGGTCAATAATTGGAAAATTTTTAAAATTGCGAATGATTCTAAAATTTCCCAACTGGAGTTTCGTTCGAGATTGGTTCTTAACTTACTAAAATATAGTGGACATGCAGAGAATAGTGAAGAAACCGCTACATCATTGTCAAACTCAGTATATGGACGTCCATCTAAATTTGCATTACCAGATGAAACTAGATTCGACAATATTGGCCACATTATAAAAAGAGACGATCATAGTGCAAGAAGAAAATGTCGGATGTGCAAAAGTAATACTATTTATTTATGTAAAAAGTGTACAGTGCATCTACACCCCGAATGTTTCGAAAATTTTCATCTTAAAATTTAATTTACAGTTAAGATACGATATGTTTCTTTTTTAAAAATTGTATGCGTATTCGGCCAAAGGTGCGTATATGCACCCACCTGTTTTTCCTTTCATGAGAAAAAAAAATTCTTTTTGGTTGTAAATTAGTCTTAATTTATGTGTTTTTAATCCAATCTAATAAATCAATTGTCAAGTTTCTCTTTGTTTATTGTCTCGACCCTTAATGGGTTAAATCGTTCAAATAGTTTTTTGGCTATATGGACGACATTTGGTTTCTATTACTGGGTCAGATCGATAGTATATACAACTTTAAGTTTCATAAACATATTAAAACAAACAAAGCAAGACTACCAAACAGAACCAGACAACGATACCTCAATCGAAATTACGAATCAATTAATTAACATTCAGATCCTTAATTCAGTGGAACCTAAAAGGGTATTACACCCGCTTAGAAATGTTAAAATTATTAATTTCAAAGTACAAGCCAATGATACTCTGCTTACGAGAAATCAATTTTAAAAATAATAAAATTCCAAGTGTTACAAAACCCAAAAAATGCCAAAATACTCGGCGGAGGAGTAGCTATATTCTTCTTCTTAGGGTGCCTGTCCGTTCAGAACGTTGGCGATTATTCTGGCTATGAGGACTTTGTTGGTTGCTATACGAAATACCTGTGTTGAGGTCTTTCTATACCATGCTCTCAGGTTAGCAAGCCAGGATATTCTTCTTCGTCCTGGGAACCTTTTTTCTTAAATTTTACCTTGCAAAATGCATTGAAGTATCTTGTATCTGCCTTGATTTCTCATTATATGTCCCAAGTACTGCAGCTTACGGCTTTTCACGATGTTGACCAAATCCGCAGTTGTGTTCATCCTCCGCAGTACTTCTTCATTGGTGACTTTGTCTGTCCATAGTATCTTCAGGATCCTTCTGTATAACCATAGCTCAAAAGCCTGAAGTTTTGATAGGGTTTCCACCTTCAATGTCCACGTTTCTACTTCGTACAGAAGCACTGAGTACACATAACATTTAAGGAGCCTTATTTTTGCTTCTAGGGTGAGGTCATGGCTCTTGAACACAGAACTCATAGTCAAGAATGCACTTTTTGCCTTTCCGATGCGACATTTAATCTCTTGGGTATTGTCCCACGACTCATTAATTATAGTTCCCAAGTAGTTGTATTGTGAGACACGTTCAATTCTCATTTGGTTCACATACAGATTTGCTCCAGTTATGTTTTCCTTGCTGATGATCATTAGCTTGGGTTTGCTGGTGTTTATATCCAGTCCATATTTTCTACTTGTTTCCGTTATTTTGTTCATTAAGTTTTGCAGCCCTTCTATGGTATTGGAAAATATTAAGTACAACCTGGATACCACTTCAATGTATCTAACAACAAACATAGAATCAGAGTCAAAGACACAATCACTTTTTCAATATTCAATGATTACATCGCTTTCAATCATAAGCCTAGTGTAAAAGACATCTCTAATCTCTTAAACCTAGGTGCAAAATGTGTGCATTAGCCCAAGATATTGAAAAGACACGAAAATGAAGCAGAAAATGGACAATTGTTTATAGATTTAAGGAAAGTGCACGAATGCATTTCTGCAATGACAGATATTTATATTGGTACCTCTGAATATTTATTATTTTTAATCTAATCTAATTTTAAGGTTTAAATCTTTCAACTATAAAAAGAATCCCTATCATTAACAAGCAATAAACAAATAGCATTTACAATGCGCAACACGCCATACGACTTAACGGAAACATCAATCTGATCTGAGACGTAGAAGTAGTATCTTGGGGTCTGGTAACCTCCTTCGCCGATTAGGGCTCTGCCATCTCAAAAAAAAACACATTACGAACTGTAAGAAATATATATTGAGACAAACTAAAATACATACATAACTCAGATAGTTAACAGTTTCTTTTTTTCTAATATTTTTTAATGTAATACTATGTAATTAGTTGATTACTAATAAAAATAGGTTCAATCAGCAACACAAAACAAAATACCCTTACTCTAACAGAACTAATTAATAATAACTGTTTAATTAGTTGTTCACGCCTCTATCTAATTCAAGTTTATTTTATGCATTTTTACAATCCGGCAACATAGTAGCGTAGGAAGATATATTATGCCATATGTGAAGATAAGGCGAGTCCCTTAAGGCACCCCAAAGACGACAGACAGCACTCAAGTACGAGACGGGATCGGTGATACAGCATTCAGAGCGAGCGGACATAATACTTAATAAGCGTTTATATATTCATGTATTTAGTAATTTAAAATAAAGTCAGTTTTGTTTTCGCACGGAGTTTGATTATTAACCAGCGGCACAAGCGAAGTGCATATCAAGCAAATCCATGGTCCTTCGAGCCGGATCATCAAATTTTTGTGTTGAAACAGTGTAAATTCACCGAATTCCGAACTCATATTTGTGTCATCAAATTAGCGGGCGAAATAGTGCATATCAAGCAAATCCATTAGTTGACAACTAAACATTGGGACACAAAACGCATATTTATTTTATGCAATGTCCGCGGTAGGTTGTTCCTTAGTGTCTGTTTCATTTTATGTTTCATTTTTCTGCGTACTGTTTCAATGACATCTAGGTCAGAACTTTTAGAAGACCAAGATAGGACGTTTATATTGTGGTTTCCAAACCAGTTTTTTATTGTTCTGACTGACCGTATGATAGGCAGCTCCGTCCTGATGAAAAATATAATTCTCGTCAACATTTAATCTACCAATGCTTGGTAGTAGGCTGTTTTGAAGTATTTACTGATATTTTGCAGGATTTACTGTACCCTCAATAAGTTTAAAACAAACATTCTAACCCTGAAACCGCCATACAACACCAAATCATTACTCCTTTTTAAGAAAATGTAATTTTTTAAACTACGAGTTTTTTAAACACTTTTACATTTTTACCTGTAATTCGGAGGAAACCTTTAAAACCCATAAAACTTTAATTTCCTTGACAGCATTCTTGATTTCCTTTAGCTGTAGTTTACCTTCTTCGACCTGTCTTTTAATAGTATTCTCCTATTCCTACCAGAAACTAAGCATTTACCTTTATTTTCAGATATTTCCTGTTTCCCCATAATGATTAATTATATTCCTCACTGTAGTTTTAGGAATATTAAGTTTATCCCCCACTTCACAGATTGTTTATTTCGGTAATAATTTTTAATCACCAACTAAAGAAATATTTGAATTTGTAGAGATAGATACTAAGCAACCATTTTATTGAAATAATACAGCAATTCACTTAATTAGACAAGACATTAACTGTAGAATATAGTTTGTTGGAGTGTCTGGTTGTATTGTTTTCGCAGCCTACTTGTCTTATCTTGTTCGGTTTTCAGCAGTTAGATACTATCCCATTATTTAGTTGTCACTAATTTTTATATATTTTGATGTTCCTTAAGACTATAATAGGTTTTGTGGGTTGTATAATAGTTATTTAACCAACAAGTGTATTAATAAGGGTGATTAACAATTGAGATATTTTAACGCGTGAGCGAAGCGAGCGCGTTAATGTTCAAGATTGTTAATCGCCATTTTAATTCACAAGTTCGTTACAAAACTTTTCCGTTGACCGTACTTTTCAGAAATAATGATATCTTAACGATAAACAAAAATTTTTCAGCTTTCATTAACTTTAATGAATTAATATACACTTTACTTAAAGATATTTCATTTGCAGTTTCTGTCACTTCTGGTGGAGTTAAATTAAACTCTTCGTCAATATCTATCTTTTGATTTTTCAAATACACAGAATTTTAAACAATAACGTAAATAATGACATACAATGACAGATAGTACTAACAGCGGCTACTTCATTTTAATTTTTTTATTGGGAATATAAATAGGTATATGTTTGGTTGCCTACATCACAGGTCACTGCCAATCATAGAGCGTTTTATTAATTTATGCAAGCAATGTATGTTGTGTTGCCTATAATGAAATCGTTCATTAATAGAAAATCATTCATTAATAGGGGTCATTAATCAATGATTTTGAGGGTGTTAAAATTGATCATAAATGGACGGTCGACGGAGAAATATATTTTTTACCTTCTGTGATTATTTATTAATTACAATACGAAATTACAAAATAAGAAATTTACAAATTAACAGAAATATTACAGAAAAACAATTTGTCTTATTATATAGTTGTTAGAGTCGTAGTTCTAGAAAGTCTAACCTTTTTTAGGCATGTATGTCAAATTTTAGTACATATATTTTTGACAGCTGCATAAAGTTTACGTGTGTGACAAAATGTCACACTACACACCAGCGAACAGAATTAACGTACGGCAGTTAACTGAAGTCGGAAAAAGTTTTCCAAAGATGGCAACAATGGCTTCATATCCAATATTAGTGCATTATTAGACAAATTGAAGCAGAAACGGCTCCAAATGCAGAAGAAAAATGTGTCGATTTCCAAGCATCGGCGTGCTAAGCGTTATGACATTGGCCAAATTCATGAGTTTGGTTTAGAATTGCTTTCTCATCCGGCTTATTCTCCTGATTCGGCCCAATCCGATTAATACGTGTTCCTAAATTTGAAGAGATAAATAACGAATTCAGCTCTAACGAAGAAATAATTGACGATAGAAACGCCCGTTTTGCAGATCTTCCAGAATCGTAGTATTCGAACGGCATAAAACGTTGGAAAATCGCTGCAACCGTATTGAACTAAAAGGAGACTATCGAATAAAATAAAAGAATTTTCTGGAAAAACATATTTTCATTTCAAAGAAGATTACTTATCAGGCCACTTAGTATACCTATTGAAGAAAGCGGCATTGGCACTGAAACAGGAGTAAAAACAGTAGTTTTTATTGTTTTGTTTTTAAAAGAACTTGCATCAAATGTCGGTCGACTACATTATCCTTTTAAAGATCAGTAATTTCATTAAAAAGTTACTTATGTGTTAGAAATCTACTTACTTTGCTTGATCATTATCATAATTTATTTAATTTTTTAAGTTTAATTGTATAATATTACCGTTTCATAATTTGTGATGACATTGAATTTTTATGCTACGTTTTTGCTTAAAGAGGATATGATAGATAAAAATAACAAGGTGTGTGTATTGAGTGAATCAGGACAGAGTATTTTTTAAATATTTATTAATTGTGGGTTTTGACCTATTTACAAATAAATATTATTCTGTAGTTATTTAAAAACATGATTCATTGTTATCAAACATCTTAAAATAGTCTTAATTTAGGATATTTTATAATAAATACTACATATTAGACCATTTCCCGTTTCCTTGTTTCATTCTCCCGTTTCTAGGCCGTAACTTTTTAATTGTTTGGTGGTGAGCCACAAGTACAATATTTTACCCTCCTTAATTATTTTTGCTCTCTAATGATGTGGTACGATTGTCCAAAATGTCCGTCTAAGAAAACGTCAACTTTTTAGTAGTTAAAGGTCATAATGTCCAAACGCCATGGTGTAAAGACCTTATCTAAAACAATTATAAAAGACCCAAGGCTAAATTTAGGGAAATACGCATAACTACGACAAAAACAAAATAAATAATATCGTTTATATCATGATTCTTTAACCTTTTCTTTTATAAGGGCCACACAATCGTGTTATGAGGATATTGGTGCGGATCACATTAATGCGATTTTTGAGGTTGTGCTTAACTTGAAACTTTTTTAATGTCTGCTTCCGTTTTAGACGTAGAAGTGCGTAGTATTGTTTATCGGTTAATCGAGAACAATGCTTGTTTTTTCGATAGTGATGGACTAAAAAAGTCTTCTCACACAAATATTTACCATCAAACATTGTAATCATCTACCGAGCAAACTTTTTTAATTCCTTGAAGTTATAAACCAAAATTTTTTGAAAGTATACTAAGCGCTTAGCTTAAATTTCGTTTTGAGAATGGTATTGCTCTGCAAATCTACTGTGTTCATTTGAAAATTGCTTGGTACAACATCAATATAACGAAGGTTGTATGTACAAAGTATGTATTATCAACTTAATTTAGAAAAGTATTTTCATTGCGAGAATGGTTGATCTTGGGCTATGAAGGCAGAAGAAGTTATGAGTTCCAGTACAGACTTAGAAGTCGCCTCGAGCCAAAACGCAACGATATTTTTAAGAAGGACAGAAGTTTTTTAAAATTATTTTTAACTGAGCTGAATAAACTTCCATTCCACTATTGTTGGAAAACTACAGATAGATTGTATCTGTAACAAATATTTCAGTCATGGGTTGATGTGTACAAGATTTACGAGAAACAGTGCAAAGGGGAAAATCATAAAGTACTTTCTCTAAAGCTATTCAAGAACGTGGCAAACCAGATGAAAATTTCTTTGTTTCAGCCTCGCAAAGATCAATGCGATATTTGTTTTATGTATAAAAATGGCAATTTCGAACAAGAAAATTACGAAAAACATATTTCAAAGAAAAATTTGGCAAGATCTGAAAAAGAACAAGACAAGGAAAAAGCATTAAAAGGAGAATGCCATTTAATAACTATGGATGTTCAAGCAGTGAAGTTGTCGCCACAAATAACTGCAAGCGCACTTTATTATAACACTAAATTGTGTTGTCATAACGTTACATTGTATAACTTGGTAACAAAAAAAGTTGTTTGCTATTGGTTTAATGAGACAGAAGCTGAAGGCCAAGCTTCAACCTATGCCTCTTTTTTGGTAGAATACCTAGAGGGAGAATTTTTGAACAAAGATAAATTACCTATAATTATATATTCGGACGGCTCTACTGCCAAAATAGAAATTCAATACTTTCTAATACCCTACTCTACCTAGCTGACAAATATAAGGTATTAATTGTTCTAAAATTGCTTGAAAAGGGTCATACGAAAGTCTATAAGACCTTCAAGAACAAGTAATTCAGATTACCTAGTTACGGATATTCGTGCGATTCAGTATAAATATGGTAAAATTTCATACAAAGTGGACCTTTGTGAAGAGTTTCAGGAAATACCAATCCAGCCTGATAAAGTTGACTTTAAATCTGTGATATTTCCTCCTCTATACAATTCCAGAAATCCAATAACGAAAACTAAATTTGACCACCTTCAGGCGACAAAAAAATGTCTTCCACGCGACTGTTGGTATTTTTATGATTCATTACCTTATAATAACAAAGAAAAATAGTAACTCTTGAACCTAGTTTGATGAAAAAATACAACTTCTTCCAGAATTTATTTGATACTTTTCAATTAAGGCAACGATTTGTTATTATTATTATTCTAATAAATGATTCAAAGACATCAAGTTGTTTCTCTTATTTTAAATGTGAGCATTACCTCGTAAGTAAACTCTTAGATAAAACATTACCTCGTAACTAGTGTCATTTTACTTAAATTTAAAATTACTCTAAAAAATATTTGCTGGTTTTATTTTGCTCACCAATGGTAATCCTATTTCATAAAAAACATAATAAGATGCGCCCTAAATAAAAAATGATACGGTTTTTTTGGTCTCCTGTAAAATCATCATCTTGCCACTTACGAGTTCCTGCTTTTCCGCCGTCGATATGCATGTTCCGGTTTTCTAGCGTCTATCTCCTTACGGTAGGGATCATTAAATGAGCGTTACAAGCAAACAATTTAATTAAACCCAGCCTGTGAGATATGTTCACCCCTAAGAATTACGTTCGGGTGTAACAATTCATTGGAACGAGGTGTATTAACTGGAGTAAAAACAGGAGTCACTCCACTGCGCTCCAATGCTCCAGACCATCCCTTTCACCCCTATAGCACTCTGATGGGCGATAGGGGCACAACTATCAGCCAAATGCTCTTCATGTGGGAGTCCTGGGTAATAGAACTCCAATATGGTTTCCTAACCGAAATCAAACTCACGACAGCGCATTGTCGCTATGATCCTGTTATCTTAATGTGATGAGCGTCACCAAGGAGTATAATCCTATTTATACTGCACTACACAGTCTACGACCGACTCGACCTACTCGCGAATTCTAATTCAAAGCTGCAAATCCACTTTGGATATATTGGTGCGTTTGGAAAATGTATGGCTGGAGAGTGAGTCAAACTATGAACCAACTAAAATACTCTCATCGCAGTAAGTGCGACATTCCGTTGCGCTTCAAATCAAACTTTGGGACATTCTATTGTAAAAATTTTTGAATACTTTTTTGGAAGATGGTGACTTAACCTAACAAAAATGATACTGTGAGCTTACATAAATATCATAAGTATTGCGTATTTTTAATATTTTATTCGTTGTTATAAGTCGTTTACACTTATAAAAACTAATGATTACATAAATATACTCTCTAGTATTTTAACCAGGCATCAAGAGAATCTAGCTAATAAATTTAATTATATAAATTTAGATTCCTACTGTTGAGATTGTCATGCTATTACGCATCTCAATTACAGATATTTCCTTAGCCATTATTATTGTTTTGCGTTGTCTTCCTATATAGTTAAATCCTGTTTCTCGAAGTAGTTTCTTTTCAATTTATCAAGAATTAGTCATATCTATGGTATTTATTGCTTAATAAGGTACAATTTGTAAAACGAACGAAAGATCTCCTTACTTATAGTTAATATTCCGTCTGCGAAGTTAACTGTTACTTAATAAAAACAATAACTTTCTCTATTGTGTGCAAGGTATGCGAATTGGCTTAAATGTCTTTAATTTTCACACAATTGCTGAGAAATTCATGTCTTTCGATTATAATTATTGCGTTTCCTGGTTTAGTTTTGTTATGCTAGTCATAGCACGTACTTCAGATTTTGCTTGTTTAGATGTAAAAATCTTTCATTTATTACTATGAAATTAGCTCTATGTTCTGCTCTAGGCCTGAGGTAAGGGAATTCAGGATTTTTACAGCTTTGGTAGTGCCTTAGCGTGTTTATCGTGTAAATTTTGCATTGGAAATTAAGAATTTAAAGAATTGTAATATTCATTATTTTGGGACAAAGTTTGTGATGTAACAGATCAGGTTTAAAACTAAATGAAAAACGACGATAAATGGAATAAGTGGACAATCTATTTTCGACCATGGCCGTGTAAGAGAAACAGAGAAAGGCATCAGATAGGATGGAGAGACGATTTGAAGAAACAAGGAATAAAATGGATAAGAACAGCATTGAATATAGACCAGTGGAGGAGACGATGGGATGCGTATGTCCAAATATGGTAAAATTATATGAATGGCTTGCTGCTTCGATATCTGCTCAAGAAAATCTGGATCTAACTTTCTTCTGGTTATATCCTCCCCCAGTAAAGTTATCATCGAAGAATATAGCCCCTATCACGTGACTGCCAGTTATACTAACCCTAACATTAATTTGCACTGGGTACTCTGAAGTGAGAGTTTCACGTCTTTCATCGATTTCACGGCAAAATTTTTCGCAGATATCTGAAGCTTTTAATACATAGGTGGGGGTTACTAGATGACGAATAGATGAAAAAGTACTCGTATTTTTACCTTGCGTTTGTTTTTTAAATAATTTATGATCACAATTTGCTTTTTTGTCTATAATCTTTTTCCCTTATATTTTACATAAACAATATTTATATCATTTTTTTATATCAAATATATCTTTATTTTCCCGTTTTTTCAATTAAAATTGATAAATAATTTACGAAGATATTTGCAAAAAAAATTTTTTTTGTTTTTTTGCACTAATTTATAAATTTTATTAATTTGTTTATTAATAAAATAAAATGTTATTACTACATTTGACCATCGAGGAATTACCGTCTTTTAAATTTGTGCGAAATTTCCCCCGATCGGTCAAATAGTTTATAAGATATTTATTTTATTTATCCCTGATGCTAAATATTTAAACTATTGAACGTGCTCTATTAATGATGCTAGACACTTTTAGCAAATTTCATAGGATTCTTTAAGACTTAAACTATCTCAGAAGTTAAATGCATATTGCGTTTTCATCGAAATTATTTATACAATAAACGGTTGAAAAAGGGGTATGTTTTTTAATTATAAGCAATAATTGTAATAACTTCTACATTTTTAAAGCTACAGACTTGTACGTACAACCATTGGATAGCTGGTAAAAAAACTCACATTTAAAAAAACCTATGACAAATAGGAACGAAATTAGGGACTATTTTTAAAAAACTCATATCTCATTTGTTTTTAAACATTAAGAAGTAAAATTTGCACAAATTTTGAATGAAAATCTAAACTTTATATTGAAACGAATCGAATTTAGTCAAAACGATATTTTAAATATTTAAATTTAAATCAGGATATATCTCTCTCTCTCTCTCTGTCTCTAATTTTCTTTCTCTCTCTCTTTCTTTTTTTCTCTCTCTCTCTCTTTCTTTTTCTCTCTCTCTCTCTCTTTCTCTTTCTCTCTCTACAGGCTACAGCCCAAATCGAGCTTTGGCCTTTTCCAAACTATGCCTCCAACCTTGCCGGTCCCGCGCTGATCTTCTCCAGGTTCTTACACATTTTAGGCCAATTCTAGCAAATTTTGCGGGTCCGCTGCCACTTTATCCTCCAGCCTTTTCCGTGGCCTTCCATTTGGTCTTGTGCCCTGCCTTTTACTTCCTAGTGCTCTTTTCGGCAATCGTTCGGTCTCCATTCGAGCTCATCAAAGTATCTGAAGTTTAACGAATTCAGAGATCCTTGTATCTTTGGACATATCTTCCTTAGGACTTTTCTTTCAAATACTTCCAGCTTTCTCTTTGTGTTTTCTGTCATCACCCGTGTCTCGCGTCCATTGTTCTGATAATAGTTTTGTAGACCCTGATTTTCGACCTCCAGTGTGTATTTATGGGCGAGCGAAAAATAAGCTTTGTTTCCTTTACTATTCTTTGAATTTCTGGTTCTTCTTTCCATCCGTGCTTAATACAACTACCAAATATGTGAAACTTTCTACAATTTCAATATCGTCCTCTAATTCAACTGTGCGTCTGTTTCCTCTAGCTCTTGCTTGTGTTACCTTTTTTGTGTTTTGAATATTTATTTCTAGTCCGGTGACCCTGTGTATCTTTTGCCCGTTTTTAATTGTGAATATATTTCTGCCGCCTCTTCCGTTCTGCGATACATAATGCGGATTTCATCGGCATAGGCGGCAATCTTATTGATTTGTTTGTTAGGAGGTTAGCTCTTCCTATATTCAACTGTATTTATTTACACGGTACGATAATTTAATCGAAACGAAATGATATGGAACCAAATGTCTTTAGCTCAGAGCTCTGGTTAGTTTGTAGTAACAGAGAAGAATAGATGTTAATACGTTTTGTTAGATGTTAATCAACGATACAGAAGGTATTGGGTACATCTGGGAAAATGTACTGCTATATAAACTTCAATATATCAAAATTTCCACATCCCTCTTCCATGTTGTACCTTCTACACTACTTTACAGACAGTAAACAACTAATTAAGGAATTCTCTTTGTACAATGTGCCCACGTTTGTTTTGATACTCGAATTATTCGATAAAACTCGAATCGTGTGGAGATACCTAGATACAATGTGCCACTGAGTAAATCGAGATTTTTCTCATTCAACCAAAAATTCAAATCTGTACCGTTTGAACGCGCAGTTACTCTAACTATACCAAATGACTGTGTAATTAGCAGTGCAGTTTTTATTCTTTTGCAAATTAAAGTTTAGGAATCGGAACATCGTTCTACCTACAAAAGAATTTGGCAAAAGTTTTGCAAGCATAAAATGAAGGATTTATTAAGAAAAGCTAAAGCGTATTTGTGTTTTTGCTACTTATTATTAATGTAAAATAAAAATAAATTTTCGAATAATTTTGAAGAATCATTTGTACGAGAATTAAATAGGTAATCTAGAATCACGAGCTGTCTTAAGGTAAAAAAATTGTATTTATATGCCAATAAAGCACCAATTTTATAACAAGAGGGGAATAACAGGTAAAAGTTTTTCAAAAGTAGATAATAAAACAAATTATAGCCTTATTAGACCGTAGATGCGAAGTGCAAAAGGTAGGAAAAAATTGAAAAAAATGTTAAAATTACAGAAATCAAAATACGATGTTCAGAGAACAGAATGGATCCTTGTACCTCTTTATCGAAAATAGGACCTCGTGTTCATTTGATGTAAGTTTAGTTTATATTCAATACTTATTGGAAAATACTGATGTTCTTTCTGTAAGGCATAATTTAAGTAGTCTATTATAGACCCACGATTGTGAATCTGATGTGCTCCCATTGCGCAATCCCATATCATATTTATAACTCTAATATTGTTTATTATATTATCTCTCGACAAAATAAAATAGGTCTCACCATTTATGATTCTATCTTTGGCTAATTGGTTAACATTTTCATTACCTACTATACTTACTTTAAATAAAATTGAAGAATACTGATGTGGATTTTTTATAAGGATTATAAGGAAAACATTCTCTGTTCAAGTATGTCTGTTTCTTCTACTATCTACTATTTTAAAACCAACAGCTTCTTTGTAGCCAAATTAGACAATAAAAGTATTCTAAGCATACTGATCGATGTTTTTAACTAACAGTTTAATTCTAAAACAAGCTTTAATTGAAATTGACATTGGAATTGAAGTTGATTAGATCCATGACCCGACTCGTTTAATGTCTGCGTTGTCTCTTTGATTTGTGTGCAATTGTTTGATTGCGTTCATGACTAGCGTTTTCTTTCTACTGTACAGGAAATATGCAATTCAACACGTGAACCCATAGATAGATAGCTGTTTCGTTTTTGTTGATCTTGTTTTTGCGAAATATCCGCAACGTAGATTTTCATTACTTTGTATTTTGTGTAAATACTATGATTATTATAGTCAATAACGTGGCCCGCAACACAGATGATGCGAATTCGGAAAAAAATCACGTTTATGTTATTCTGAAGACAAATTCAACATATGATAACAAAAGTTATCATAACTAGACAAATATGAAAATATAAAGAGATAAAATAATAAAAGATAATTCTTTACCATATTATACAACATTATCGAGACTCATCATCACTAGAACCAGTAACATCTAACTTAATATCTTGCACATGAAAATTACCAAGGTCTTTACCATCTAGATCCGTAAGATTATGGATCAAAGGAGATAAAACTTTATGTATAATACACGGAATAAATTTGGGAGCTAATTTAGCACAAAAATCAGCAGATAAAAACTGAAAAGGAAAATTAATATTACGATATTGTCCCATAAGACCAGCTGGAGGTAAGTTATTAGGCTTGTAAGACGTACAGAATTCCGAAATCCTAGAAGGGGTTTTAAAGACACCTAAATGAGCAGCTATAGGATCACCATGATATATTTGCAAAATTTCCTTCCTATGTGGAGAAGACAAAATTTTCCATTCTGGAGCAAATATTTTATATTTTTTTGAGAATAAAACATAATGATTGTATTAAAATTACATGTTTTTTTATTTTTGATGTTTCAACCTCCACTCCGGAAATTTTTCAACAAATATCTCGAAATACAATGTAAAAGATTGATATAACCTGTAAAATATTGTTTTTATCAATTTATGGTAAATTAATCGTTGAATAGACTTTGCTTCGATATTGGAAGCAACAGTACTACATACTCTTCTAAAATTGCTAAAAGTTTTCATCAGAAAAGGTTTGAATCAGAACCATTAAACAAATCCTTGATGGACTATACATAAGAATCGATCAAATTTGACATGGAAAATGAAAATGGTAACTCGTTATCATTTTTGGATGTATTACTCCCAAAGTACAATCTTCTTCTTTTAAAGGTGCCTATCTTCTTGTGTTGTTGACGAACCACATTGACCCATATTATCCTGTTCACTTCTCTTCTTCTTCTTCAGCCTTAAGTAATCCAACTTTGGACATAGGCCTCCTCCAAATCAATCCAGTGTCTTCTATTTTGCGCCACTTGCTTCAAGTTGTGTCCTCCGATCTTCTTAATGGCATCAGCCAATCTCATTTGTGGTCTTCCTCTGCTTCTCTTTCCTAACCATGGCCCCCACTGTTGTATTTCGTGGTTCCATCTCTTATCCTTCAGTCGGGCATTGTGTCCTGCGAAGCTCAATTTTAATTTGGCAGCATGTTCTCCTGCGTCTTTTACTTTGGTTTTGCTTCTAATCCATTTGCTTGTTTTTTTGTCGATAAGTCTCACCGCGAGCATTGATATGTTCTGATTCTGTTCACAGCAGCTCGAAATAAATCAGTTGACGTTAGACCAGTCTATTTTCTAAGATTGGCCAGACAAGGTATACGTCTGCGCCAAGGGCCTTTCTTGCCCTCAGTCTTGCCTTCTGGAATCAACTGTCAAAGTCGGTATTTATTATTACGTATAATGTGGCCGAAATAAGCCGATTTTCTGCTCATTAAAGTGTTAATAATATCTTTGACTTTTCTTAGCCTCTGGAGAATAGTTATGTAGTTGTGTGGTGCTCTACCGTTAATTCCATCTAAATACCTTTAACTGTTTTATGGTATCTTCTGTGAGACTTCAGCATTCTACTCCGTAAAAGACGTAACATTTAATTCTTATAGACCAATTAAGTTAGTCAAAAATAAATCTTTTATCGTCACAACAGTATAGACGAGTTTGACAGATGAAATGTGCAGTATGAAATATTACAAAAATAAACATAAACATAAAAATAAACAACAAAATCGCTGTTTTTGAATATAGTTAATAACTTTTTTATTATTTTTGAAAATTTGTTTAAATGTACCTGAACTTGAGGACCTTATCGTGTTTGAATTTTGTACAAAAAATGGGCTAGATCGGTTGAATAGTTTTTGCGAACTTTAATTTAAGATTTTTTGAAAAATGAGCCAATTTCTAAGACTGTTTCAGATAATTTGACTGAATAGATCTCAATAATCCAGGGCTTATTTTCCTCGTTAATAGGTATACTAATGACATATGGAAAAAAAGTGTAAAAAATTACATTTGTGTACATAAAATAATTCAATAATAAATAGCACTTTTTAAGCTTATAAACATTTACAATAAATCTACACTGCAACCGAAGCTACTCACGATTACTGGAGCAGGTATTCTGTTTCGTACTCTTCGTTTGAGTTCCCACATGCTCAATCGGGTTCAAATCTGGGCTTTGATCCAGCCAATTTATTTTTGGCACACCGACGGTTGCCAGGTATTGCGTTACCATCCTGGCTACGTGTGGCCGCGCGTTGTCTTGCATGAAAAGTTTTCGCCCACAAATCCAGCAAAACGCAATGCATGCTCGTCTAAAATTTTGATAATATATCGGTGAGCAATCAACTTTCCTCTATTAATAAACACGAGATCAGTACGGCCTTTGAATGGAATGCCTGCCAAAACATTACAGAGCCTCCTCCAAAAGCAATACGTGCTCGTCGAGCACAAAGTGCATATCGTTCTCCACGTCTTCTGTACGTTTTGACCCGATCGTCTGATCCATAAAGAACCATCACTGGACTCACCACTACACAAAACATTTTTCCAATCTGCTATTGTCCAATGCTCGTGGTCTCTAGCAAACTCAAGTCGGCGTTGTCGATGTGCTGCTGTTAACAAATGTCCTGTTTCTGGGCAGCGAGACCTTAAACCAAATTCCCTCAACCTTCTTCTCACTGTAGAAGTGCTTAATGTCTACCCGTGAGCATTTTTAAAACGGTTTTGGATTGCTTTAGCCGTAAAGAACCGATTTTGCAAAGAAGTCCGTTGTAAAGAACGGTCTTCTCTGGCCGTCGTGATTCTTCTCGCGCTTGATCCTGGTCGTCGTTCCTGAGATTCGTGTCTACGAATCGTTGGTATATTTTTTTGGATCATACAACGACTGACTCCAATCTGTCGGACCACTTCTCTTTGACTCATTCCATTATCAATCAAAGTAACTATTTGAACAGATCTAATAAATTTCTTAGCCATAGTTTTAAATTAAAAAATTGCACAAGTTCACTCTTTGAACAACTATACACTAATGAAAGATTTTTGAAAAATAGAACAGCCATATTCCAAGAAAAACAACTTACAAACAACACGTGCATTTTCCGAAGTCGTAAAACATATCAATTTTGCGAACTTATTACCCTTAAATGACCTGCCGTCACCCAATGGCGGTACCTAAAAGTGTTTCTGCATTGTGGAGTTTATTTACATTAGAATAAATTGCATAAATTTAAAATTATTGAAAAATTCTAATAAAATTCTAGATGGCCTCCTTTTAATGACGCGCAGTCAAAACACAACTTAAAAAAAAGTCCTATAATCCTTAGGGGAGAAGATAGCCTTTTTTTTGTAAAATCACTGTTACGTTAATTAACAACATTAAGGGCTGAAATTAACCACTTTTTTATAAGAAAACTCGAAAGTTTTTCACAGAATTAAAAGCATCTAATCCAGGTCTTGTCAGAACTTGGATTAGGCTGCAGTCACAGTAGCCCGAAACCCGGCTATCGCCCTCCGGCACTAGCATACTGAGATAATTATCCATAGTATAATGGTATGCTAGCGCCCAGCTTGTTTACACGTCAAATAGCCAATCTTTAGCATTTCCTGGGCAAAATAAACTAAAATATGCCGCCAAGATGGTCTCTGTAGCCTTTTTTATTGCCGGGATATAGCTATGGCTTGCTAGCTTTACCGTAACTATAACTATTGTTTCTTGGAAACGGTTGCAGCAATAAATTGTTTCTTGGCGTAAAACTTCAGCAATAAATTAGCAACTAATTCCTAGCGGTTCACTTTTTTGGCTTCAAATTTTTTGGCCGCTAACTCGATTTTTCTGGGTATAAGTTTTGCTCTAAGGGATGATATGGTAGTTTTTGGGAATTGGTCAATGTACCAATCAATAGCAATTAATTAGCAATCAAATTTGTTGCCAAGATGGGTTCTCTAGCTTTATTTATTGCCGAGATATAGCTATGACTATGCTAGCTTTACCGTATAATTAGCGTAATCATTGTTTCTCGGAAACAATTGCAGCTATAAATTGGTTCTTGGGGTAAAACTTCAGCAATAAATTAGCAATAAATTCCATGCGGTTCGCTTTTTGACCGATATCTAGGTTTTCCGCAGGTGTGTTTTAAGTTAATGGATGATGGGGTAGTTTTTGGGGATTGGTTATTATATCAATCAACGACAATTAATTAGCAAAAAAATATGCCGTCAAGATGGGCCCTGTACTCCTTTTGCTAATATGCTAACTTTACCCTGAAGTTAGCATACCCACTGTTTCTAGGAAACGGTTGCAGCAGTAATTTTTTTCTTTCCGTAATAAATTAGCAATACATTATAGTGTTGGCCTAAATTCGGTCTTATAAAATGAAAATGCTTTTCAGACATCAGACTGAATATAAAAACTGCCAGGTAATCTCCGGAAGTACTGGAACAGTTGGAGAGATAATGTAATAGTTAAACTACGCTCAGAAGTATACCTATAAGTAGTCAGAGGAGAATCCGATAATAGCAAGAAGCCTACACCGTTACAGAACAAATTACAATTCATGTGTTATATTTACAGTCTGACTTTTGTAACTTTTTCTATTAAAAAAATAAAGTAATGTTCTTTGTTAAAATACTGTTTTTCTATTAATTTGTAATATTTTCTAAAAATTTTGAACGTTATATCTTTAGCAGTTGCAATCAATTAAAAAAATCCCAGTTTAGTATCTTGACGAATATATTAATTTCCGATTCTTGTTTAGCCTTTTTATTTGTCATTGTGTATATTTGATACGATAAATGTGTAAACATCGGTTACAAACACGGGAAATATGCATGAGTAATTGTTTTATCGCAATTTAACATATCAACAAATTCATTCATGGGCAGTGTCACCTTTAAAAAATAGAATTACGTTGAATTTCATTGCAAATGGTGACTAGGTATTTTTTATAAATAGTACGATTGTAGAATGTGGTTAAACAACTAAGCTAGAAAGGAAGAGGTTTAAAAATAAACTGCCAATATTCTAATAAAATAAAAGCAGACTTTATAAATGCACCAACAAACTAAAAGACTTATTATCAAGCTATTGTAAAAATTTTTAGGCAAGGTTTGGAAAGATTGCTATTGACCCCTTAAATTATTAATTTCTACTGAGTAATTTGTTATCCGAGCTAAAACTTGAAGAAGAACTGGAAAATATCAAATAGGGCGTCGTAGTGAGGTTAAAAGACGAGGAGAAAAGCAATCTACAGACAGGTCACACGTTCTACTACAGAGGACAGGAAGCCGTTTCAGAAAGTAAAGTCGACTTTATTGTCTACAAAAGATATTCACAAAACAAAAGACTTTAAAAGACATAAGTCTATGCTGCTAAAACATACTCTGCTGACGAAGAACTCGAAGTTTTCTATGACGATGTAACTGAAGCCCTGCAAGAACATTCAACCCATTTTACCATGGAGATTTCAACGTAAAACTAGCTAGACTTTTTTTTTCAGGTTCCTTCTCCTATCGAAGGTTGGAAATCATCATCGCTATTTTAATTTTATTGGCCGCGCTTCTGCATAATTCTAATGAGCTGCAACTGAACCACTCTCAAATTTCTTAGTATCTTCTCTTGCATAATTAACCTAAGTAAAACGTACTTCTCGCCCCTCATTATATGACTCAGATCTTTCTAATTTTAACAGTTTTTATGACTTCACATTCTTTCTTCATTCTTTGTAACACCTCTATATTAGTTACTTTTTCAGTCCACGATATTCTGTGGATTCTCCTGTAACACCACATCTCAAAGGAGTTTAATTTTTTGATTTCAGATTGTTTTATTGTCCACGCTTCCATGCCGTATAGTAAAGTAGAAAAAACGTAACAACGTAGCATTCTTGTGCGGATCTCTTGATTAAAGTTACGGTTGCAAAGTAAGTTCTTCAATTTTATGAACGTGTTTCTTGCCATTTCTATTCTAGATCTGATTTCTTTTGTTTGATCTCCATCTTCGGTTAGTCCCGTTCCTAAATATTTATATGTTGTTACTCTTTCGATTGTTGTATTATTGATGATCAGGTTATCTCCATTTTGTGGTTTTTTTTGAGAATATCATTGATTTCGTTTTCTTGAGATTCTGTAGATCTTCCATGTCACTTGCAAATATGACCGTATCGTCCGCATATCTAATATTATTAATGCTATTTCCGTTGACCAAAATACCTTCCACAATATCCAATAAAGCTTCTTGAAATATCACTTCATTGTAGACATTGAATAAGAGTGGTGAAAGTATGCACCCTCGTCGAACTCCTCTAAGTATACTTACTTCCTCTGTCAGTTCTCCTTCGACTTTTATTCTTGCTTTCTGATTTTGATACAGATTCGATATAATTTGTAGATCTCTACTATCTATGTTTTTGGTCTTAAGAATACTTAAAAGCTAAATATGTCGAACTCTGCCAAAAGCTTTTTTAAAATCTATGAAGCAAGCATATATGTCCTGATTCATATCCAGACATCGTTGTGTCAGAAAATTGACTCCGAATAATGCTTCTCTAGTTCCTAGACCCTTTCTAAAACCCATCTGTGAATCACTTATTTCTTGTTCTAATTTCATGTGAATTCTGTTATGTATGATTTTAAGGAAGGTTTTCAATGTGTGGCTCATTAATGCAATTGTCCGATAGTCATTGCAATCTTTAGCATTTGTGATTTTTGGAATCGTTACAAAAGTTGAGAGAAGCAATTCTTTGGGTATGTGTCCCGTCTTGTATATGGAGTTAAAAAGGTCTACCAAGACAACAATATTATCTTCATCAATTATCTTCAATAGTTCAATTGGTATATTATCGGGTCCTGGAGCTTTTCTACCTTTTGTGTGTTTTATGACATAAATAACTTCCTCTTTCATTATTTCTGGTCTCGTGATTTCTCCGTCAACTTCTAATTATTCTACTTTTTGGCCGTAAAATAGGTCATAAACTAGCTAGACAACTACGTCTAAATGTTCGGTGGGTAAATATGGAAAAAGGAAAATAAAACGAGGAACTAGATATTTAAACTATCTAGACCAACATGGTCTCTACGCAATAGATACCTTTTTCGATAAAAAGCCACAGTGAAAATGGACATGAGCAAGGCTGAACGCGACTGTCAAAAATAGATAGATTTGATTATAATAGATAAAAGATTAGTAAGCAACATCTTTCTCTCTACTCGTTTAATCATTACTGAGTGTCGTGATTTACTCACATAACTATCTCTTTCCATCGGCTTCTATAATGGAATTAGGGAATAACTTGCCACTGACTTTCTGCATTTGATCTGCCCATCGAATGGATGAGCGACTGCCTCACCGATTTTTAACGTTTAATAAAATTATGAGCCTCTCAAGCTTATCATGACTACTTCTTGAAATATAACTATAAAACCAAAAAAGATGCCGGTGAGACAAATAGAGGAGAACTTATAAAAAAATAGTCTGAATGTTAAGCTATTGGAGGATTGAGTGATTTGTAACCAATATATAACAGTTTTAAATAAATTTACAATTGCTAGCGATCATAAAGTGGTTCGGTCAAAGGCAGTAATGAATCTAAAAAAAAAAGGATTCAGTACGCGGTTTTATTATTCACTTTACAATTTCATAATATTTTCAATCAAATTTCTATTTCTAGCGTATAAATTGTATGCAAATATTATCTATATTACAAATAATATTCATATTATTCTTAACGCCAACTATTTTGTTTCAGGTAATAGATGACGCAAACTACGTTCAACTGAAAATGATAACAATTTGCAAATGTAAGTAAACAAATGAGGAATTTCCTGATAAAACTCTCATTAAAACAACTACTGTAAATATTTCTCTCAAATTAAACACAATTGTGAAGGAAATAATTGGTTGTTCCAAGTAAAAAAATCCATTTTAAATTTAGTATTCAACCATAACGGTCTTAACATTCTTTGAAATAAATAAACTGTGCTTAGCTTGCAAGGATTCTTAGATTTAAAAAAATCCGAATTGATCACTATTTGTTAGTATTTCTTGGTTTACTTGGTTTTAAACAGGGGTTCCCAGCTTTAATCAATTTCGGACGCAGAGTTTAATCAGTTAAAAACATGTTTATAATTAACTTGTTATCAAGTTCTCGCAGAAATAAAAAATAATGTGCTATATAGTTATAGAATATGATAAAAGATTAGATATTCTATAAGATCGTGTAGAATATTCTTATATATATATATATATATATATATATATATATATATATATATATATATATATTTAATGATTCTACAGTATTCACTGCCTTCCCTCGCTCAACCGTTTCCATCTCTCTCTGTTGTTCCATTCTCCATCGTTTAGTCCTCTCTTACTCATGGCGTCGTCTACTTCGTTCCTCCAGGATTTTTGGGGTCGTCCTCTTTTCCTCCTTCCTATGGGGCTCCATTCGGTTATTCTCTTTATCCATCTGCTGTCGCTAGTTCTTCTTACATGTACATACCACTTTAGTCTTTTTTGTTCTATATATGTTAGTATGTCTGTTTCTATTGATGTTCTTTGCTTTATTTCGTCATTACTTCTCCTATCCATTCTTGTTACTCTGCAGCATCTTCGCAGGCATTCCATCTCTGTTGCTACTATCTTACTGCTGTTTTTCTTGTTTATGATCCAATTTTCAGCCCCATATGTCATAATACTTCGCACTAATGTTTTATAAATCTGCGTTTTTGTCTTCATATTTAGGTGTCTATCCCACCATACTGAGTTAAGTTGTCGGATTGCTGTTCTTGTTTGTCCTAATCTTTGTGAAATTTCTTCCTCTGTTGTTGCCTTTTTCGTGATTATAAACCCCAGGTATTTGAATTTATCCTTTCCTTTGATTGTTACGTTGTCATCAATCTGTAGATCTATGTCTTCTTCACTTGTAGATAGGTACTCTGTTTTCGCGAGGTTAATATCTAGGCCAGCCTTGGTATATTCTTCTTGTAGTTTCTTCATCATGTAGCTGAGGTCGTCTTGGTCTTGTGCAATCACTACTTGATCGTCTGCAAAACTTAGCGTATATAGGTATTCGTTCCGTACCGGTACTCCCATGCCTTCGCATTTTCTTTTCCATGTAGTCAAGGCTTTCTCTAAGTATATTTTGAATAGGGTTGGAGATGTGGAACAACCCTGCAGGAGCCCTTTTGTTGTGGTGAAGTCTCCTATGATTCTTGTTCCCATTTTAATGGACACTTTATTTTCTTTATATAGAGCTTTTGTAGCTTCTATGAGTTCCGTTTGTATTTCTAATTTAGAAATTAGAAATTAGAATATTCTTCAAAAGCAAATTACCGAAAAACCACTAGAGTATAATGGTTAACAGATATTCTATTCAATACTTTCCAAAGTATGAGGAATTGCTTTACACAGGTAAACAACTACTTTGCCGCCTGAAATGCAGAATCCTGTGTAAATAAAAAAGTCGTGAACTATTCCAGAAACTCCTGCTCTTCCAAATATTTTGAAGGTTTGTTCGGCAATTATTGGCGAAGATTTCTTGCTTTGGTTCCTTTGTAACTAATCATCATTTCATCAATAAAGTACTGATTTTCTCCTTTTCTACCAGTGCAGCTGTAAATGCATTTTAAAATTTGGCCCATCGGCGCAGAGAGCAACAAAGAAATTATGCAGTGAGAAAGAGATGGACGAACGCCGGGAATCGACTACGTGATTTTTAAACATAGTTTACAGGTCGAGTTTACTTCTTATGAGATAATTTCCTGGAATTTTGCTACGCAGCAAGTGGACGTGCCCATTGTATAATTTTCAAAGTCATTCCTAGTTTTTACAAAATGTACTTTTTTATTCCTTCCTTATTCACAGTATTGGAAAACGGTATTTTTGATCTATGGAATGGACTAAAATGCACTTTAAAAGAGAGCCGCAAAAAGATCCCGGTTAGGATACATAAGAAATCACGATATTAGGAGGCAAATGCAAGTACAACGAAATTTAATAAAGGACATAGAAAAACAGTGACTTGGTACGGACACGTCAGACGAATGGAAGAAACCAGAATCCCAAAAAACGTATTAGGCTGGATCCTCACAAAAACGGAAAGGGGGAAGGCCAGCAACAACAGGGATGAAGGGCATTGTTAAATGACATGTCGTTGTTATTGCCATGTTGTTAAATGCCATGGCAATGTCTGAAAGAAATCTTACTAAAGAAGACTACCAAAATAGAAATCTGATATAATTTTTACTGGATACATCTGCCTTTATTTTTATATGGCTTTCTATTAATTCTCTTTCTTAATTTCATTGATACACTTTTGAATATGTTTGCCGTTATTTTGCGTGACTTAATTCTGTATCTCGTTATAGATAGATAATTTAAAACTAAGGCGAAAAACACTGAAATTTTGCTTTATCAGACTGACGATAATAATAGAAAAATTCTTTTTTTAATTATCGTTATTTTGATATGATATTTCAATTTACAAAACTTTTTATTTAACAAACAGTTGTTCCATTACATGTATTTAGAGATGTGCGTTAAATCAACTAACCAGTCTCATGAGAGATGATTCAAATGTTTGTATTGACCATCTGTCGATGAGTTCGACTTCTGACATTATCCTATAATTTTCATTTCAGATCAGCTGACTCTATTTGGTCGGTAATATTTTTAACTCTTTTCAGGATGTTACGGTGTCATGATGTCAATAGGCTATTTCTCTCGATAGTTAATGAAATTGATGATAGTAAAGGACTGTGTATACAATTAATTATACAGCTATTAATTAACTATTGGAAATCTAGTTACCATACCGGACGGCTTTTTATAAAAAAATTGATGTAGATTCCGGATTTTAGTTGAAACTAGTTTAACAAAAAAATCAGCATAACATAATGTCTCTTAATAAAATATTTCTAAAAATCATCCAATCCAATACAATTCCAATATATCATAATTTGGAAGCCAAGATATGCAGTACGTATTATATAACAAAAAAAGGAAGAGAACAACTATTCAAAAGAACAGGGCGCCATTCTTTTTAAATGTTTAAACTACACAAAGAATCCAACTTCATTAATCAGATAAAATATTCAAATATTAGAAAAAGTTACGTCTTTATCCAGTCTCTCGTATTGTGTAAGTTTCTTAACTTGAAATAACTTAACTTAAATCGGCTGACAATACATATAAGTAAAAGTACTCACAATAACTGGACGTTGACCGTCTCTTTACTCTCTCAACTCTTGAATACACGGGGGTTTCTATATTTACTTGAGGGGAAACTTATATTTGAATTAATTCGGAACTACGTTTGGAACTAACTTGAGATGAACTTTGGACTAACGTTGAATTTACGTTTGGAATTAACCTTAAGGTAACGTTGGATTGACTTTGGGTCACGTTTGGAATTAATTTTCGGAGAGCTTTTTCCTTCCATGGAAACTTTTCCATGGATGTTTGGTTTTTCATATTGTTCTTTTTAGATGAACTGATGATGCTTACTGATTAGTAAGCGAAACGTCTTCAATAAATAGATGAAGCAGCCACCTTCTTTGTCTTTTATTTCTCCACTTTGACCGAAAAACCCACCACTCTTCGAGTGTTCCTTAATTTATATATATATATATATATATATATATATATATATATATATATATATATATATATATATATATATATATAACGGTTGTTTTATTATGGAGCATTAGCGGCCTAAAATAATTTCTTATGAACTTTTACAGACATTACATACTTACATACAACTCACGTACTGGGTGTTTTTAAAAGAGTTTAATAAGATAAACTAAGATTATACAAAATATAATAACCGTCATTTTGACGCATTACAAAATGATTGTGACAAGTTATTATTCAATAATGAAATGATATTCACTCAATATAAAGAATTGCTGAATTTCTAGTTTATGAAACGAGTAGGAGACGAAGACTAAAGAAGATCTGGTGGAGAATGGTTAGATAAGATACTTCCATGAAGGGGATTAATATTTGTATAACCCAAGATAGAAAAGTTAAATTCTATAGATTTTTTTGATACACATTTTTCTTCATTAGTAAGATGATTGCTGCTTCTTTGATTTTCCTCTTTTTGCTCTTCGTTTCTTGCATGACTATTGATGCATCTTTCCATTGCAATGTGTGCACAAACTGGGGAATGGGTGCCGTAAAATAATCCGGAAGGTAAGTAAAATAAGTCTAAATATTGCAACGTGACCGGAGGATGCATTTAGACGGCTTTCAAAGGGAAAAAAATATCTTCGATCTGTCGCAAGTCACTGTTTTAAATGTATGATTCTTGTTCTGCTTCCTCAGCTTTTTCCTTTTTAGGGGTGCTGTGCCTTACTCTTCCTCGCAACTTATTTCTGTCCATCGGGTCTTCTTTACCTAAACCTTTCTCTCTCATTTTAACGTATGATTCATGCTTATTTATCTTAATAATTAATGGTTTTGAAGTTTCTCCCAGATAGAAATTGCTGCGTTCAGAAGTAAGATGCAGTTCCTTGATCGATTCTGTGTGTTGTTGGGTTTGGTTTTGGAAATAATAGATCCCATTGTGTTGGTTGTTTTGAATGTTGTTGTGTTTATTGCCTATTGTGACGTTTATTTTATTGTCATTTACACTTATTTTAATTTATTTACACTTTTTTAACACTAACACTAAAAACGCAATTAATTTATATCGTTTTATTTACTTCGCGCTACAAATATATTTATTAGACTAACTTCTACTTAATGTATCTCTATATATAGGGGATTCAGTCGTTCTGGAATGAAATTTACATATCTCCACTATAGTGTGGGTTTTTGGTAATGTTTGTACATAATATTTTTCTAAATGTATTTTTGTACTCGCTAGTATCACCACATCATCCGCGTATGCTATGCACTGTTCCCTGCTATTGAAAATAATCCTGTTTGTTCTCATATTTGATCTTCTTAGAATTTGTTCTAATACTAGATTGAATAAATTCGTTGATACGGATCCCCTTGTTTTAAACCTCTATTCACTGTGAACTGTCTTGAAAAGCTTCCTTCCATTGTTACCCAATTCATCGTGTTCCTAAGCGTCATTCTCACTAGCCTTATAAGTTTTTCTGGTTTTTTCTAATGTTCTCATGGCCTTATATAGTATCGTTCGATTTAGGGAGTCGTATGCTTGTTTAAAATCGATAAATAGCATATGTAATCCTAAGTTTTGTTCGTAGCTATTATTTTGTATCAATTTTAACATACTTATTTGATCAGTAGTCCTTCTTTCTGGTCTAAAACCTCCCTGATATTCTCTAACTTTGTTGTCATATTTTATTAATCTTTCCTAATAATTTTTGCTAGTATTTTATAGACTACTTCTAATAGTGCTTATACATCTATAGTTTTCGCACTCCGTTTTGTCTCCTTTTTTATAGATAGGACAAATAAGAACGGCATTTCCTCCTTTTGGCAAATTATTAGTGCCAATCCTTTCCTTCAATCTTTCGCCACCTTCCTTAAAAATTTCAGCGGAATACCACTTCCTCCTGCACTTTTGTTATTTTTTAGGTCTCTTATTATTTCTTTGACTTCATTCAAAGTTGGTTCCTCGTACGTTTCTTCTTCATCTTCTTGCTAATTTTCATTTCCCTCAAGTTCGTCTTGTTGGTCTGTATTTAATACATCTTCAAAATATTCCGCCCCTCTGTTTAATTTTTCTGTTGTTTCACCTAGAAGTAAGCCTTCTTTGTTTCTGCAATACTGTGGATTTTTCTTTGTAATTTCTCTGGTCTTCTTAACTTCTTGGTAGAAATTCTTTACCTCTTTGTTTATGTAGGCTTCTTCTATGTTTTTAATTGCTTTTCTAGCTGTCCCCTTTTCTTTTTTCTGCAAATCCTTTTCACTTCCCTTGTTCTTGCCACATAGTTTTCTTCCATGAACATATCTGCTAATAATGGAGATATTGAAGTTTGTTTATAAAAATCGTTGTTTAATTGAAAATATTTTTTTTTTCAGTGCATAACGCTAATAGCTCTGTTATAGCTGATATATTCAGTTTTGTTTTGGTTGTCAATGTAATGTCATTCTCTAGTCTAGTTCTTATTATTTCTAAGGTTAACAGGGATAACTCAGTTGTTATTATTCTAGTATTTTAACAGGGTTTTATGACCTACATATATAAATCGTTCTGTAATTTTATAAAAAAAAATTCAATATTTTTCATTCAGTTCTTTCGTTTCATTAAGTTTAGTAGTAAAGTAACAGAACTATAGTATTAAAATAATATGTTAATACATTCCAACCCATATCTTTTCTATAATCAGAACACATACTTTTATTTCGTCTGTATCTATAAAAAATATCTCCCACGCGTTGACTTCATCACTAAGTGCGTCGAAAGGTCTTTCTTGCAGGCAACTACACAGATTTGTCTAATAAAGAAGCGTTTTTAATACTCTTACGCCATATGGTAATTTTGATGGCGGATTGATTCTTAAAATAACTGTTATCAACTTCAATGAATCCTAAGGATAGTTGCTTTCTCTCATATAATTAAAATTAATAGAAAGCAATAAATAGCAGTATTATGTTTTTCTAGAAGGAAACAGTAGGTTTTTGTAGTGCGTATAAGTTAGCTATGACGCTGTATATTAAATCAAATTAAATTTATGTTTTATAAATACACAGTGTAAATACATTATATTTTAGAAAGTTGACTAAAGGTTCGGATTAATTAATAAGAAAATCTTTATATCGAAGCATTTTAAAAGAAGTATGTCACTGGGCAAAAAATCGTGTCACTTCTTTTTATATTACTTACCTTCAATTATTATTAATAAATAAAACATGTGGAAACAGAAAAAAGTACAACAAGAAGATAAAAATTTCATGCGTTGTAGTTTTCACTCCTAATTGATATTGAATATTACCTCTTAGTATATTTTTATCACATAAGTCTCCAATGCTTACCCATGAAAATGTATTTCAGAAAATATTTTCTTATCCAAAAGAATGAACCGCCATGAATGAATGAATGACAGAATCAATGAATTATTCCACGAAAAACAGAAAATTAATCACTGTTATTATAATTTAGTTACTGCTGTACAAGAGACACCCTGTATTTTAACGACTTATATTTTAATACGTCCTTGAAGGAATGTTACAATTATACGAGCTATTAAATATGTAACAATTCCACGGTTCTGGCTCTTGGTTAATGATTCAAACTGTTTGTTAATACATGAAATGGTTTGAATTATTAAAGAAATTATAGAAGTAATACTATAAAGATAATAATCAACTAGAGTTGTGAATTAGAAATAGTTTGTTAAAAATGAACGTTCAAGGACTTTTGTTATATCAAAGACACACTTTTCTCAGAAAAACAAAAGTTTTTGGTCCGTTATGTTGTTACCGGAACAGCTGAACCGAACACTTAGAGGACATAATAAAGAGAGATACAGTTTCTATATAGGTAGGTAACTAAACATTTATTCCGACTTTTTAAAACATTGTTTAGAAATAAACTACAACTTGACTTGGATGATTGGTTGTAAAAATGGACAGCTATAGTCAAACAAAAATAAACGACGTATTATTGTTTTGCTAATAAATCTATTGCACGCCATCTAGCTGTTCAATTTAGAACTGTACTTTTCTCACAATGTTGCGTCAAACTTACTTATTGCTAACTTCAAAGAATATACCAACACTAACGAGTTAATCAGGTCAGAGACACATCATCTGTAATTAACTACAACAAGTAATAGAAAGATCAGAATTTGATACCAATCCGAGGGTACAAAAATATGTCCCAGAATTTCACCTCAAAACATGGATAATGCCTGTAAGATCGAGGCCAATAAGTCAATTGTCAAATTGGTAGTACCATTCACCACCACGAGAGGCTAATTAGCCCAAGTGATGCCGACGTTGCCAAATGGTGATGTGTTGGTCTTCTGTCAGTCAGTCACAACCACAAGGCAATGTGAAATGTGGTGTGAAGTTATGCGATTTACTTTGAAAACTGGAAATGAGAAATCGAAATTGCAAACAATTGCTCTGAAATTTTAAAATGTAAATCTCTGAAATGTAGTAGTACCACTGGAGAAATACTTTATTTTAATTGTAATAGAAGTAAATCAAATACGTTAAAATATTTAATTTTTCTATCCGAATTGTCGAATAAAGGCCTCTCCCATTTCTTGCCATTCATCCCTGTTGTGTGCTAGGCGTTTCCACATTGGTCCTGCGACTCTTTTGATATCGTCGCTCCAGCGCATTTTAGGTCTTCCTCTTGGTCTCTTCGCATCGTACGGTCGCCAGTTTCCGACTTCTATCCATCTACCATGTTCCATCTACCATCTTCGAGACGTTCGTTGTGTCCAGCCCATTTCCATTTTAATTTAGCTCTATTTTTGTTTTGTTCCGGATTGCTTCGTTCTTTTGCCGATCTATTAGTGAGATACCAAGCATCTGTCGTTTCATGGCTCGCTGAGTTTTTCGAATCTTGTTCATGTTCTTTTTTGTGAATGTCCAGGTTTGAGCTCCGTAAGTGAGAACGGGAAGGATGCAAGAATCGAACACTTTGGTTCGAAGGTTTTGGGGTATCTTTTTGTCTTTCAGTATGTATGAAAAGGCATATTGATTCACAAATCAGATTGTTTCCATAAAAAGAAGAGAGTGCCAGGAAACCCCAGTCTTGTGAAATCTACTAACCAAGAACTCAACGATATTAAAGAAAATTCATTACATTCCAATGAAGAACCATTTTTTATATTTAAATATGTATCACCATCACGACATGAGAGTCTCAATATTAAATATATATCATTTTCTAAAATGTCGATTTTTTATTGTGTTGCAACTTTGTTGCAATGCAATGTTGTTGTGTAGTTTTTATGTACGAATGTTGTAATTTATTATACCAATTACATTTTACACTAGTTGCTTTAAAATTATAAAAAAAATTACAATTAATTCTAGAGTCAAACAGAAACATTAGGAAAATATTGACCTTTTCCTTTTAATATTAAGGGAATAACATCGTAACCGTCAATATAAAAATTTTACAAGTGAAGTTTGGTTTTAAATAAAGTAGGTATGTATTCCTTGCTATTAACGAATCAAATATTCAAAGTATTTCTTTTAAAATATAACTAGAAAAATATTTCATTTATTTGTTAATAACAGGGAAGACTTTATTCAAAACAGATCGTCACTTGTGAAATTTTTATTTTGATGGTTACGATGTGTTTCCCTTACGCCTTTATGTGTCGAAAGAGGATTAGTACGCCTTCATTATTTAAAAATCGCGCTAAAATCTAGATAAAGAAAATTTGGCAACGTCGGCACCGCCTGGGTTAATTAGCTTCTTGTTCACCACCGATTATAAACATGTACAGGTTAAGAGCATTCATAATTTTTATTTCAGAACTTTGTGACAACGATTTCGGATTGGAAAGTGAAACTTCAAAGCAAATGTAAAATATAATTCTCATTACAATCAATTATGGTTTAATCCCGTATAAAATAATATCTAACTTATATATACCACAAGAGGAAGAGACAGTTTCAGAACCTAAACAATTTTCTGGTGGTTAGTTTTATCATATTTGAACTCAGCTGTCGCTGAAGACAGCTAATGACCCTTAAACATATTAGCTGTCTTTATCATTCGGTTAAAAAAATTATATTCATATAAAGTTCAATAATTCTTAAAAGAATTTTTTTTTGGACTATCAACTCTTTGTTTTAATGTCCAACATTCAGGTGCGTATATAGCAATATAGGAAGTACCAGCCTACTCGTACTTTGGTATTAAGCGTTATACGAAATTTGTAAGTTTCGTGTAATTTTTCCAAATATTTGTAAGTTTTGTTATGGCTTGCTTGGCCAATGCAATTCGTCTACTACAACTTCTTCAATTATAAGAGATACTGGATATTTCTGTAGAATTTTATTAATTTTTTGAATTCTTGACGTAGGTATACCATTTAATGAATGAATTTGAACACATTCTCTGCAGTATTAGTTACTTTAGATCTGTGATATAAAGATTTTACAGTTGAATGAATTAATTATATTGTCTACAATGAATTCCAACGAAGATAAATGAAAATTATATATCTATCTATAAATTAAAATTAATCTCAGAAATGTTAGTAAGCGCATAATTTCAGAACGACTGCACCAAATGAGATAATTCTTTTTTTGTTGTGTTTCTTATTATCAGAAGGTTTGTGTAAATATCAATTGTACAAAATTTTATGTAAAAACAGTTTTTCGATCATTTTAAATCGCAATATAACTAATAGATGGCACCATACTATGACTAAAATAAATGTCAGTATTGATAGATTATGATAACGACTTAGCTGTATTTTGTATTGCGTTGAGAAGATATGTCAATGAGGCGGTTTGATATCAATGAATGGCATCCCACTTTAGTTAATTTAGCTGTTCACCTGGTGAATGGACAACGACTTTATTTCACGAGAGATAATGCAACGCAAAGAGCTCAACGATCATCAACGACAACGTTAAAATGTTACCTTTTCAAGGATAGCGATAATTAAGAAACTGTTTATTAAAATAAAATAAAATAGAATAAAATAAACTAAAATAGAATAAAATAAAATAAATTAGAATAAAATGGAATAAAATAGAAAAACTATAATAAAGTTAAACAAAATAAAATTAAAATAAAATAAAATAAATTCGGATAATATGGAATAAAATAGAATAAAATAAATTTAATAAAATTATCTTAAATTGGACGAATATTAATAGACCCGCAGTATGCTTCATTTAATTGTTTGGTCTGTCTTTTATTTTCTTTTTTTATCAAGACATAGTTTTTTTTTATGTAGCTTAATATATCTTTCAAAGAAAATTTATGACGCACCATTAATATTTGACCATAAATAAATGATGGTCATTTATGAACAACAAAGGATTGAGTACGATACTTTGATAGAAGCTGTGAACATTGCATTTGGTGGAATTTACTTTACTAATTACTTAATAATATTAGTAATAACTAGACTTCGGCAAATATGCATATTGCATATTTTGCATATTGTGCATATTTTATGCAAATATTTCATATTTTGGCATATTTGTATAAAAGTTTGCATAAAGTGCATAAAAGTTCAGATTTTTATACTGTATTTGAAAATTTTTAAACATACCAATTTATTTCAATTCTTGTATAAAATTTTGTAGTCATTTTAATCAAGAAATGATCTAAGTACGTAATCTCTACAGGTACAAAACATTTACAATTTCAAAGAAGATCAATTTAAGTAGCCCTCAACATTCTTAGAAAGTCTCGGTCACTGAGGCATTCAGTTATTGGATAATCGCTAAGGGTTCGCTCATTTGCATTTTATGATCTAATCCCCAAATCTATCTACAATTTATTGTATCTTAACAGCAGGTAAACGGCTAATAGTTTTGTTCCTAATTTAGGGATTTTCCAAAATCTCCCAGTTTATTGAATTAGGTACCTAAACATTTCTAATTTGATGCTCAGATTTGTAAATCATTTTTGTTTTGATATTCAAAGCGTAAACACTCGTTGTGCGTAACAAAAAGGAAGATTGTGATTTTATAATGCCTAAAACAACCAGTGCTTCAACTTGGATTAAACCTTATAAAGAGCTGTCTATGGATATGGGAACAATCTACTGTTTAGTCTTTGGCAAAATTGTAAGTATCTAATATTTTCTATTAAATATCTAATATTTCATACATACAGGGTGTTTCCAAATGACACTTACAACGTTTGACTGTAGATACTTCTCGAAAAATTGAACAAAACGATATAGTTAATGAGGGGTCAAACTTATTTACTTTTCGAGATACAGGGTGTTAAAATTAAAAAAAATTAAATTCTTCTAGTTAATAACAACAATAACTTTAAAACCAATAAACGTATTTACTTGAAATTTAGTACTCGTAGGTTGTTTTTAAATGAAAAATAGCTTCCTTTAGTGAGAAAAAATTGTCCATGGTACAATACAATGGTGTGTATTTAGAAAAATTTTTCACCTTTACTTTTTTTTATGAAGTCAGCTATTCTAAAACACAATTATTTTTATTGTAATTGAATTAACAAAAAAAAACTTTTGTTGAATTTTAAAATAAATTATATGATGTATTAATGGTTAGTAACAAAAACTAATTTGTGTTTTTTTTTCCAAACCAGTTATTTGATTAACCAAAAACACCTTGTTTATTTTTATATTTTAAAGGTTGGGTTAAAATAAAGGTTTTTATTTTTATTTATAGATAGCATGTGAGAAGAAATTTCAGATAGACCAACATGTGAGAACTGCTTCACACATTGCAAAAAAAGGAAAAATAGGAGGAAAACATCAAACTTCAATGGCTAAATGTTTCCAATCTACTTCAAAAAAATTAGATGAGCAAGAAACTTTTAATGAAGACTTGTGTCGCGCATTAGTGTCTGCAAACATACCGCTTTCAAAATTAGCAAATGTAAATTTTAGTTCGTTTCTAAAAAAATATTGCAAACTTAATGTTCCAAGTGATCGGTCTCTAAGAAGAAATAATGTGAACGGGCTATACTCGTCGGTGTTAATTAATATTAAGGAAGAAATTGCAGATAATTATTTTTACATATCTGTAGACGAAACCACTGATTCCTCAGGAAAGTATATTGCTCATTTATTGATTGGTGTTCTTAAAGAAGATACCTTACCAAAATCTCATCTTATTTCATGCCAGCAACTTGAGAAAACAAATGCTTTAACAATTTCGCGTTTTATACAAGAAACATTAGCAACTTTTTTTCTTCCGACAACTATTCCTTCTAATAAATTACTGCTTATTTTATCGGATGCTGCTCCTTATATGGTGAAAGCAGGACAAAATTTAAAAATATTTTTCCCAGATTTAATACATGTTACTTGTGTAGCGCATGGATTAAACAGAGTTGCAGAGGAAATACGAAAAAAGTTTCCTCTTGTAAATACCATGATATCCAGTGTCAAAAAAGTATTTCTTAAATCTCCTATAAGAATTCAACTTTATAAAGAAATGCTACCTAACATTCCTATTCCACCACAACCTATTTTAACGCGATGGGGAACATGGTTAGAAGCAGCTAATTTTTATGCAGATCATTTTGTTAAAATAAAGAACATAATTGATACGTTAACAGATGAAAGTTCCCAATCTCTTTTGGATTCTAAACAAACTTTTCAGAGTAACTTGCTTCAACAAGAACTTTCATTTATAAAATCAAATTTTAGTTTTGTTCAAAAAACAATTACTCAGTTAGAATCACCAAAACTGTCATTGTTCGAAAGTACAGCATTAATAAAAGAATTTGCGTCATGTTGTCGGAACGTTAGAGGTAATATTGGAAAAGATATTTTAAAAAAGTTTGAAGCTACTATGAAAAAAAAAAAATAAAGGTTACCATATTCTTTCTGAAGTAGTCAGTGTTGTAGCTGGAAATATTTCGGAAACAATTAATTTAGAACCAAATGTTTTGGTTAGTTTGAAAAATGCTCCCGTTACATCAGTTGATGTTGAACGAAGTTTTTCCATATATAAATGTATGTACTCAGAGAGAAGTCACAAGTTTTTGTTAGAAAATTTTGAACACCACTTGGTCATTTATTGTTACCATAATTCTAAATAAGTTTATTCATACTTAAAAATGATGTAGTTACTTAAAATAAATGTAAATCTTAATGAATAGTAGGAAATATTTAGTTATGTACACTTTTTTTTTTTAAATAAAATTGTTACTATTTTACGATTTTTTTATTTATTTGTATGCATATTTTGTAAAATATTTGCATATTTTCGGGTAAACACGTGCATATTTATGCGCATATTTTCTACATTTTTATTTGCATATTTGCCGAAGTCTAGTAATAACATTACTAATTTTGTTGTTATTGGCAAGGATTAGATCCCAGTAGCACTAGCATTGGCTTCATCTGGAATATATACAATGTTATTAGAAAGTGGACGAATTGCACATTTAGCCTTGAAATTATCATTAAACATACAAATTAATGAAACACCAAATTGCAATATCGCCAAAAATAGAGCAATGGCGAAAATTTTACAGGTATCCAAATTAATCGTTTGGGATGAATTGGCCCACAAGAGGTCATTATAGGGACTAGACAGGTGAAATATATTAGTGACAATCAAAAGCATTTTTGGCGAAGCCATTATTCTATTGTCAGACTGTTCCTTATATAATAATTATTCCTCAACTAACTGCTGCGGACGAACTAAACGCATGCCTAACATCATCCAATTTGTAGACCCTCCAATTGACAAATAACATGTGAGTGTTTTTGCAACCACATAAAATGCATTTTTTTTTTTCGAAACAGTTGTTAGATATTGGAAATGTTAAAATCACTATAAACAACTAGACCGGATTCATTTCATTACCCAGAGATTTCTCTTACTTAACAGACTCAAAAAAGAGCCTATTTCAAATTGCTACATTATTTAATTTAAGTTTGACGGGTCAGCTAGTAAATTATATTTCAGATTTTAAGGCTAACTTCAGTTTCTTGTATCAGAATAGTTATTTACTTGGCTTATGCCGTTGAACAAGATAATTGGGAAATACAAAAAGAAGATTATTGTTTTTATAAAATGTCAAGAAACGATTGGCATATTATTCTTATGTCAGTTTAGTGTATGTAATGTGTGCGAAAACGGTACTTCCGATAAGAAGGCATCGCGTTAAATCCCGAAATATAGAAAATGAATTTTGTGACACATTTAAACAATGTTTTGGAAATGGACGACAGGGATGATCTGAATGTTACGGTAAAATGTTTTTTATTGCCAGAACGAACTCTTTATTGCGAAAACTTGCTTGGTAGTGGTTGCAAATTTGCATATATATATATATATATATATATATATATATATATATATATATATATATATATATATATATATATATATATATATATATATATATAAAATATTGCTCTTATTTTTTTCATATTTGTTCTTTACGTGTCGTATTTGTCATTATGTAAAGGGTGTATTTTTTAGAGGTATGGAAATGTAAGTTGGCAACATTTTTTTAACCGGTAGCCATTTTGACAGCTATCAAGTGATTTATGTTTAGTTTGGTTTGGCATTTCAGCACGAGTAAACTGACGCCTAAACAACGCTTCCAAATTGTGCAAATTTATTTTGATAATCATGGTTCTATTCGAAATACGTATCGCGAATTACGTCCAGTTTATGGTTAAATAATCGTCCATGAGAGTAATTAATTTGATTAACCATGTTTACTCTAAATAATACGCATCCACAGAGACATACGTACAGTTCGTATAGATGAAGTAGCGATGTAGAGCGTAGTATAGAGGAAGACCGGAATCAGTCTATCCGCTATCGTGCTTAGCAGTTGGATATGTGTCCATCCACTTAATGGAAGATTTTGCGGAAATATCTTGGTTTGCGTGCTTACAAAATCCAACTCGTGCAAGAATTGAAGCTACACAATCACCTAGCAAGGTCTATATTCTGTGAATGGGTCCAAAACGAGATTGCCGTTGATTCCGATTTTCATAAGCGAATATTGTTTAGCGATGAAGCTTACTTTTGGTTGAATGGCTATGTCAACAAACAATACTGCCATATTAGGAGTAAAGATAATCCTTAAGTGTATGTTGAGACCATTACATCCAGAAAAACCAACTGTTTGGTGTGCTGTGTGGGCTGATGGAATCATTGCTCCGTATTTCTTCAAAAACGATTCTGGCTAGAACGTTACAGTAAATGGTGACCGCTATTAAGTCATGATTATTGACTTTTTTATTCCACAATTAAAGAACCATGAGGTGCAGGAGCCGTGGAAAGAAACGTTTGGTACCGAACCGCATAGTTTCACGTTTCAGACCCGTGAATTAACCTCCAAGATCGTGCGATTTGCTATATTTTCGAATTAATTTATAGGATTAGGAATGAACAGATCTACTGATAAATATCTCTCCTATACTCGTATGTTACAAAAGTAACCCAAAGCTCTCAAACGTGTTTTAGACCATTTTATTTTTTACTTTTTCTAGACCAAGTTTTCAATTGTCACAATTTTTATCATGTACTACCAAACAGATGAATTAATATTGATAATAAAGTTACATTTTTTAGAATATTTTATTTAGTAGAATATTTTAAACAATATAACATCCAACATTAGTACTGTTATCCTGCCTCCCTAAGGAACTGGTAAATCAGGTTTATTTCCTTGATGTTGAGCATGTCATATGGAGGGGAATCATATCTAAATCAATAGTTACAAGGAACGATAATCATCACTATCAATTTAAGCCATCCCCATTTTCGAAATCATAATCTTCGGCTTCTTCTATAACTTTTTTTTGATACGTTGAGCCCAGTTTTCGTCAAAGTCAAAATTTTGTTGATCTTGTTTTTATGTATAAATCCTAAATAACGAGGGTGCAAGTACTTATCATTATGGCAGGCCATTCTTAAGCTGCCTAGGGGTGCTTTATCACAAAAATCTTTTCCAAGAAGGGACCAACACCACAAATTGAATGACCAGAAGTAACGATTTGGTGTAGCGCAAATATTATTTTTTTGAACGATATACAGTACAATTTCGAAATGTATCAAGCCTACGGAGATCATGTGGTAAAGTTGACACAGCTTGGCATATTGAGATGGATAGGGATGAATCGGGAAGAATAATAAGTCAAGAATAAATGGTGGGAAAGCGACCAAAGGGGCGGCTAAAAATGCGTTATATGTACCAAGTACAGAAGGAGTTGAGAGAACTGGAAAACGAAAGCTAGAAATCGGAATGAATGGAAAGGATTAATTGAACAGGCCAAGGCCTAATCTGGGCTGTGGAGCCATTGATGATGATGATAAAATTTTTTTTTCGTGCGACCTATGTATTGTTTGTAAGTGATGCAGATATATTGTTCCTTTAAAAATTCCGCAGGAGTAATGAATGATACATACGGATAAAACTTATGCATGTTACTACATATTATTCTTTACTACACAAACTTAACTGTTGTGACGTCATCGAGTGTATCTATAATTGTAACTGGGCCGAGTCTAAATAAACTCATTCCATACGGATCACCAAACCACACTCCCAGATAAAAATCCATTCAAGAAAATCGCAAAACCGTTTAACATTTTACTGACAGGAAATATCGTTTGTTTGTTAATTGATATTTGCACTAGTTTCTCCTAAACGAGAGGAAATAGCTGTAACACTTAATCACGAGAACGTGCCCAGAAGTTTTTGTTGTCGTATAATAGCGGGGATTAGGTAATAACTAATTTCTTTGATTACATAATGGATTCCAATGCGATTCGACATTGTTAGTTTGTGAAATAACAAACATTTTAGGCAGGTGATTCGGTATAAGAACTATAATGATTTCTATTACAAAAGATGCTGTTACAATCACTGGAAATATTTTGTTTCTTATTGTATAGGTAGAGTGGTATCATAAATTTTCCTTACAAGTTTCTTCCATTTTTAGTTATTTTGTGTTTTTTTATATTCTGAAAATGATCTGGCAACGAATATATTGTCTATGTATCTTACGAAGGTTTAAATAACTTAATTTAATTTGTGCCTTGTACTGATTGTATACTTTTGAAGGCCGTTTCGTTGAAATACGTATCCTACTTTATAATTCCCGGGTCTGGTAATTTGTGGCCTGTTGCAGCATCAATCGTGTCTTCAATATTTCAAGAGGCATCCTCCACTTCTTCCTTTCGGTTTTTAATTTAGAATTTATTTTTATTGTCTTTTTAAAATAAGTTTAAAGAGCATTTAACTTGGTACAGCATGAAACGCTTATTTAAATTCTCCAAAATATGACACTAAACCAAAAACATCTATACTTACAACCCTTACTCCCATAATTGTTGATTTTTTTAGCAATCTTATGGCTTCGAATTGATGAGAATGCACCGGAAGAAATATGCATTTTTCATGTATATTCAGGTGCCACAATTCATTGAGGCGAGGGCGATTAGCTTGTGTAATCAGGAACCACTAAACCCCGTCCCAAGGCTCCAGACCATCCTCCACCCACCGATAGCACGCTGATGCGCTATAGGGACTTCAAATTAGTCCCGCTATCTCTAGTGACTTATCATCGAACTGTATTGCTTGCTCGAGAGCCGAGTCCCCGCTCCGGGTTAGGCCCAGATCGGTGACTCGGCGCTCAAAGGCCGTTCCGCTTTTTTGGGTTTTGTTAGTATTTTTGTGGCTTGTGTCTTTTGTTAGTTGTTACCAAAGAGAATTAAAATACTATTATAAAAATAATACCTAAATCAACCTCGGGAGCTTATCGTCTATGCTTCGCCTAGCTCAGTCTCTCAAGTGTGAATTCGTCTTGTCTTAAACTAAGAATTAAGCAATGAACCCTTATCTGGTAGCAAATAAAACAATTATTTGACTAATCATGTTTATTTAACACATAAAACGTACTTAAATAGCAAAAACAACTCTGCCTAATGCTTTACAGTACACAAATTTAAATGATACTTATTATGGCATCGATGGGCTGCTTGCTTCTAAATAAATGTGTTGCCTGCAGATTATGTGGGCAGGTCCTGTTCTTCTTCTTCTTCTTCATGTGCCTTGTCCGTTCCGAACGTTGGCAATCAACATGGCTATTCCGACTTTGTTTACGGCAGATCTGAATAGTTCAGCAGATGACAATCCGAACCATTGCCGCAAGTTTTGGAGCCACGAGTGTCTTCTCCTCCCTGGACCCCTTCTGCTGTCTATTTTCCCTTGAACGATCAGTTGTAGTACTCTATAGGTCCTGTTGTCGGCTCCAAAGCATGTGAGTAGGTCTTACTAACAGCTGTAGTTATTCCATAAAATATTTAGTGATATCACATAAACATATTAAACATATTATGATACATGATAAACATATTTCATAAAATCTCCAATAAAGCCAATAAACTAAAATACAATGACTATAACAATAATAATTATTATTAAAACTAGCTAAATTTTGTTAGATTCCTACATTCATAAAATTGAAAACGTGGTTTCGAAAGAAGTGAGATATTGAAAATGCTGTCAGAATTATAGAATATATATTACAATGAAAGTACTCACCGCAGGAGAGTTCTGCTGACGATAAAATGAACCTTATAAGAATTTTTGTCTTCTTTTATAAATTTCAATTACTGACAAAAAATAATAATACCATGAAAGGTGATTCGACAGAAAGTAGGAAGGGACTGCAATGAAGTTAGCAATGATGTCATAGGACGTATGCCTATGATGGAATTAGATCTTCTGTCAACATAGAACAGAATATTTACTAGCGGACATAAAGAGAGAGGGCGAATATTTATTCTACCGGAAAGAAAGAGAAGGACAGGGTGCCAACTACTTTTTGAAAAAAAAAAATAGTAATAAAGAAACTTAAGGTAAAGTAATTGATAAATTAATAAAGAAATTAGAATAAAATAATTATTTAAATAATAAATTAATAAAGATGTAACGTTTATAACGTTACAAAATTATTTATTTTCTCAACTAGTAATCTCTCAGGTGTTGCATTACGTATCTTAAAACGGATAAACTCTTAGCTATAGTCGCGTCATACGTGTTACAACCTCCTTTTATAGTTTAGACAAGAGCAATAGCTTTATTATACTCTTCCTACGGTTTCGATATAGCAGTTCATAATGTTCCCATATGAGGAGGAACTAGTTAATCATTTAATATTGTTTTGATCGAGTTTGAAAACACCTTTGGACCTATGTATTTGCAATTTACTTTGCTAGTACATTTATTGCTTTCTAAACTGACATCTACATCAGAGTTACGCTATTCATTTTCTCCTATAACACCAGCAAAGAAATAATGAAATGAGTCATACGCGTGATTTTTTAAGTTATTGCGTAATTAGCTGTCCATATGAGTTCTAGCAAGAAGCGTGTCAGTAGCGGAGAATTTACTTTTTATTTAGCGTATGGCATACAGTAAGAACACATAATTAAAAATCTAGTATATCAATATAATCTAAAACATTTTCGGTTGCATTCAGGAATTCCATCTTCTTAGTTTTTCTTGCTTTTCTGTCAATATATTACCTCCTTATCTCTTCTTTTCTCTTGTTTGAATTCTTTCTTGCTTTTGTTCACTTTTTTTCGTAAAGTTTTTTTCCCCCAGTAAAATTTCCTTGCCTCTATTGGCTATCTTGTAGCTCTTGAAGTTCTTTGTTCATATTTTTTCTCTTCTTTGTGCTGTGGATTTATTTTTCTTCCTTACGCAGTTATTTATATTCCTCCTATGCTTTTTGAATTTTTCGTGAACACAGTCATTCGTACTTGTTCTTCTTTGTTTACCTTCCATGCCTAGTAATTTAACTGCTCCTTTCATGATGTTTCTGAACTCTTCCCACTCTTCATTTATGTTTTCTTATTTCATTTATGTCTAGTTTTCTAGTTTGATGTTGATATTCTCAATTTTTGTTTGAATTTTTAAGTACTTCTACATTGTATCGTTCATGTTTAGAACCTATTTCCTTTTTTAAATGTTTAGAATTCTTGCCCTTACCTTATCTTTCAACCAGTAGTGATTAAGAATTCGCATTTCCTCTACTATATTTACTTTAAGTCCGTCTGGTAATTTCCAGGTGCCTTTATGCATATCTAGCGAAGTTAAAATTATACAATCGATTCAAAAGAAAAAAACTGCTATGAAAGAAAGAAGTCATTTTTGAAATCAGAGCATCAAAAATATTTAAAATTCGTTATTTTTATTGAAGCTTATAAAATGAAAGTATTTGCTTCGTTATGTAGTTGCAGCAATCTGCTGATTCAGCTGTTGATTCATCTGTTGTGCCTTTATTTTGCTGTTCAAACACATTTCGTACATTATAATTTTCGATAATGTCTGGACATTGAATAATTCCGTTATTAAATAGACTTCTCGGTTATTTGACACATAAGAGAATTAAATTTTTCTCAGAAATAAATTGCGTTTTGTTCTGTTTACTGCCGTAGACGCAATACATAGAATACATTGCGGGGAGTATTGTATTTGTAACAACATGATTCATGTAGTGCATGACTCGATCTACAATTTATTCCAAATAAACACGTTTTGGCTTGTGTTTAGAAGACATTATGTACATACAAACCGAACAAGCATCTGAGGTTGCTAGTATTTTTTCTATTGACATACTAAATAATTGAATATTCAAGAATGTACTAATTTTAGTATTTTAGATCTTTAGGTATATAGTCGACTTCCGATTATCCTGAGTCCACACATTTTTAATGTAAATGAAAGCTTATTTTTATACACTAGATTTAATGTATTATTTATATTATTGTAAGCAGAAATATAATATTCTAGTGTTACAATGCAAAATGACCAGCAAACAAACATTTTCTTACACGCTGGCAATGATAAAATTCACAAATTTCCTAGAATTCATGATGGGCACGTGACTTTGGTTACATTTCACCACTCACGGCGCGTGATTTCGGATGACTAATTTTATTTAATATTTCTCAGACAGTTCTTTAAGGGACATTTTACAATCTGAAACTCGCCCGAATGCACACGTTAAGTGAGCCATACATACATAATAATATAAAGATGACTTAACTATATGATCGAAGTAAAGGTTTTTAAATAACAAATTATATTTTAAAATATCAACTTTATTTAAATGTCTTTTGAAATAATAATATATTGTTTGTTAATATTTTACATTTCAAAAGTATATTACCAATATATTGCAATTATGTATCCAGTAAACAATAGCAGAATATTTCAATTTCAATATGTGATTTACAGTTTATTTGCAAGAGTCTTTCTACCCGTCGTGTCGTGTGTATCTAGTCATTCCCTAATGACTTTTTTGCTTGCTATTTATAATTTTATTTGTTATGCCTACTCACAACAAGTGAAAAGAGCTATAAAACATGAACGTGAACCTGAATACGTTTTAATGGTAAAGTAAATGCCATTTATTAAATATTATTGCTTTTGTGTTTAAGAGTGATTTCTGGTTATTGCTAGTGAAATATTAATTAGTGTTGTCTTCTTTAGTTATAAAATTCTACTATTTTAAAGTTTTTTTTTCAAGAATTGTGCCATAAATAAGACTGGTAGTTCATTTTGAAGAAGAATAACAGAGGAAAATTTAAATATTTTGTATATATAAGTATTTTTGGATGCTGAAACCGTATCTGCTAGAAGTTTTTTCAACTCTTACAGGTTTCACACAGTATGTGTTGTATGATTATATCATAGTTTTAGATTGTTAATAAAGCAGTCGTCGTTTGGCTGATATTGCAAACTGAAAGATCTTTTTTGTATACCCTACATCTATTTTTTCTGGATCTACTGGAGAAAAAATGTCAAGGAATCGAAATTCTACAAAGTAAATAGGACGACTTCAACGTGCATAAAAAGGTAAGAGAAATTACAGGCAAATGTAAAAGAAGAAGATTAAATAAACTTGTTAATGACAACGGAGAGGTAATCGTGGACAAAGAGAGTATTGATAATATCTGGAAAAATTACGTACGAAATTTATTTTTTGATGAGAGAGAGAACCAGTCCCCAATACCTACGGAAACAGGACCACCTATACTAGTGGCAGAAATAAGAGCAGCCATAATATTACTAAAAGAAGGGAGAGCTCCAGGACCAGACGGAGTACAATCTGAATTTCTTAAACATCTTGATAATCTTTACGAATAATATGTAAAATCTTCAATAATATCTATGACACAAGCAATATTCCAAAAGACTGGCTAGTTTCAGAGTTTATTACGTTACCAATGAAACAGGGAGCGAAAAAGTGCGGAGAATATAGGCTAATAAGTCTAATGAGCCATACACTAAAACTTTTCCTTAAAATTATACATCGCAGAATATACAAGCTATGCGAAGAGAGAATACAAGACATACAGTTTGAATTCATGAGAGGCGTAGGTACGAGAGATGCACTGTTTAGTCTACAGGCATTATTCCAAAGATGCAGAGATATGACTTGCGATATCTACACCTGCTTTGTGGACTACCAAAAAGCATTTGACACAGTTCAGCACCGAAAAATAACGGATGTTCTAACAAAAGTCCAAATAGATGATAAAGACCGGTGTATTTATAATACAAAATTTATACTGGAACCAATCAGCCACAATAAGAACAAATCTTGGGAGATGAACCGACGGAAGCGATATAGATTCTGCAAGGCGTTAGACAAGGATGTATACTTTCACCTATATTATTCAACCTATATTCAGAGAAAATATTTAGTGAAGCTTTGGAAAATTGCGAACATGGAATCCTTTTAAATGCAGAACGCCTAAACAACATTCGCTATGTAGATGACAGCGTTATTTTTGCAGACAGTTTAAACAGTTTTCAGCAACTAATAAACAAAGTAAATGAAGTAAGTGAAAGATTTGGACTACAAGTGAACATATCAAAGACTAAATTTATGGTCATCAGCAAAAATAACATTAGAGATGTCCAACTGCATATCAAGAGTACACCAGTGGACCGAGTAAAACAGCTTACCTATCTTGGAACAATAATAGTAAATGAACAATGGGATCACTCACAAGAAGTAAAATGTAGAATAGAGAAGGCTAGGAGTGCATTCAACAACATGGCCAAACTCTTTAAAAGCCACAACCTTAATCTGGAGATAAAAGTAAGGCTCCTACGATGTTATATCTTCTTGATAATATATTACAGAGTTGAATCCTGGACATCCACTGAAGCGATGGAGAAAAAAACTTGAAGCCTTCGAGATGTAGCTGTACAGAAGAATCCTAAGGATATCATGGACGGACAAGATAACCAACAAGACTGTACTATGAAGAATGGAGAAAGAAAGAGAAGTGATGTATACGATTAAAAGGAAAAAGTTAGAATATCTCGCACACATAATGAGAAACGGCACTAGATACAGGTTACTGAAAATAATCCTTCAAGGCAAAGTATTCGAAAAGCGAGGAATTGGGAGAAGAAGAATATCATGGTTAAAAACCTAAGGAAATAGTTCTTTACAACAACAACTAATCTATTTAAAGCATCAGTTAATAAAATGATTATAGCCAGAATGATCGCCAACATTCGAAACGAATAGGCACCAAAAAAAGAAGCCATCTATTTTTAATTTCAGAGCTACTTTTGCTAACTGATCAGGTTCGAAAGGTAGGCTTAAATCCTTCGTTGTGTGGTATTCATAATAAAGTTATTTTGTTGTGCTTAGCCAGTAGATTAAGTGAGTGTATTGACGTCACCACGGAAATAGTTTTCAGTAGTTAGCTGTATACCATACGTATCATATTAAATAAAAAGGTAGTATAAAAAATTCTTTGTGTAAAAGGTATATTTTTGTAAACATATTCAACGTTGATTAGGTATTTAAAATTTATCAACATTTTTGGTTATATGAAACCATCGTCAGTGACACCTGGTAAAGACATGCGGGCAGCCGCCCGTACGTTATGTGCGTTTTTTTGTATTTACTTACACTAGTTTATGATAACATTTAGTGATAATTCTAAATCTTGTTTTGTATCTATAATGTCAGTATCTTCAAAGATTGCGTTGTTCCATCTTCCATTCCTTAAAATCTCCAGTTGTTAATTAAGGTAACACGGTTTTAGACACTGAGACCGGTTACGCCTAAAGGCACCCTCTAGAACAATATGTCTGACATGGTTATGTATGTATCATCATCATTTTGGCTTTACAACCCTGTGTGGGTCCTAGCCTCCCCAAGAATTTTTCTCCAGTCGTCCCTATCCATCGCCTTCCTCCGCCAAGCACGTATTTCCATATTTCTCATGTCTTCATCGATGTTATCTAGGAATCTTGTTCTGGGTCTTCCTCTTCTTCTTTGACCAATAGGTCTATCAAGGAGCGTTTTTCTAGCTGGGTCGGTTTGCTCCATCCGCATAACATGGCCTACCCACCTTAGACGTCCTATCTTTATGTGTTTTACGATATCTGGTTCCTGGTATATCCTATAGAGTTCGAAGTTGTATCGTCTTCTCCAGACACCATTTTCATTTACCGCTCCATAGATGCGCCTTAGTATTTTTCTTTCGAAACATCCTAACATGTTTTCATCCGTAACATGTATGTATGTATGAGGTCTACCATTATCTCCAAGACTGCAGTGTTTTTTGTTGCGTTGTTTTGTCCCAGGAAACCACCGGTGCTAAATAATTCCTATTATAACTAAATCTTTTTATTATAACTTTTTTCTTATATTACACATTGTGTTGTTTTCGATAAATTGGAAGAGGATTATTCGACAAGTATGTGGTCTAAACAGATATTGTACCAATTCGGAATAATTTTTTTTACGGTTATATAGTTCTTTATCGTTCTTACATTTTCATAAATTAAATATGACAGTACAGAGCGACCAGTAAGTTGGCCTAATTGTAATAGGACACCAAAGTGAATGTCTCGTGTGGTTGTGTAAAAAATGAAAAATACTGAGTTTCGAGCATTGATAATAAATGTCAACAATTCGATGATAAATCAACCAGGAACTTTTCTTATGTAAAAGTGGTTTGAGATAAAATGGGTTAAAACTTTGCACAGAGGTAACTTTGGTCATGCTGATCTAAAATTCTTTGGGCCCCAAGACTCATAAATCAATTGTTTTTGAGTTATAAAGCTTCAACGTGTTGGTTTTTAGTCCATTTTTTTAAATTAATAATTTTGAATCATGCTGTCTCACCCATTCAATATACGGCATCTGAATATCATTAAACACGAATATGGGAGATCTGAATGACATTTCTTAATGCTTTCCTGTCAAAAAAAGTCATTCAGATCCCATATTCGTGTTTATTGAGATTCAGATACGGTATATTAAATTATAATAGTAGAATAATTAGTATTGCGAACAGCGAATATGTCATTAGTTTTTAATGGAAGAGTATGCTGGCATGCATTTCATCTATAGCTTTTGTAATTGTAGTGCAAGAAAAGCATTACGTGTATACCAACATCGATGTCCAAACGATTACGCATTATGTGAATCCCGAAATCGATTTCCATTCCGGATTTCCCACCGTATATGGAAGACAATTTACATGAAACTGGATTATGTGGAATGATAAAGTGGAATTAGTAGACAAATTGGAGTACCAACAATGGTTTGGAGGATTTTAAGGGTAAGGGGCATGTACCTATATCTTTTTCTTCAAGGAAAAGATTCGTTGATTTGTATCATTATCCTCGATGTGTTTGTTTATTATGGATTGTACGAAAGATGAAAGATTGTAGACAAGATGCTTATTTGTAAAAATTCTTTGGACAAATGAAAATATGAGTGTTGTTAATTTAAGAAATTTGCAATTTGAGTTGTTGAAAATCAGCACGTAATACAAATGTCTGTTACTGATAGACGAGGTACTCGTTTGTTTCTACATTCTTTCCTTATGGTTAACAGCGTAAAATTATCTGTAGTTTTTACTACTAAAGGTTAAGTTCGAAATTTTGTTATTCTACTTCTTCCTCATAAGAACCTTCTCGATTTAGGTTGGCGACCAATATGGCAACTGTTTCTCCGTCTTTGACTTAAAAAATTTAGTCTTTTCCAGGTGCGTGGACCAAACTTCTTAGGATACTGCGTAGCAGTAACCCAATAACGCCCAATTTGGAATATCTTCGACCATAAAATTTAACTTATCTTAAATTAATCATTAGCATAAAATTAATTGATTATTTGAATCAAATCCAAATCATATACTTGACAAATGTTCAGCTGTTTTATCATATTTAATGAGTTAAAAAACATTAATGCACTTTTTCAAATACATGTACTAGGAATATATAGACCGTATTAAAATTCTTGGCATCAAGGTTAAATCGAATTTACCTTGCCAAATAGTTTTGCAACATTTAAAGAAGTTGAAGTGATACAATGTGTTTAATATATAACTATGTAATTCCTTCTTAATAAAGATTTACTGTTTGATCAGCTTAAGTAATATACAAATGAATTATTGTAACGTATAACATACATTGTTTAAAGAAGTTTATTTTTTATTCATCACTGAAGCAAGTCATATTTCTTAAGTAAAAGACCGTATTGTGTTGCTACTCTTTTTTCCTTCAACTTTTTCTTTCATGGTTGCAATATTTGATCTCGTTTAGTAAGAATATGCCGATTTACTGATCTTTCTGATTTATATGCTATACAGCAAGAGGAACCACACAAAACATTTCAGTGGCTGATAAGCTCGTTTCAGCATAAAATTACAGAATGTTTTACTGTTAATTCCAACAGTCTCTAGTCTGTATAGTAGTAGTCTTGATGTAATTACCATTCCAGTATTTAATTCATTACTGATTCAAGAACTCAAATATTTATGTAAATATAAATCGGAGAGCTTGCCGTGAGTTCGCTCTGATGAAGCCAAGAGGCAGAAATATGCATGTCAGCGAATGGTGGTACGCTGTAACAAAATCAAACTTAAACCGTCTATTTTATTTAAATATTTATATTTGTTCACCAATTTCAGTTATTTGTTTATATTTGCTTGATTAAGAATGGTGCTTTATAGTTGTTGTTCTTATTTAAGGTTCTATTTAAAGGTTGAAGGGATAGTGGCTATTATCACCTAAATGAAATGACATCTATGGCCCTCCAATTATATCGGGGAACCGTAAAACGAATCTCCGCATGTCCTGAGTAGGAAAACCTACAAGGAAACCTGTGGTAGGGTACCCAAGAAGAATTGATTCAAAGGAGTGTATATATAGTCGTTCCGGAATTCATCACAACATAGTTGTAGTAGGATGGACGATGTGTGAAGTTCTTTTCTCTTGGAAAATTTATTTTCTAGATTCTTGTCTAAGTATTCGAGGTTAGAGATGGGTCATTCACAATAGATCCGGATCAAAGAATCAGATTTTTACACTAACTTGAAATAATTACGTCCCGGGTCTTTTAAGACCAGAATCGATTGTGATCGGAGGACCTCGTCTGTCACCTTCCTTAGAAGAATAATAAAAAGTATTTATTTTTGTGTTGAAGCATATTCAAAGTATCTCACAATTTCCCCTAATTATTTCCTCCCAAATTTTGTTTGCCACGCCCATGGCTAACAAACCCAAGGGACTCGTCATGCATCAGCTTCTTAATTACCGAAAGTGGCACCGCATTGTATTCTTAAGGCCCTTATCTTCCAAGAATTTTTTTAATGAATTATTTGAGTTTTGTCAATTTGGGAAACACGCACTTCCTAAAGCCTTTCACATTATATACTGGTGTGTCCCTAAATGTTAAGTTTCTAAAAAAAAGTCTCGTTGATTCGAAATGATTCCCTATGCGTAACCCGTATTTAGGCCTATTCTCGAATACATCCGAAATTCTCCTCCTTCACAGCCATCTGAGCCTAACTATCTAACTAACCCGAGACTATTTCATTTTCGTATCAGCTCCTGCACGAGAAAGTCGACTTGTGTACCAGTTTCCAAACGAGTCAGTTATACTTGGCCGGCAAGTTCACTTTTCAATACAAGTTCTCGAAAAAATGCACTTTGTCACTGGTCGATGAAAACGATGACAAAAATACACGAATTGGCGTTCGGATTGCTTAAGCATCCACCGTATATACCAGATCTGGCCTCCAGTGACTACAACCTTTTTTCAGATCTAAAAAATGCTCAGTGGCAAGAGATATCGCTCCGATGAGGAAGTAATCGCTGAAACTGAAGCCTATTTTTACGGCAAAGATAAATCGTTTTCCAAAGGGCGGTATCGAGAAATTAGAAAAGCGTTGGAATGATTGTATCGCCGCCAATGGAGATTATTTTGATAATAAACAATAATTAAAAAAAAAACATGTCGTTTTAATAGTTAGAGACCTATAAAACCGACTTTTGTAAAAAATTGAAATTATATCTATGTGTATTAAGAGAAGATTAGGTTAGCTTAAACCAAACTATTAACAAGGTTTTTTGTTCATTCGTTATTTCTGTAATTATCCTACGAAATTGTTTCTCTCATTTCTTCGTTTTTAATACTTGTGTTTCTCATAGATAACGGATGTTTGTCCTTGTCTCAGTTCCATTCTTCATTTTTTTGGATAAGATCACTGTTTCCAGAGAATGTTATAACAGGCAGAATGTTTTGGATTTTGGGTTTATATAGATTGAATACATCTTTTTGAATATTTTTAGACTATAATAATTACTTATTTACTTAAGTTATTTTTCTTCAGTATTTCTCGTGTGGATGTCTTTAGTAGTCTGAATCTCTTATTTCAGGACTAAAGTATCACTATTAGAGGGTGTCCTCTTACTTTAATCTTGTTTGTATTAATTCTTCGTCAGTTTAGTGTTTCGTTTTCTAAGTTTAGGTATCTTTTCACCCTTTTCTGGCTCTTTCTTGAAGTGTAACCTCTGGAGTTTTTTTATTGGTACTCTAATTGTTTCCATTGTTCTACAGTTCTAGTATTTCGTTGATTCGTTGTTATATCTGACAGGTTGATGTATTTTAAAGGCCATCACTATATTTATATAGTTTATACTACTTATGGAATATATTATCATAAATGGTTATATTATATACTTCCATTTAAATTGATAAAGAAACAGGTTAAAGTTTTTGTTTTCTCAATTTGATACTAAAATAAAATAAGGTCAAGAGGTGTATGAAAATAAAATATGGTCTGTTGAAAATTAAAAGCACAGCTGCCAAAGAATAGCCAAGTAATGTAAATAGCATGAAGAAAAATATTTTATTACTGTGATTTTTAATATTTGCATATTTTATAGTGATACGCCGTTTCTAGAAACTATTTTAATGGATTTATTAATTGTAAAATAATGATAATCACGGAAAACAAACAATTATGACGTAATGAAACTTACAAAGCAGAAATTTTAATTAAGCATGATCGAGTCTTATTTTCCACCCTTTGTGGATTGTGCTTCTGCTTCTGATATTATGCTAGTTTTGTCTCTTGTCTCGTCCATTTTTTACATCTAATCGTTTTATTTCCATTATTTCAGGTTTATAAAATATTTAAACGACAAACATATTCTGAAATGAAACCTCTTTATATACTCCCACAAAGATAATTTCCTTAAAAACTTTTTTATATTGTTACTGTTATGTCTTAAAATACATAAATCTGTACCTACACGAAATTGTGGGACGATGTTAAAATATATTTTTGAAATTTGGCAGATAGCCAGCACACAGGCAGCGTTGCATACTTTGATCGTGATTCAGGAACGGCCAATAAACTAATATCAAGGAAAACAATTTATAGTAAAAACAGTCATGTTCAAATAGACTGAAACATAAACTCAAAAATAGGATTTATTTAACACTTGAATGAAATCGAGATTAGACTGATATAGTTGAGATATAGGAAATAAACTCACTCAAGAAAAAAAAATATTTTTAATTTATAATTAATTCATGAAAAATTTAGTATTTTGGGGAGATACTGAACTCGCAGGAAAGTAAAGAAGAACCTTAAGCACCTTCATTAGAATTACTACACGAGATTGATGAGTGCTAATTAAAGAACTCACTGATCAGGAAATAGGGAAAGTATTACAAAAATTAAACAACATCAAAACCGCTGTAGAAAATGGCATCTCGGTAGAGATATTAAAGAGTGGAGAACAAGAGCTACTTAAAACTTTGTGTTGTTAGCACAAGTAGTCCTTAGAACAGTTAGAACAAGTGGCAATTAAAATTGAAGAATAAAGATTAAAGAATAAAGAGTATTTAGTTGGTAGAAGAGTTGAGCGCCAACTATTTTTAGAAGAAAAATAGTAAAACAAAACAGAAAGTTAGCAAATAAAAAAAAATCAACAAAAAGTGAAATAAACTAATTATAATAATAATAATAATAATAGTCTCCCGTTTTATACCGCTGTCGCGGCTTTGGGAGTATAGCAGGGTAGTCTGCTATATCTAGGGCCTACGGTATACAAGGAAGGTAACATGGCCAGTGCTACGCTTCAACCGTCTATTATTACCCCTGGTTTTACCCAATAAACTAATTATTTAAAAAAAAAATAACAAATATGTGACGTTATTACGATACAAGTGGTAACAGGCAATTTGCAGTACGCTGTGGGCTCAGGCAAGGTAACCCGATGCCTACAACCGTAGTTAACCTGACCTTATAATTTATTTTATGATAGAGCAGACCTCAGACTGTTAACCTGACTTCTCGCAGTAGTGCGTAGTGCGATCAATCAAAATTTGCAGCCCCCGCTGTCCGCAGGAGTATTGAATCGTTTGCATATCTGAGATTATTCACTAGTGTTCCGTTGATTGATATGCCATCATTGATGTCTTCTAGTACCTTTTTAAACATCTCCTTTGAACCCATATTGAAAAGTAGAGAGAATAGTACACATTCTTGTCGTTCTTCTCTTCTTATAGGTGTCTCTTTAAATTTTTGTTGGTCTAAAACCTTTTCTAAATCTCAGTTGGTTTTTTGTTATTCTATCTTCTAGTTTTTTGTAGACACTTTCATGTATCTCTCGCAAGAAGACTTTTAAAACATAGTTCATCAAGTTCATCGTTCTATATTCTTCACATTATCATTGCGTTGGGTTTTCTGGGTATTGGAATAAACTTAGATATTAGCCATTCATTCGGAATTTCCCCGGTGTAGTAAATTTCATTGAATAATTCTACTAGTATATCAATGTGGTTCTCTGTTAGAAGTCTAAGATTTCTGAGAATCTAACAAAAAGAGAAATCAAACGATTTCTACTTAGCGAAACCGAATTCAAATCTTAACCACTGTGTTTCCTAAAATTTGCGAAACAAACAGCTGGATGAATTACTCGGCAAGGGAATCTAAAATTGCATTCCACAAGCCGTTCATCCTAGTCAAAATTCGTAGTGAATTCAGTTTCTCGTACTTCCAACGAAGTAAATAACAAAACAGAATGACGGTATTAGATTTTTGTTTTGATACAGTGCAGCAACAACCGTTGATACGTATTTCGACCTCCTTAAGTCTCTTCAGAACGGTATAGTCACTGCTCTAGAGCAGTGACTATACCGTTCTGAAGAGACTTAAGGAGGTCGAAATACGTATCAACGGTTGTTGCTGCACTGTATCAAAACAAAAATCTAATACCGTCATTCTGTTCTGAGAATCTATTTATAATCTGATTGGGAAAAATCCGGAGAGCTGTCAAATTTTCAAGCAAGCACAGGCTGGTTAAAACGATTTTAGTCAAGACATGGCATTCATGAGCTTCAAATACAAGGATAAAAACTGCTGATTCATTAACAGCAGATTAATTCTAAATTTAATTAAGGGAGTTACTGAAGGAAAAAAAATTACGCCGTCTCCAAAACGTTTACAATGTAGACGAAACTGGGCTCAATTGGAAAGCTTTGCCATAAAAAACTCTTGCGACACGTCGTGAATTAGCAGCACCTGAGTCTAAAATAAGCAAGGATCGTATCACTGCCTTAGCTTGTGCTAATGCGATGTGCAGCAACTGATTGTTCATGCATGTCATTGGTAAAAGCTAGAAACCACGTTGTTCTACACACGTTAATATGTCTGTGGCGGCTATCATTTACACTTCGCAAAAGAGTACTTGGTTGGATAGTACAATTTTCATGAAATGGTTTATAGTAACTTTTATATCTTCTGTTAAAGCCCATCAATTAAAATATGGTAAAAGAGAGGAAACGTTATTGCTTCTTGATAACGCCTCAACTTCTCGATGTTGCAATGAAAAAGATCTGTCCTCAAAAAACAATGTGACCTAGCCGCTCGTAAACGGGTAGACTTCCTTCGGCAGGCGAGAACTGAAGATTTTTTACATTTTTTTAAGGGTTAGTAATTAAAAAAAATTTCAATTTTCGTCAATATTGTACCTAGAATGTTTTGTTGCAAAGACTGCACTTTTTTGTTTAATTTCTATTTGTCATTAAACATCTAAATACATATGTAGGTATGTAAATATGACTTTCATTCACCCGTGGATAAATTTGTAACTCTATCAATACAGTTCGATTATCCGAAAAAACATTTTCCGAACATCCATGTCTTGGCATGGACAACAATTAAATATCGCATATAAGAATAACATCGGCTTGTTATAAACGCATTTGATCTGTGTTGAGGGCTTCTAGGAAAAATGTTTCTTCTTGTGCTTATCAGCGTTTTTATTGTCATTATTGTCTTTATTTTCATTAGAGACCTCCCTTACATCTTGTCTGAAGGTTATTCCTAGTCTTTGTCGTTTTGACATTTCTTAACATAAAATACGCACTTTGACTGAGATTTAAAAGTTCTGTCAAATTTGAATGCGACGAACAATTATGATAACCTAACCCTCTTATTTTTAGACGAGGAAAGAGAAGGGACGCGTAATCGTATGGAATTTACTGAAGCCAAACCGGCACCAGAAAGGTGCCGGTATATATATATATATATATATATATATATATATATATATATATATATATATATATATATATATCAATAAATAGATTTTTTCAAAATTTATAATTGAACACTGACATAGTGATCACTTTTTGAACATGATTTTGTCATTACATATTTTTTAGTAGATCGATATAGTGTTTCAGTAAACCAGTAAATTTAAGTTGCAATCAGTAGATCTACTGAAAAATCAGTAGGCCTGATAACCCTGCGAGAGGTAGTAATGGGCAACGTACAGGCACCAAACATGGCGTTCACATCGAAACTGGCTTCACTTTTCGAAGGTTTATTAAATAAATGTTACCTGTCCTCTCTCTTTCCTTGTCTAAGCTCTTATCTATGATTCTGATATCGTGTAAGTAAATCACATTAATTTTTGGCATTGACATTTCGGTTTCGTTAATTGTGTTTGTTCCATGAATATAATAGAAAGTAATCATTAAAACTCCAGTACCTATGTTTAATTTATTTTTTATTTTTGTGGGAATCTTACAAACAGTTGATATAACACAGAAGTTGTATGGAAATCGTTTAAAAACATAAAATAATAAAAATAACAAATTCAATTCGCGGTTTTAATTAATTCATTATAGGCCAGCGTCCTATTATAAATCACTGAAAATTGGATTATTTTTTCCGCCCTTTTAGTAATTTATTTACCAGCAGAGATTTATTATTTTATTTACAAAAATGTAAATACCGAGCAACAGGAACCTTGCGGGAAAATAGATTAGCAAAGGGACACAAAGAAAGCGAGGAATAAATTAGCGAAGACAAGATACAAAAACTCTTGCTAAAAAAGCTCGTGGATCGTATGATTTTCGATTTGTTGTAAGCGGAGAAATACTTTTTGTCGAATGGACCGATAATAAGTATGTTATTCCAGCATCTAATATTGATAAAATAGAAACTACCGCACAAGCTAGTAGATGGAATCACAAGCTCAAAGAAAAACATGTATTTCTTAATCGCAAGTATATAATATGTAAATTCATAGGAGGCATGGATCAACATTACTGGTTTGTTGGATAATATGCCACTAAAATCAGAGATAAGAAGTGACATTGGGGCCAATATTCATACGACTGATTGATATGACATTAGTAAATTCATGGCTTTTCTAAAAAAGAGTAAGTAAGTCTAATATTACTTTATTAGATTTTCGTCGATCTGTAGCAGTTCCCTATATTATTGTGGAAAATGTACTGTAACATTGTGTGAAACTTGTTTATACAATATCACAAAACATAAATTTATTTTTATTAGACGCAAATAAAAATGTTAATTTCCATAACTGTTTTTAACCCATTCATACATACTTGCTATTATGATAACACTAACGCCCAGTGATCTATTTATAGGACGGGTAAAAATTCAAAAATGCAAATATATAAAACAATTTCTAGAAATTGTTCGGAAATTACTAGAAGAGCAAGACTAGCATGGGCAGGATTTGGAGAACTTAGTTGGATACTTAAGAACCGCAAAATACCCCAATACTTGAGGAGCAAAGTGTTCAACCAATACATCCTTCCTATCATGACATACGGATGTCAAACCTGGACCCTAACCAAGGCAAACATGAATAAACTAGCCACAACAGAAAGAACAATGGAAAGAGCAATGTTAGGTACACCACTGTCAGATAAAAAGAGGAACGACTGGGTAAGATCCAAAACAAAAGTCGAGGACATAACAACAAAAATTGAGAAACTTAAATGGAGCTTCGCGGGCCACACTGCTAGACAAAAAGACAAGACCAACGTTGGAATACTACAATACAACATTGGAGACCTTACGAAAGTAAACGACCAAGAGGAAGACCACAGATGAGATGGGTTGATGACATTAAAAGAATAGCCGGAACAAATTGGAAATATGTTGCTCAGGATAGAGACCGATGGAAGGAGTTGGGAGAGGCCTATGTCCAAACATGGACCAGAGAAGTCTAAAAAGAAGAAGAAGAAAACAATTTCATGAAGGCTTCCATATCAAGAACAATATTAACTCTGATAATTATTGTTACGTCCCTCTACACATATTTTTATTTTTGTATTAATTATTTTATTATTTATTATTTCATATTTTAATCCTTTAATTAACTTGTGTGTCTGTTTTACATACGTAAACTAATGTACGGTCCTGTAGACATCTCTCATTAAGGGAGACGAAGCTTATTTAGCACACACATATCTCTGTCTTGTATAACGCAATGCGAGAAACACTCCAGTTTTGTGTAAAACATCCACCTTCCAGTGTAAACAGACGCTGCCCATAACCCAGTGCACTGGAAGAAGAATAATCGTTAATTCAACATCACATGTACCGTAATTTGATTAGCATACACACAATATTGAAACTTTTTGATAAATTTTACATTTAACCTACTTCGACATAAAAAATAATACTAACACCTATAAATAAATGTTTGGACAATTCTTAATTCTCATAATTATAAAACGCGATTGTTTCAATTATTTATAAGTAAAATTTTGAAATTTCAAAAAAAAATTGGCCGTTAAGGGGTTCAAAGAGTGGGGAAATATATTAAAATTACATACGAATCAATGGAGTTACTTCAATGCAATAAATTTTTTAACAAGAATTTTCTACACGCTGAAAAGTGAAGCTGTGTATTAGTTTATGTAACTTTCATAACAATTAAAAGATTATATGCGAAAAATAATGATATACTTTTACTTTAAGTTTTAAAACTACTTGGAAAAACATTGTATTTTTTTTACGTAAGCTGTATGGCATTTCGTTTCTTGCACAATACTTGCCCCGCAGAGATAAAATTCTGTTCTATTAATATACAGTTAATGTTTGGAGTAAATATACAGGCTAGCTGTTTCGTCATTGTTACTATTCTGGTGTATGTGTTTTCCAGAGGAATTTTACTATCTAAACAAATAGTTAATGATAACTTTTAATTTGCTATGCAGTAAAAATAGATAAATGTACGTTTATTTCTAAAAAAAAAATACTTAAATGATACATGATTGAATTGCGTAATCATAATCAACGGAATAGTCATGTGATGCATATTTTGAAAATATCCATTGAAGGAATTTTTTATGGAAATGTCTTTGTAGGCTGGTTAGATACAAATGGGTATTTTTCGCTAGCCGAATACCTTTAAACTAACTATTACAATATACTAATAAAAACTTGTTTTTTAATAATTATGCACACATTAGTTGCATAGTACAATTACATTAATCATTGCTTTGTTTTTTAATTTAATAAGAATATACGTTGTCGATATCTTTCTTTATGATCTTTTACTTGATAATGTCCTTTAGTCCAAGATCTCTATGGAAATCTTCTTAATCATTGTTCTAAAATTATGCCAAGTATTCCATCTTATGTCTAGATTTTCCATTTTTTATAAATGTCCGCCAACTCGTTTGAGTTCTTGTTCAATTCTGGGGTTGATTAGATCTGCATACTTTTTTATATTACTGGATTAAAGGAGATCAAGTTCAGATGCGATGGAATTATTTACGTGAGGCCTATGCTCAGCAGTGGACTAAAAATGTCCTCCCAGTCGTTTCCTTCCATTCCTCAGATTTGCAGTAATGTAAATATCTACCCACTAAAAATCTTCAGTTGCTGAGGAGACTGTGGTGGAAAATAAGCGTAATAGTACTGCATCAAGTCTATCAGTCTCTCTTTCTCTTTAATCGCTTTCGAAATCATGGCATTCTGAAGGTTTTAATTGTTCTCACTAATGGAGCATCAGTTCAATCAGGCCCTCCTATGTACTCCTTTCACCTAATACCATCTCAAATTCATGTCTTTCTATCATCTTAACCTCGCATGCAAACAGAGCATGCTTCGAAGTAAGTATCTTTGTATCCTCTTGGAATTGTGCACACAAACATCAGTCTCCTTAGAAATCCGATAGTAACCAAAACTTAATGCCACGACAATACCTGAGTTAGATAAAGTTTATCTTTCTATTTATACGACCTATTCATGTTTTAAGGGTAGTGATAAGATGATTAGTCCAATCAGTCTGCCCCCTCTCGTCCGTCCGTCTCTTTTGCCACTCATCCAGCACTTTCTCTATTTCGCTCACCTTTTCGGTTCCCCCTGTACCCTTTCATCTCCAATTATTTATGTGCTCCTCAGTTATCACATCTATTGGTTGTATCCCAGGCAATACAGTCACTGCATCCGTTGACACAAGACGGTAGCCACTTTATACCCTTAGAAGTGCTTTTCTATGGATCCCTAATTTTAAAGGTATACTTTTTGACAGCCCAAGCCTGCGTTCTATACAAGAGTAGGAAGCACACAATGCACCACCAAACATAGCAGTTTCCGAATACCTGTTCGGAATCCTCCAACATTCATCATGCGCTTGTCCATTACGTCCAATACCAAGCTGTCTTAAAAACTTGCTAATATGCTCAGTCACTTAAGGTCCAGCTGTACGACATAATGTACGCTAATCTCTAATTCTCTCTATTTCTGCCGCCCTACTAACAATACTGTATCCGTTTTTTATGCAGCTAGATCCATTTACTTTTCATTCATCTAATCGTAATTTTATCACTGTTTAAACTCCTTTTTATAATTTTGTCTTTTTTTTTGTATTTCTGTGATGACTTTATACTGCTTTGTTAAGCAAAACCCTCAGTTACAAGGTCTAAAACTTTAATTATGAAAATCTGGGCATAAAAATGCACAAAACAAAAAAAGGGGTGTGACACTCCGAGAGTGACTGAGAAGGGCTTTCTTATCGTCTAAGCATGGAGCAATGGTTTTTAATTTAATTTATTTTTATTTTATTTTATATTATTTTATTTTGTTTTATTTTGTTTTATTTTGTTTTATTTTATTTTATTTTGTTTTATTTTTATTTTATTTTGTTTTATTTTATTTTGTTTTATTTTGTTTCATTTTATTTTATTTTATTTTATTTTGTTTTATTTTGTTTTATTTTGTTTTATTTTATTTTGTTTCATTTTGTTTTATTTTATTTTGTTTTATTTTGTTTCATTTTGTTTTATTTTATTTTATTAATAAACACTCATGGGACTGCGTTTACTACTCCACGTAGTGGTTAGTCGAGCGAAGTGTGTGGTCGCGCGATCTGTCGTTACAGTCGTTACAGAAGGTTTTATTTTTTTTTTCACACGTTTGTGCCATCCGCCGCTCCGTCCGCAGCTCACGAAAGAAAGCTATGCTTTCAAAAATCATTTGTAAATATTAAAATCTGCCATGTTCATTATGATTAAATTCAAACATTTGTAGATTGTGAAGAGGCACTAGGTGCTGGACTAATAATCAATTAAAATGTACAATGACAATTGTAATATGATATACCTATACATAAATCTACAGACAATACTTCTTGGGTGATTGAGGGAATATAAGCTTACCAGTTAGGTACATATTATGAAAGTAAAAAAATGAAGAGTGAACAAAGTAGAACGACGACGAAATTCATAATTAAGATACAGCATGTTAGGTAGAATCTTAAGATCGACTCTAGCTAAGCACCAAAAAAAATTGGCTTTACTTTTTCCAATCTTCTCTAGATATGATAACAAAGATCCAAATAAAAGCGTCTTATAGCTACAAACAGTGGAATATGTTTTCTGCGTATTCAGCAACAAAGTTTCTGAAAATACCCATTGGGTAATACATTACAAACTATAAAAATGGTAGTAATCATGCAAAAATTAAATTATATAAATACATATTACCGATTTATTACAATTTCTGACAAACAATTGAATTATTCAATAAATGTGGCATAAATTAAATAAATGGGACATACTTGATTTCTCAAAATCATTGTAATTTGTATTATATATTTAAGACACAGCTAATAAATTCCAGAATGTTATTTCAATGCTCTCTTTTTATTTTACAGACATTCACGGCATGGTGCAACAGCCATTTGAGAAAGGCCGGCACAGGCATCGACAACATCGAAGAAGATTTCCGAAATGGTCTGAAACTTATGTTGCTGTTGGAAGTAATATCCGGAGAGACACTACCGAAGCCCGACCGTGGCAAGATGAGATTCCATAAAATCGCCAACGTCAACAAGGCCTTGGATTTCATCGCTAGCAAGGGAGTCAAATTGGTATCAATCGGCGCAGAAGGTGAGATGGTCTTGTTGAATATTTGATAGGTTTTGTTTGGAAATACTCACTTAAAGTTGGGTTTATTACACTTTTGAATGTTTGGCATTTGACAAATAATATTCAATATTAAAACTTCCGACACTCTTAGCCGTCTGGGCGAGATATTTAATCTAAAAAAACTAAAGAAATCCATTTTTTAAGTCGCACATTACGAGATGGAGTAAAAATTTAGTCCTTGTAAATATAGCAAAAGTCTACTGCACTTTAAAGGATATTGTATATATAGTTTTAACGGCATTTTAAAAATATTTTCTTTTTGAGTGCTGAGTGTTTCAAAAATAGGTGGTAACACTGTATAGTTATGGATTTCAAAGAAATCGTTTAGTCTCCTAGACTTTTACACAATGAGACCTGACAGATGTTTTGTATATACCTATACTATATATTAGTGCAAAAGGTTCAGGTTTCTGGAAAAGACTATCCTTTTGAGGGCTACGTTTGTTACTTGATGAGGTTCTAAAAAGACTTGTTTCATGTGTTTATGGAGTTTCATAGTCATTCTGGAGTTGTAGACAATATGTTTAACCGCTATCGCGCAATCTGCAAGCTGCTCTATTTACTTTGCGTATTTTACAGAGATAATATCTAAGTGATTAGTGTCCAGTGAGAACATCTGTGATTACTCTGAGTTCAGTTTTTTGAGTATTTTTGCATAACGAGCAGTACGAATCAAAGAGTTCAGTTTAGCAAAAGTATCAAGTCCTTTATGTTCTGAACCCATTACAAAATTTCTTCCGTGTGTTAAGCCAGTTGCTCAAGGGATTGTTTACAGTTTTCAATTGTTCAGGATTCACAAATTGTAAACTTCAGAGCCTTAAGTGCATCTTGGCTCTCTGCATCAAGAGATAATAAGTATTTTGGAAGAAATAAGTTGTTTTTTAGTCACCCTTGAGCACAACAATTGATTGCTCGTAATTCTGCTTGAAATAATCTTGATTTGCAGCCATAATGTCTTTGGGCATCTTCATAAACCGCTGTTCCAACTTTTCAAATCTCCAGAGATTTTGAGATACTGAGCTGGTCTTATATTAAAGTCACTTTCTAGAGTGATTCTCCATACATGTGTATGTAGAGGCAGAAGATCTAGCATTAGCATTATCTCTACAGTTCAAATGGAGCACCATCTTATTGAACACATCATTTCTACGCAGCGAGTCTTCGTACTTTTTTAACACTATTGTAACTTTTTTCTGTGTTGTTTTTTGTGTGTTCACACACTATAATAACCTTTTTGTGAAGTACGTACAGTATACCTAGTTTCTGGCCTGCGGGTGTTTCTTTTCTTTGTCAGATTTGAGATATTAACTCACAAGTGTTTCAAAAGGATTTCATAACGTTTTTAAAAAAATCGGCAGAAAGAACCAGGGACATTGTTATCTGTACTTTTAAAATGGTTTCTTGAATTTCTTCTTCGGCCGGAAGCAACTTTTGAGCGTTTACATTAATTTCCAGTGTAGGAAACTTTATTGGCTTCCATGATTACCAATAAGGAGTTTTTTCAACTAGTTTGCCATCTCAATATGTGCTCTTTGTTACTTTTTTTTTATTTATCTACTATTGCCATCTACAGTCAGTCCAAGCAATTTTTTCTGTTGTTGTTGTTGGCGTTCTTGTCGCTGTTCACGTGTCTCTCGTTGCGATTGCTCTTCTCGCATCTGTGCCTCTCGGGCCAATCTATACAACTTCTTGTGCCAACCTTGCGTATCGTTCTTCCTCAGTCTCCAGATCTTGATGTCAACAAATTCACAGGTCACCCTCGTTTCTATTGGCGGCTTCCTCTGGAGTTTACTGCCGATTGGCGTGCCTACCGAAGTACTGAATCTCAGTCTAGTCTCTCCATTTACCTTGCCTTTCAACGTCATCTTCCAATCATTCGTGTCTTCGTTGACACGGATTCTCGCTGCTGCCTACTTGATATAGCTTCAGAACTCTCTTCTTCGCGACGTAGCCGCTTAGATTCCGCTTCCTGATCTCGTTATTCTTCAATTTTCGCTCTAAATCTCTAACTTCCCTTCGAGCATTCCTAGCTTCCTTTCGTTCTTCACCGGAATTATATTTTTTAGTCTCGCCATATTCACAGCCAAATTTTAGGATCAACGATGAGTCGATTTTTAACAGAATTAAAAATTAAATTTTTAAAATAATAAACTTTTTGCATGTAAACCAAGTAGAGTAACATAAAGCTTTGATTTATTGATGTCTTCATCTTAAGTCTTCATTGATGTTATCAAGGAACCTTGTTCTGGGTCTTCCTCTTCTTCTCTGAGTAAGAATATTTGCATTATCAATTTGTAGAATGAATTAGCAATAAATCAACCGTATAGTTTCAAGAACAAAATATGATTGATTGAGACTCAGTAGGTTGAAATGTCAATTTTATTTTTTTCTATACTTAGTTATTTATAGATTGTTATTTATTTACAGAACTTAGCTATTGTCTATTATGACGGTTAACTATCTCATTTAATTCGTTTTTTCGTAATACACCTTCCTTGAATGTTTCCTTTTTTTACCCGCCCAAGATTTTCATAATCATTCAAGGCTCACCGCGATCTGCACTATTGATGTCTCTTGCATACTTCGATTTTTCTTGATTTTTGACTCTACACTCTTTTGAACCATTCCTCAAGTAATGAAAATAATGTATGTTCTTTTTTTCAGAAATTGTTGACGGCAACTTGAAAATGACACTTGGTATGATTTGGACTATCATTCTCCGTTTCGCCATTCAGGATATCTCCGTCGAAGAGATGACGGCCAAAGAGGGTCTACTGTTATGGTGCCAACGAAAGACTGCCCCATACAAAAACGTCAATGTACAAAACTTCCACTTGTCATTCAAAGACGGTTTGGCGTTCTGCGCTCTTATCCATCGTCACAGACCTGATCTCATCGATTACAACAAACTGTCTAAAGATAATCCTCTAGAAAACCTTAACACTGCCTTTGATGTTGCCGAGAAGTATCTCGACATTCCAAGGATGTTAGATCCGGATGGTGAGTTAGTTAAATTCTTTAGAGCGGCCACACTTGGTCTGTTGCAGTAAGTTACGACAAAAATATCTTAATCGTAATGGTAAAATATGTATATATACTCTGCAAACAGATCAGATCAGAAGCTTTTTAATTTGAGGCACTTCTTTATTTGTTCAATATTTAATTATTTTACTGGAATTCATAAAGTTGACAACTATTAAAATTAGAAAAGTATCAAAGATGGTCAGAGGTCAAAAATTAGAGAGATAACTCTACTTAATGCATTATGTTTATGTACTGGTTTTAGTTGTAAACCATTTTTTTAAGTAAATATCGCTGTAGCACACATTGATTATTATGAAAATATCGAAATAATTTTGATTCCAATGTGAGGGATACGTATTTCGACTTTCATGAACCTCCTTCATGGAAAATAACCGGCTAAGTGTTTTTGTACTGTAAATTTTTTTAGAATAAATTAAAACGTTTAACTGATCTTTTTTTTCGTGTGCAACCACCAGATAATGAAAAATTTTCACTAATATGTTCTTGACTTCTTGAGTCTTCAATCTATAGATAGAGTAGTAAGAAATTTGAATTTTATGAGGTCAGTGAGTTAAAACACTTCTTATTGTGCCTACTCATTACTAGTATTAGCTAGCAATAACAAATGCGAATCTGTCTCTGTGCGTCGCAGTATATACCTTGAAATTGTCCGACATTTTGGACGCCCGTCCATTGTCTTGTGCGCGTATTCAGATATGTATTTAGTATCTTCATATTCCGTATTTAAAGTATGGATGTTAACTGATCTTATGTGAAAGAGACTGGAATGTTTCGAAACGTGGACCTATATGAGAATGTTAAAAAGTCTGTATGCCGCCAGAAAAATAGTATCTATGCATTATATGTTTCAAAATGAACTAGCCGATGTTACTAAAGCCACAGGAAGATAAATATGGTTCTGAAATGTCAAAATAAACCTATTTTCTGCTAAAATTGTGGTAAATTTTCAATAAAGATAGTAAATAACAAAAAGAGAAAATTAGAATAGGTATTTCGGCCAGGTTATGAAAAATAAAAAAAATACAAACTATTTCAACTAATAAATCAAATAATTAGTTATGCTGGGCGAAAAATAAAGAAGACAAAGGAAATGTGGCTGAATGAAAAATGCAAAGTTAAAGTTTGGCAGACGGACTATAAGAAATCCTTAAACCTTTAAAAAAATTCAACATCGATCTATGAGCCACATTCTGCAACCAAATTGATAACAGTGTAAATCTCAAAAGAATGAATGCTAGGGAAATAAGTCTTCTACTCACAATCCGTTATAGGTTTTAAAGTTGAAAAAGAGAATGGGCTACCGGTTTCGCTGTTTACAAAACTTTTAATTAATTGTTCTATCATTAGTTCTGCCTTTCAGGTACTCTCGGGACAAAAACAAAATTAAATTATATAAAATTGGGTTTTTTGTAAAAACTAATTGTAGTAAATTCGTTAGTTCAGTTCTTTAAATTAGTTTTTACTAAAACAACCCCATTTTATATATGTTAATTTCAACACTGTCAGACCATATAAGTGCAACGATGTGCATTTTAATGTAAAACTTTATATTATTTTTCATATTTGTGTGTATGTTTGTGTATGTTTTTGTTTTTGTCCCGAGAGTACCTGAAACACAGAGGTTATGCTAGAACAACTAGATACTTTGTGGTGAAGTGATCAGTTCGGATTCCGAAAACTGTGTAGAGAGCAGGGAAACCACTGTCACTACAAGTTTTTTGACAAAAGTCTCATGAATAACTAAAATTTGTGTTTGTAAGCTTCATAGATTTCTAAAAGGTGTTCGGCCATATGAAACACAAGGAATTGCTTAAGAAATAACCTAAGCAGAAAAGTAAGGCAAGGCTGCGTCCTGTTTCTTTAATATATAACCTGTACTGAGAATTACTCTTCAGAACAAAACTAGAATTCGAGTATACGGAATTAAACGTTAATATCATTCAAATATCAAGCATGAGATGAAAATCTTAAACCGATTAAATGAGTTCTGAATAAAGATAAACGAAAAAAGACAAAAATGATGGTAATAAAAAATAAACAAACTATTCTGTTATCTATAATGATAAAGGGAAAATGCCAGAACACTAAATAATAATAAATTTTCACAATAGTTTTACCATCGAATGTGAACATCCTAGATGCTGCGTTTTGTTGCACTTATGTTTTAAAGATTTAAATCTTTTTCTTCAAGAGTTTGTATCCTCTGTTCCAGTCTTTGCTGTAGATCCCTTTCCAATGTTATTCTGTAGCTAACTTTTTATCTGATTTTTGATAAAAATGAAAGGCAGATATCGAGCACACTTTTCGCTATACATTCGAAGGATAGGTCGAAGCTACATTCTTGTCGGCAACGATCAATTTTAAATTATTTTAAACTGTTTGTCCTTGTTTAGGGTAGTGTTTGTACAGTTTTATGTTTAATGTTATGTTTATTACATTCTGCACTTGTTGGATAGCTCAAAATTGACGAAATGCCCCTGATAATGCTTTAGATAGCGAAAGTACTTGGGCAAGATTAAATTAAGAAAAGTGTGCTCGATATCTGCCTTTCATTTTATCAAAGTTCATTTATTCGAGAATTCAACCTTATATAACTTTTATCTGATTGTCACAAATACTCGGTCTGTTGGATTAACAAGTTTATCCCCAAATAATAAATAAAAGCCAGAATTTCACATACCATAGTTAGTTTTATTAGGCTGATGGGTTTTTTTTCCAATTTACATGTTTCTTCTGTAGAGCTTTCTACGCTAAAGACAGCGAGCTTAAATAAAAGAGAAGCTTCCAGGATCTTAGACAATAAGAATGTGTAATGAAGAATTTCTATAACAAATAATTAACGACAACTCTTATCATTAATAAAATCAAGAAAATAGTTACTTGGGACATCGGCTGAGAAACAAAAATACTACATCGCCCAATTAATTATAATAAATAAATAGAAGGAAGAAAAAAAGTTGCTCTTCATGAGTAAAATCAGACTGGGCAATGAACTGGGCTAGGCTTGGAAGAAATTATATGATCAACAGAGGACAGGGAAAGTTTTGCCGTATTAGTCACTAAAAAGTGTTGTGACAATACTTATATAAAAAGAGTAATTTAATTGAACACATACTTGGTCGAGGCAGAAAAAACTTCATAACTAAATAATTTACGTCAATGAAATGAGTTATTACCAGAGCAAGTTGTCTACGCTTTTGGAGGACACGATAGTTAAAATTAAAAAAAATTGTTTTTGTGTTATTTCACATTTCCCCTTGACCCTTCTTTTAATTCGGAAGGAATTATGAAAAATGCTTTGGAAAATAAAACGGCCAGCATTAAAGTTAACCGGGTACTGATTAACAATATTCGATACTCAGACGATACAGTAATAATTACCAACAACTTAAATGATATGGAGAAATGTATGGACAAAATATCAGAATATAGTGAGAAGTATGGATTGTAGCTCAACATTCAAAAGATCTAGTTCAAGCGGATTATTAAAAACAAAAATGAGAATCAAAGAATGGAAAAAGGAAAATATTTTTGAATTGTGTCAACATTTAATTCCTAGCTGAGCGCTTTCGGCTTACAAAGCCGTCTTCAGAGCTATGATCAAGTATTTAAAGTATCACTACTAGGAGAGATCTCATTTGTTAAAAAATTACAGAAAATTTTCTTATTAAGCTGGTTCTATTATAAATTTAGCATTGAAAAAACACAAAAAGGACTTTACACTTTTGTGTTTTTTCAATGAAAAATTTGTAATAGAACCAGCTTAATAAGAAAATTTTCTGTTATTTTTTACAAAATGAGATCTCTCCTAGTAGTGAGTGATTCTTTAAATACTTGACCATAGCTCTGAAAATGACTTTGTAAGCTGAAAGGGCTCAGCTAGGAATTAAATGTTTACACACTTCAAAAATACTTTCCTTTTTCCATCTACCATCATTTCATTTATTTCTATCACCCCAGAAAAGAAAACGTTGTGTGTTCCGAGAATTAAAAATTTAATAAAGTTTGTTTATTTTCCTGAGAAAAACTACAATTTAATCATTAACATTTTATATGATAAAAATAATAATTTGATATTTTGTTTAAAGTTACATTTTTTTATTTTACTTCATAAAGATATATATGCCAATTGCATACAAATCAGACTTAAATTGCATGTTTATTAGTGTCATAGGTCACTTTATTAAAGAAAATATATTTTTTTAACATTTAATTTTGCTTAATTCAGTTTGCAAAGGATAATTTTATTGGTCAACACAATTCAATTAATATCATAAATCTGTTACTCCAGTGAATAAGTGGTTAATTCAATTTTGCATAGTTTTCAGGAGACGACTTACAAGTTTTGACAACATGTCATAAACTTTACAAAAAAATATGATAGAATACAAACGTATTATTGGTCTCATTCTGTAACTACTAAGTGATTAGGATAATGAGATATGAGACAACCATTTATTTACCGTCGACTTACCCAGTTATTCAACTCAATAAATTTAATGACTTAAAACATAAAAAAGAATATTTCTTTATTTAAAATTTAACAAAAACAGTTTTACTTTAAGTTTAAAAACATTTATTCTGAATTAGCTTGTGTATCTTGGTCAGGATCTAATTCCTCCAGGTCAGGATCATTGGCGACATCGTTTTTCGTTTTCAGGTTTTGATAAAATGCATGGAATGAAGGATATATTAAAGGCAATAAAGACAATAAGTCTTTTTTCTTTTCTGTGGCTATCGGCACTGATTAGTTGTTAATGTTAGGTAAACTAAATAATCCAGTTGAACGTCCTCTACGAGCCATATTTATTGTTTTGAAACGATCTTCTGGCTTTAACGAGCATTTAAATGGCATTTGGCCGCCGCTTTGAGCATATTGAAGCCATTGGACAGGTTTCCACAGAAACCTTTCGCCATCAATATCAATTTTTTTTTATAATGTAAGGGTCATGTTTCATCACAAGTGAATTAAAATCAAAGAAATTCTCTTTCAACATCATCACAATTTCGAAGGTATTTTTCTGTTTAGCAATTCTGATTAACTGTGCCCAGTCGTTAAGATGATTTATTTTTAAATTGGTTTTTTTTCTTGGCCCTTTCAATAACGGAGTGGTCAGTATAACACTCCATACGTGTATGACCACTAACCAAAAATTTGTGGTTGATCTTCAGGTTTGATTTTTGATTAACAAAATTAGGAAACATTAATGCAACGATATTATTTTTATTCTGACCGCCACACGTATCAGAATAAAATGTTACCCGTTACTCCGTTTTTTCAGAGGACAAGTGTGTTAAAAAATGATTGAGGCATGAGGCGATTTCATTGGTTCCCCTGCCAGATATGATTTCATCCCACAAGTAGCAAGTTGCTTTGTCTGTTACCATGTCATGCACCATGAGGTTAAAGCTCCACAGCTGCCTCTTGTAGAAAGAAACTGTTGTAAGGGGTAGGCAGGCACTGCTGCAAGTCAAATGCATAAACTCCTTTCGATTGATTTTCTTTAGCAATTACCTTGTCTCAACTTTTCTGCTCATAAGCAAATTGAGCCTTGTTACGATGTTCGTCCCTTTCTAGTATTAATTGAGTTTTAGTTTCTCCTGACGACAATTTAATTTGTAGATCAAAATCGTCACATGTGTGACATGTGTCCTGCTTTGGTTTTTTAAAAGCTAAACCTAAAACACGAAAAATTTTAGTGTAAATAGTTAGACAAAGATGCTCGTCCTTCCTTATATAAATCAAACATTTTCGAAATAGTCAAATTGGACGGTAAAAATTTTTTATTAGTTCGATTTCGACAATAGTGGCTCTAGTAAGTGGGGAATGACAAAATATGGGACTTCACATCTTGCAAATCTTTTAAGCTCCATTTACTTGAAGGCGAGGCCATACCTCGTTGATCTTTTTGTATTATACCTTTGCAGAATTGTTCTTTTTTTCTATTACCAATTGGACAAAACCTTTTGTTACACCCAATATTTTTTGGAAACAATCTCTGCATACTTTTACTTTTTCTTTATCAATTATTAAATGGTAAGAGCAACTGCATGACCTGTCTTTTTTTGGATTAGTAATATTTTTTTAGTCTTTTTGTCATTTATTTCTATCAAAGAACCAACGTAACTCGCCCTCTTGTTTCTACTTCCTAAATTCCAATAGTTTTCAAAGCAAACTTTTTTATCATTTTCTGTTATCCTCTCATTGCATTTCATTCTACATGATTTTAAAGTACCCATTGTTCTTCCAGAAATTATTTTTCCTTTTTCAGTTTTATATGATTTTCCTAAATTTCTCAACTTTTGTATTCAGCTCTTTGACGTCTGGATCTCCCCTTTTTAATATATTTTTTATTATCAGTTCTTAACTCAACAACTTCAGTGTTACATGAATTGCTTCCATTGTTGTCTTTTTGGCACATATTTGTTTTTTTCGTCCGCTTAGGGTTGGAGGTTCCTTAATCTGAAGAGCTTGAATATCCGGGTTGTGGTAAATAAATCGGATCAGCAATGCTATCATCTGAATCGAAATCTTCCAACACATCAATGACAACGTTATTATTAGCTATTATGTATTTGCGGCTTCCACATCTAAAACAAAGAACTGTTCTAAAACTGTTTTGTAGAGATCTAAATAAGTACCTTACCTTGCATTAAATCGCTATTATTATTGTCTTTTAGTTTGTCTGAATCAAAAACAGGCAGCACAATATTTTTTCTCAAAGCTTTTTCTTTTAATTCTCTTAAAAATGTTGATCGGGAATCCATCTTTTAAACACAATGCAAAATACTATAAAGAACTAATGTTATCGGGCACAGAATAAAAATAAAAATGAATGTAAACTTTGAATTGAACCTCGATAATAATATCGTTATATGGGCTTGTACTTCCCCGAATAGTGTTCTTTAAAAGTCAATAAATGTACATATACTTCATCTAATTTACTTACCGTTGCACGTCATTCGCGTCATAGTCCGTGAGGTCACATGATACCAACACGAAATATATAGGCGGTAGGTGTGTTCTTTTTTAGAATCACTTTGCCGAGTACACTGGCATTACAGCCACTAGACATATTTTATTATATACGCGTAGAAATAATATTTAAAGATTTCTATTAATGTTAATTTAAAGAAATACACAATAATATGTTTCATTTAATTTGTATAGATGCATTATAAAGCGTTTTTCTGAAGAACATTTGTTCGGATCACACTGTAACTGTAATCGAACGAAGGTGATATTTCGGCACAAATTGGTAACACTTATTTGACAGTTGCGGTGTTGACTAATGTTATTAAGTAATGAAGAAAGTGTTGTTTTTGTTTAAGTATTCCATTTTACATCTTTATACGACGCATACAAGCGGCTTAAATTGTTTTTAACAAGATTATTTTTTAACTCTTCTTTTGTTTCTATTTATTTACATTAAATATTAATTTGTTTTGTTGTATAATCCACTTTTGCAATAATTACGTGACCTATTTGATTTAAAATGGATTCAGGATTTTTTTATACTTTGGCAACTATGTCAACTTCGATATCTGTCAATAATAATGACGTGCAACGGTAAGTAAATTAGATGGACTGTACAACGCTATCTAACGACTAGTATATAAACTACGCTGTATCTGCTAGGTAGATATCTGCTTCAGATCGTAAATTAGTCAGAAAATTTCATGATTTAATAACTATATTATAGTTAACCAGTCATGCACAGTGGACCAAAATACGTCAAATCGAGTTAACCTGTTAAGCACAGAAAATAATTATTGGTCATAACTGGGCAGGTCAATTTAACCATTTATTTACTAAGACATTATTTTATTATGTTTTTAGTTAAGTTGACTTAATCTAAAGAGTACATCAATTTCAAAGATGGCCAAAAATACACATGCGTATAACCTTGGCTAGAGTCCGCTTACAACTTAACTACTTATTCATAGTTACTATATTCATATACATAGTTAATAAACTTGATATAATGCATTGATAGTTTTATATCTCCATAGTTTTGTCACTGACCAGTTGAACAGTTAGAAAAGTAATAGTACAGTATATACCCTACAGAGTTAATCCGCTAAAAGCTTTAATAAAAATGTGATATCTTTAAAATTGTATTTAATATGAAATAATTACAGATCTGATCAACACTCCTAAACCCGACGAGCGTGCTATCATGACTTACGTGTCATGTTATTATCACGCTTTCCAAGGGGCACAACAGGTACCGGTTGCATAAAAACTCCAAAAATTAACGAAACCTGCCTAATACTTGTTTACGTGATACATACAATGTTGGATGCATTTTTTAGATATAATTATATAGACTTATTTTTTTTCCTTTAAAAATATATATCGTCATATAGTGCAGTCTACCAAGGTTTTAACTCTGAATTTCATCAACAAGCGATTTTCTTGAAAATATTAACGTAAGTAGGAAAATCTACGATATGCCAAAGTGTGCTATTATTTTTAGGGTGGAATTTGGGAGATGGGAACCTTTATATTGAAAATATCCACAAAAATCGTTAGAAAACTAAATGTATATATATATATATATACCGGGTGGTGAATCTGCAAAAAGGCCACAGAAAACTCAATGAGAAATTCTAACCAGTTGAATTGTTGCTTCCCCAATTGTTCTACATTAAAAGTCATGAAAAACCTATTTGTAGAGGATTGAAATCTGTATTGAAAACAAATTGTTTTACGAATTAAGTATTTACATTCCAACATTTTGCAAAAAATACAAGACATCTGGGGTAGCATATCCTAGACGCCTCGGTTTCTCTACGGGAAACGACTTAATATCCAAAAGTTTTCTTCTCAGAAAAATACAGGGCCAATAACACCACAGTTTAAAAATAATACGAATTATACAGGGTGAAAAATAATACGAATTATACAGGTTGCTTCAAAAAAGAGTGGTATATGAAAGTTATATTTTTTCTTATGGAACACAATTTTCTTAATTGTCCTTATAAAGTAAGTTATACTTTTATAAGGATTCCCTATACCTAAATATAGAGTGTTTGAATTTATTTCGATTTTGCTAAAAATGTAACGTTTTATGAATCTAAAGATCTGAGACAAATTTTTTCTTAGGTCTTAATAATAGACTATTTTAAATATTTAAGCAGATGTTTATTATAATAAAATATTTTACAGGGTAGTCAAAATATTAAATTATTCTATTAGCACATTCAAGCTGTAATAACGTGCTTATTTTAAATTACAAAAACCCCGTATTTTATTAGTCTGTCGTGTGCAAAATTTACTTAACTTTAGGCACTGGCATAGTATGTCCTCTATATAAAAAAATAGTTTTGTTGTTCACAGCTGTCAGATGTAAACCTTTTTTAATTAGAATTTTTTTTTCGAATTCTACTGCATCCACATTGTACGTATTGCTTATTCCCCATCCGACATTTGTTTTGCAATTGCTGTTTAACATTTTTGTTGTACTCACAATATAATACTGTGTGAGCACATTGATTTTTGTTTTTTGTGATGATTTTTATGTTTACATTTGAATTTGATATTTAGCTAATGATTTAAGTGATCAATGGATTGAACAATTTATCTTTAATTATTTTCATAATACAAACAGCATAAATAATGGTACTCTTCAAGTACTTTCTGATGTCATTTTAGTTTTTCTATCAATTATATAATTAGGATAAAAGTGCAAATGACAAAAAATACTCTACAATTAAAAGCACATGCTTGTCTTGAAATAATATCACACTTTTACTAAACCCAGTTCAGAAATTCTCAGGAGAGGAGTGAGGCAAAGATGATCTACTTGGCTCCTTTGCTTTTCAGTGTGTATAATGGATTAGTTTTTCAAGAGTCACTACTAGTTGGACCTCATGGTATAATAGTAATCGGTAAAACTATCAACAACATATATTTTGTCAATGACTCAGTGATTACGTCAAGATTTAATGAATAACTTGATTTATAACCAAACAGCAGGAGTAAATTTTATATACTGGATTAATGGTTAATATACCAAAAGTCTAAATATATGGTAATAACAAAAAAAGCTAAGTTACAGTCAAATATACCTTAACTGTACGAACCCGCCACTGGAACAGTGCTTGACACACTCCCAAACGAATTCCATCGAGAACAAGGTATCAGACAAGAATGTATACTGTCTCCACAATTACTTAATATATATGGAGAGCATGTTATGAGAAAAGCGCTTGAATAATGGGAAAATAAATGGCCGAAAAATAAACAACCTACGTTTTGCAGATGACTTTTTGCAAATAGTCAAGAGTTCATTGATCATATGTTAAAAACGAAAGTTTTCAACATATGATCAATGAAAATACTTTGTCTTAAGTTACACATATTAAAGACAAAAATCATGATAGTGGATAGACTACATAACGATCATCCACACATAAGCACGATTGACCAGTTTGACTTTGTGAGCTCATACTTATATCTGGGATCATTGATCACAAACACAGCGTCCCTACAGGAAGAAATAAAACGTAGATGTGATTTAGCAAAAGTCGCCGTAGGTAAGGAGGTCGAAATATGGGAGGACTCTCAGATTTCACGAACTCTAGACTTAACTGCTTAATATTCCCAACACTGACATACGGATGCGAATCTTGAATCCTAGGACAAGCGGAAAGATAGACACCACTAAAATGTTCTGTTGGAGAAAAATGTTACGATTTCCGTGGACCAACCACCGGACAAATAAATCAATTTTAAACAAACTAAAGGTCAGTAAGCGACTCTCCATGAAAGTCCATCTCCACCAATTAAAATACTTTGACCATGTCATGAGAGCAGACACAGAAAAAAATGGAAAGACTTATTATCCAAGAAAACGTAGAAGACCGAAGATCACTAGGAAGATCCTCAACAAGATGGATCTATAAATTATATGTATATGCAAAATACCTATGCATGAGTTAAAAGAAATAATGAACTGCAGAGATCTTTGGAGACGGACAATGAACGACCTCACGATGACTTCACTTTTTCTGTGGGGTCAGGACTAAAGACAGAGAGGGATAACTTTCAGAAGTGAACTGGAAAGGGTTCAAAAATATAAATATCTGTATGGACTTAAATGGACTATCTGAAATTTAATGGACTTAAAAAAATGATCAAACGGCACAAATACGAGCGAGAATAGAAATAACAAGTACTGCGTTAATAAATTCGAAACAATTCTATATAACAAACACATTACATTGAACCTAAGAGTGAGAGAAATTAATAATCTTGGACTCATAAAAAAAATTGTATAAATAAGTGTTACAGAATAATACTTAAGATAATAAGGAGGCAGAACAAAACATACAAGGATGTTTTTAAAGAGATGATTAACGAATGGTAAATAATATACACCACAAAAAAAAATAAAATAAAAAAGGACAAGGGTAGAATAATAATGCATGGATATATCCACAAGGAAAATAAAATTCCTCTAGTTGGCGATATACCATAAATCACAAAAGTTTTATATAAAAATCCTTTATAAAAGGTATATAATTAAAATGACCCTTTCGGTTTTTTTTAATTAACAAAACGTTTTCGGATTTACTAGCCTATCATCAGTGCATTTACCTGGAATAAGTATTGCCACTAAAGTGTATATACCTTTTATAAAGAATTTTTAAATAAAACATGAAAATATAATCGGGGGAAGGGTCGTTGGAATGAGAATTTCAGGGTTCAAAAATAATAGAATTTTTCCAAGCTGCTAAAAACAAAATAAAAATAGCGATCATGTTATTCCACTCTTCGATAGGATCTTAAACCGCACTTAGAAAAAAAAAGAAAAAATCTTTATTTAACGTTTCAGCTTCTTATCTCTAAGCTGAAGCATCAAATAACGAATTTCTTATACAACCGTTGTTTATTCAATTATAAAATTGATAGAAAAGTATAAATAGGTTTTCAAAATAGATCTATTAAAGTTTTATGATAGATTTTAAAGTTAACAGTCTAATAGTAACTCTAAATAACTTTTAATTTATTAAAAAACCTCATTCTTTTATCTAAACTGTTCTACTGTATCACTTAAATTGTTAGCTGTTTTGTTGTGGCTATACCTTTACCCGATATTGTTTGCATGCAGACTTACAGAACACAGCTATGCCGGATGAAAGGGCCGTAATGACGTACGTGTCTTCTTATTACCATCGCTTCTCAGGTGCACAGAAGGTGATTTTCTGATATTAATATTATTAACAATATATATGCTGATAAACGATGAAATCATCACTTTTCAAACTCTCCAACAACTACTTAAATTTTAATTATTTAATTTCGGCTGTCGACGATTCGAACGGCGCAAAGTCTGGCACGGGATTTTTCTATTCTCGTGGTCCCGTGTCTATAAAAGAAATTTCCGTGTTCGGTGAGTCGGTACTCGTTCGAAGCCCTCCAGTGGTTTGGGGGTAATCAGTGACTGACTTTTTGTAAAGGCAGAGATGCTGGATCTCCATAGTAGTACGCCATTTAGCCAACATAGAATACAGATTTCGAAATTTAAAAAAGACAGCGGATTTAGAAGATAGAAATAATGACAAAAAAGAAGATTTAAAAATAGATATTTCTTAAAGAATGTATAATTAGTTCAAAATTGACAAAGATGGACAAATGTAGATCAATTAAAGGATATGTCAATCTGTCAAAAAACTGACATTTTACCTAAAAATCAAAACCAATTTGTAATTTTCTGCAAAGAAAGTAAAAAACTGTACCACTATATACTACCAAAACAAAAATGATAAAAAAATGTATCAAAATATGTCATGGAGAGAAGAGCATCAATCTGTGCTTTAAAAAAGAATAAAAAGAAATTTTTAGACCATGTTGTGAAAACTTGGAAATAAAATTTTTACATTGTATTTAAACAAAACAGTGTTCTGTCAACATGCACATCAAAAAAATATATAGTTTAAAAGTCATCCTAAAATTATTATTGAGAATACACGTTGAGAACAGCTGTACCGTTGAAAATTTGTGTCTGTTTAAAAGTGAATCTCCGGATGGTATACGTTTCTTTGCTTAATGGCAGGTTTGTCTACGCTCTTAAAGATTTGGATTTTGGTAAAAAAAGAGGTAATACCAAAGCTAAATACTTAATTTTAAAAACAAAGGAAGAATAAACTTCTAGAGCCATTAACCTTAAAATACGCAACTGTATTCAAATGTTGTAAGTTTCGACACAGAAAACAAGCTTAGGACAGTAAACTAAAAGTTATTTTCACATTTAATGAAAGTAATCTGCCGAAAATTTTATATTTACGCGTAGTTATCGACAGGATCAATCAATCACTCCCCCAGATATAGTCTACTAGTCGTATATAAAAGATAATTCTTGATAATTCTTTATTAAATGAGTAAAATATATAAATAAAATGCGTTAAATATTCGTTACATAGTCGTTACATAGCATAATTTTAAGCTATCGACCTAGAGGGTCGAAGGCTTAGTATGAGTATCCGCTGAAATTCGTAAAATATCGATAAATATTATTATACTATGCTTGTAATAAATAATCCTAATATAATATTACTAGTGAAACATAGTCGTACAATGCTCTATCAGCTTTTCACTGTAGACATACCAATCTCAAAAACTGCGATAACAGCTAATAACACTGCAATTCTTGCCCCCCCCCCCCCCCATCATCATGATCCAGTGATTGCCTCAAGAAATTTACAAGTTAGTCTGAATAAAAACCAAGCGTGGTTATGAAAATGGATACGACCTTGTTAATAAAACCAAATTAATTCAAGTCACTTTCACACTAAGAAGAGGTAGATGTACTAAATGGTCAAACGATTACGAAACAAACTGGCTTATTGGCAGGATTTAATCGCAATTAAATCATAACAAACAAGGGCCTTATATATATAAGGCCCCAATAAAGTCAATATGGACTTACGGCATCCAGTTGTGTCGCACCGCTAGCAACTCACATCTAGAATAACCAATGCTCCATGGTGTGTTTCAAATATAAAAAAAAACTAGTGCAGACTCTACTGTTCTAGTGCGTGATCTGTTGATTATAAACGATGAAGTAAGCCGTTTGAAACGTTTTAGACTTACTCCTTAAAGAATATCTCCCAATGTTGAGATTTCCTGCATGTCATCACTAAAAAATTAACACTAAATTATTTATTTATTGTTATGATTGATAACATATTGTAAATAAAATGGAGTTAAAATAAAATAGTGATAATACTCCAATTCTGCTAGTGAGCTTTTCTCGAGATAATAGAAGAAAAAAACACTTAGGCTCAGAAAGAGTGAGAATAGTCAAGTTGAAATTGCGTAAGAGTATTCTGTTCGCATCAATAGGTAGTTGTAAATAGAACAGGAGAGATCATTGGTGATGAGGACCAGATACTAGAAAGATGGGCACACAATTTTGAGAAGAGACTATATATAAGAAGCGAGATGAGGTTGCAAGAAGCATAAATCCAGTTCGAAAGCGTGGAAGACAAAAGAGAGAAAGATAATATCCCGACTGAGGAAGAAGTCATCAAAGCAATACAAAAATTGAAAAAAAAACAAAACTCCGGGAGCAGATGGTATTCCTCCTAAACTTTTAAAACATGGCCCAAAAAATCTGACCTGTTGTATAAGTAGGCTAGTATAACTGATTTGGAAGCAGGTAAAACTGCCAGAAAACTGGAACGTAGGTAGATTGGAACCTATTCCCAAGAAAAGAGATCAAACAATGTGTGATAACTGCAGAGGAATTACTCTCCTAAACGTGACCTTCAAAATATTGGTCTACATTGTTGACGATCGACTGTCGGGATATTCTGAAAACATCATAGGCAAATATCAATCAGTGTGTGTTTTGCAAAGAAAATCAGCTATCTATCAAATATTCCTTCTAAGACAAACTTTGGAAAAAACAGATGAGTATGGAATTGATACTCACCATTTGTTTGTGGATTTTAGATACGCCAATGACAGTGTAGACAGAAACGCACTATACAAAGCCATGGTAGAATTCAATATCCCAATACACAATACAAATTCGTGAAAACAACCCCCTCAACAGTCGAGTGTAAGGTTAGAGTGAAGAACATAGAATCAAGAATTTTCCAGACACAGATAGGACTTCGACACGTAGATAGCCTATCGAGCCTTCTATTCAACATTGCCCTAGAGAAAAGTATTAGAGAATCTGGAATAGTAACAACAGGAACCATTATTAATAGGAGTCTACAAATACTAGCGTCTGCGGATGACATGGATATCACAGTAAGAAGGCGGACCTGGTCCAGTTGGTCACGACATTAGAATCAGCAGCAAAAAGAATTGAGCTACACGTTAAAGTGTAAAACTAACTAACTAAGTGCTAACTAGTAAAACTAAATATATGAAGGTGACAAATAATAAACAAGTAGCAAAACCCGAAGATATTACGGTTGGAACATATACTTTCGAAGAAGTAAGAGAGTTCATATATCTAGGCTTACAAATCAACCAAACTAATACAACAACCGTAGAAATTACCAGACGTATACATCTAGCAAATAGAGATGACTAGACTATGGATTAAAGAAACTTTTAACATCAAACATAGTTACAATAAGAACGAAAATATTGATATACAGAACTCTTATCAAACCCGTCCTCACTTATGCGTTAGAAACTTGGACGATGACAAAAAGCGATGAAGAACGTTTAGGCTGTTTTGAACCTAAAATCCCCAGAAATGTTTATTACGGCATACAGAAAAACGGATTATGTCATAGGCGCTATAATTTTAAGCTTTACCACCTTTATAGTGAACCTAGTATTGGAAGGTCCATCAGTGGCTAGGCCACTTAAAGAAACTGCACAGGATGGAGCCGTCGAAATATGTTTATAACCAAAGACCGGATGGAGTGAGAAGAGGCAGGCCTAGAGTATAATTTAAAGACCAGGTGGAAGATTACTTACGGGTGTTAAGAGTCCGAAATTGGAAAACCAAGGCAAAGGATAGGAAGGGATTGACGCTAATCCCAGAACAGACCAAGAGCCACTTTGGATTTTAGAGTCAATGATGATGATTCTATGCACATGTCAGCTTCAAAATTTAGCTTTCAAAGAACTGCAAATACAATGATAGTTGATAATATATGTCTACATTTAAATAACAACAAAACACTATTGCCAAATCTACAAACTGAAAAAACGAGCCCCGCGTACTTCCGAAATTCGTAAAAAATAGCCCCTTTTAAAAACAAGACACACGATACAATCTTCTCATACATATCACACCTACTAAGATGTAGCAGTATACTTGAGTAAAGTACATATGTATAACTCATATTCAATCTAATTAAATTACCAAAAGGTTTGAAAAGTGATGATTTTTGTACTGATTTTATATGTTAAAGAAAACGTTTATTGATTTTTTTTACTTTTATTAAGGCCGAAACCGCCGCGAACAGAATCTGCAAAGTACTCAAAGTCAACCAAGAAAATGAACGCCTCATGGAAGAATACGAACGTTTGGCAAGCGATGTAAGTATTTTTGTATTAATAGATAGATAGGTAAATTGATTATAGTGATAACATTAGTTTATTCTTATTAAATATTATAAATAGTATACAACATTGCTAATGATTTTACTTCCTCATTTAAGATTTTAGGCAAATTGTGTGCTTTATCTTTATACATCTGTTGTCTCCTTGGTTAGGTCATCGTTACACCTCTTTGGAAGGCGGCTCACACATTGATGACCTTATGGTGATTTATCCTGGCGATTATTACTAATTCTCTTACTTTGTTCATTCCAGTCTTTTCTTTTTATTGTCTTCGACCTTGCATGTGTATCTTATACTTTATAAATCTACAAAGTATCTTTCCAGTAGCCTTTTGGTTTTTTGACGACTATTTCCCGGTACATTATCAACAGAACTATAATGAAATAGAAGATAAATGTGATATAGTCGAAAGTGAAGTCAGACTGGCGATAAACTCAATAAACTCAAGGTCAACAAGACACCATATCAGATTTATGATAACAGCAGAAATGTTCACATTACAGAAGAAATTGGAATAAAATCGCTTCACCTAGTCCTCAATCAAAAATGGAATTTCAGGCAATGGCTCGCTAACTGGATACAATCTACTGGATAATTCACAAAAAAGGCAGCTTTTATAATTTTTTTCGTGTAGCCAAACAACGGTATAAATCATCAACGAGAGATTTCTCTACAATGAGAAATGCCAGTAGAGCAGGCTGGTACACGAGAACAATTTTTGAATACAAAAATAAATAATCGAGATATCTGGGAAATTTAATATACTAGTGTACGTCTGCTTTATAGATTACCGTAAGTAGACAAGGCCAAACGTCATCACTTATGGCGGATACTTAAAAAGAAGCAGGTATACCGCAACACCTGATTTATAACGTCTGATAACTGAGCTAAATAAAGAGTCAGAAAATTTCCAGATATAAGCGAAGAGGAAACTAAATCAGCGTTAACCGGTTTTAAGAACAACAAACTGGAGAAGATGACACTGTAAGTAAAATGATAAAGCTAGGATGCTAATGCGTCAAAACAGTTTTAAAAACTCTTTATAATGCCTGTCTCTTTAAAGGAATTGTACCATAAAATGGAATAATGCCATTATAATATTACATAAAAAAGATGTAACAGGAATTTGAAACTACAGACCTATCAGCTTGTTATCTCTTTTATATAAGCTCTTTATGAGAATAGTTACTAACAGATTGGGACTTAAGCTAGATTTTCACACACCAGTAGAGCAAGCCGGATTTAGCAGTGGCTTTGGAACAAATGATCGCCTACAAGTCATAAAATCCTTGCTGAAGAAAGTTAGAAGAGTACAAAAAGCCATTGATATTAGTATTTGTAAACTTTAAGAAATCATTCAGAAGTCCAGCATAGCTCCATGTTTAGAGTTCTTACGGAGTGCAGTATTCTTTAGAATATATAATATAATAGCGCAACAGTTGCAGTGAGAATGTACTATGATGACACAAACATGTTTCCCTTGGAAAAGGGTATTAGGCAAGGGGACACCATCTCTTCTAAACTATTCACCGCTTAATTACAGAGTGCAATGAGAAACAATCATTGGAAAAATATTGAAGTCAACATAAATGGAGAGTTTGTAAACAACTTGAGGTTTGCAGACGACATAGTCCTTACTGCAGACCGGGTAGATCATGCCTGCCAACTTCTTCAAGACCTTCAGAGTTCTTGTACACGAGTTGTACACCTTTCAACCAATGGAACGCAAATTGAACAAGTTTGTACTTATAAGCATCTGGACCGCGAGATTAAATTACGAAGAGGCAATCAAACAACAGAGTTAAACAGGAGAATAGAATTAATATGGGCAGGTTACAACATCCACAACAAGAGATAAAAACCCGAATACAAATGGCAAGACAAGCTTTAGTGAAATTCAGACCACTTATATGTAATCAAAACCTACATTTCGAAATACGCTACAGAATGGTCAAGTGCTACATATGGTCCATCTTGCTTTATGACATGGAAACGTGGACTTTGAAAAAAACATCTATCACCAAACTTGAAGCATTTGAAATGTGGTCATTAAGAAGAATGATGCGCATACCTTGGGTGGATAGAGTTCGAAACGATGACGTCCTTAAGAGAGCCGGCGCGGAAAGAGAACTCTTTAAATTAATTAAAAAACGCAAGATTGGTTACCTTGGGCACATATTGAGAGGAGCAAAATATGAAATACCTCAGTTAATCCTACAAGGGAAGATCGAAGGTAGGAGAGGAGCCGGCCGCAAACAATTATCCTGGTTAAGAAATATTAAAGAATGGACAGGAATACACAATACAGGCGAGCTGTGTCACGCCGCCAAGAACAGAATTCTAGTAATGAGATAGTCGCCTACGCACTTTGGTGTATGGCATGTTAAGAAGAAGAAGAAGGGCAGGTTACGGAAAACTGAGGGAAGTCTTTAGATCACATATTCCCATGTGCTTGTAAAGAAAGGTCTTTGATCAATGTATACTCCCAGTTCTAACGTATGGAGCAGAAACATTGACTTTTACCACAAAAGTAATCAATAAGATACACGTGGCAGAGACCAATGGAGAGGTCAATTTTGAATATATCCCTCAGAGACAGAGTTTTTAAGTAATTTCGATATGCTGATGATTGTGTTATATTGGCCGATAACATCAAAGATTTAAAGATAATGCTCAGTAGAGTAAATACTACAGGCAACCAATTTGGACTAAAGATTAACAGAAAGAAAATTAAATTTATGGTGATAAGTAAATTCGAAATATCGACTTGCATATTGAAACCGAACATATTGAAAGAGTACACCGATTTAAATATCTGGGATATACAGTAAATTATAAGTGGGACCCAGACATAGAGATTAAGATCCGAATTGAAATCGCAAGATCTAGATTCATAAAAATGAGAAAGCTCCTAAGTAACCGCAACCTAAGCATTAGCATCCGCTGGCATGCCACGAAATGTTACTTATTCTCTACGCTACCTTACGGAGTAGAGGGTGGACGTTAACAGTAGCAACTATAAAAATGTTAGAAGCTTTAGAAATGTGGCTCTATCGTTTTATAGTCGCCAACCTTCGGTAAAAGACGGCACATAAAGAAGAAGATAATTGTTCTAATCGACAGAGAAATCGACAAATTAATTTCACCCAGAACAAGGTGTCAAGCAAGGATGTGTATTTTCTTCAATGTTTAATATATAGGTACGCAAGACGTATATAAGGAGAGCGCTTGAAGGGTGGAAAAAGAGAATCTTAATCAATGGCCGAAATAAAAATAAACAATCTGCGCACTGCGAATGAGCCTTTTAACGAATGGCCAAAGAGACTTGATTGACCTCATACGACTAGTTAAAAATGAGTGTCAAATGTTAGACCTGGAGTTAAATATATCCAATACAAAAATCATGATAGTGGATACGCAACCCAACAATCATCTACACATCAGTAATATTGACTGGTTCGACGTTGTAAACGCATACTTGTTCTTGGGATCATTGATCAGAAACACAGGAACATTACAGGAGGAGGTAAGACGTAGACGTGGTGTAGCAAAGATCGCTATGGGGAAAATGACCAAAATATGAAAACGCTCTTAACTTTCAAAAACCCTAAGAATGAGATTGGTCAACTGTTTAATAGTCCCAATACTAACATACCAATACAGATCTTAGACACTGAGACAATCAGAAAGGAGAAAGATAGACGCCACCATTTAAAGTTACCATCTTCTTGTCTTCTTTTTCTTTTCAGTCAATCTCTCGTTTATTGAGGTTCATCAAATTGTCCGAGAGTTTTTTTATCAATATTCTTGGTTATTTTCAGAGTTCGGATTTGCCCTTGAGTGACTCTCCATTTCTTTTGATGATTCCTTATCAGCCACTAGTTAAAGCCTGTTTCTTCTTCAATCTTAGCCTCCTGAATTATTTAAATTATCGCACCATCTTTTTCGTGGTCTGCCAATACTTTTTCGTCCATTTGGTGACTTATCTCCTGTTATTCGTACTACCCTATCCTCTGCCATTCTACTATGTTCGTTCCACTCCTGTTTCCGTTTTATCACCCATCCATTTATGTCTTCTATATTGCATGCTCCTCTTATTTTCATCTATTTTCATCTCTGTTCTTTCTAGTAGTCGTTTTGTTTTAGATGTGTCAGGTCGTGTCTACGCCGTGAATGTTAATATAGGTCTAATTGCTGTTTTATAGATTCTTGTTTTTGTCTCTTGTCTTATGTGTTTGTTCTTCCAGATTGTGTCATTAAGAGATCCCGCCGCTTCACTTGCTTTTAAGCTTTGTTGTCGTACTTCTTCTTCAACATCTCCGTAACTAGTTATATCTATTCACAGATATCTAAACCTTGCTTTCTGCTTTATTATTTTCCCTTCAAATTCGATTTTACATCGTAGTGGGTATTTAGATGTTGTCATAGATTTTGTTTTTTCTGCTGATATTATCATATTGTATTTCTCAAAAATAAAATCCGATTTATATTCTCTTTTTTTCAATTTTAATAATGCGTATATTGACTAGCTCCAATTATATAAAATGTAGTACATAACCGGTTTTTTTATAAATAAAATATTAATATAAATTTGGCCCCCTCAGTTTCACATATATTTGAAACAACTCGTATTGTACATATTAATTATATAAAAAAAATCTAAAAATTGTCTGTTGACGTTGACAGCTTATTTACGAGGACGGGTCCCACATTCATGATTTGCCAAGAATACATCTATTATTAAATTACTAAAATTACATACGACGATCTGTAAATCATAAAATATCCATTTTGTAGAAGGTTCGTCGTTCTAGAGAGCAAAAAAATGTTTGAGTGAACTAGATTCAGAAAATAACTTATTGCAAATAATATTTTTGTCAAAGTTTACAGAAATAGGAGCTAAAAATTCCAAAAGTTTAATAAAATATTTTTAAAATACCGATACAGAAACATAATATTGAAAGGGATCACATGTGCAATCAATTTGTCTTACCCACGTAAATTATAAAATATACAGGTCATCTTAAAACTGGCAGTCGTGCTCCTTGGATTAGGCTCGGGGGATACTACAAGTAGTAAATTAAGCATGATCGAAGTTGTTGATGTTAAAATGCTACATAAATCTTTTCTTTTTTTATGTGCCGTCTCTAATGGAGGTTGGCGATTCTTCTCTTCTTGATGTGCCTATCCGTTACGAATGTTGGCGATTATCATGGCAATCTTTATCTTATCTGCAGCAGCGCGGAAAAGCTGCACAGATGTTGTATTGAATGAAACCAGATTCTGAGGTTCTTTAACCAAGATGTTCTTCTTCCTGGACCTCGTTTTCCAAATATTTTTCCTTTTTTTCTGAGGTTGGCGATGACTTCTGCAAATTCATCTGTATTTTGGGCTTTTCTGAGGTTTAGAGGTCTAGCCCTGTTCATTCCTTGATATTCTGCAATTATGTCAGTTATCGTATGACAGGACCGCGTTTTACTTCTATTTTTACTTCTGTTGTAAATGAAGGAAGTTATATCTCTCATGTGTGAATATATGTCCAAGATAAGATGTTTTCCGTTTTTTAATAATCTCTGTAAGTTCACGATTTCTATTATACGTCCTAAAACATCTTTATTTTTAACATGGTTAGTCCACATAGAATTTTAGAATGCGGAGAAATATCCACATTTCAAGGTTTTCCAGGCGTCGTACATATCGTATAGTTAGATCAAGATTTTAAGGGTTAACAATATTGTCTCATTTTTAGAAAGGTGTTTCTGGTCTGTTCGATTCTACATTTGACTTCTTTTCTGACCCTAAAGTCTTATGTTGTTATGAAAAACCTAACAAGAGTAGATGATGAAAAGCTGTTCGTTCACAAAAGCTTTACGAAGACCATGTTGCTCAATTGGAAAGCTTCGTTTGGGGTGTGTAAGGATGTAGTTGACTGAAAAGTGGCAGATAAATCTTGATTGATAAATAACAGATAGATAACTAAAAGGTAGGTAATAAAAAGATAATAATTTGACAATAGGAGAACAAGATATACTAAATACAGCTAAACTGCAAAAATTAGGGCGCCAATTAAGTCTTAACCTGAGACTTGTAAAGGATTCGAGATTAAATTAATTAAACAATAGATCGGCATTTCACTTAAAGACATTAAAATCACGTCGGAAAACATATCAAAGAGTTTTTATTACAAAACTATAAAATTTAACATATTTATCAAGAGCAGAAAGAGATATTATTTTCAATAAAATAGTTCAAAAAGATTTATACTGTCTATAAAATAAAATTATTTAAATAAAATAATTAAGTCACAAAAAATGTGTTTATTAAATCGTTCAAATTTAAACAAACATGAATTTATTAAATACCTAAAATACGCAATTTTCATGTGATCATATCGTCATCGCAAACATGTATTTATTAAACCTTTAAACAAATTAACCGACTACCGTATTGTCATCAATAATCTTATAAATAAATAGATTACAGCTCAGAAAAAAATCATTTAATCGTAAGTTAAGTTAATATTCTTTTAAAATATCTCAAAAATTAATAAATGAAAATAACTATGATCTTTAATCTCGTAAGAACGTAAAATCTTTTCATTTCTGCCTAAAATATGATACATAAAAGAATGACAAATAACTTTATTTTAATAGCAGAAAAATACATTACTTTTCGATATATATTAAATGATATATGAAGTGAAATACTTTAATTACTTTGGTCAAAAAACGTATACGTCTGTAATTAAACGTAAAAAAAACACAAAACAGTCAGTACTAAAACTTAATTCCACTCACATTAACAGTTGAATGGCACTCGAAGAAAGTGTCATTTGATATGGCCAAAATCATTCGAATTCATCGAAAAGGGATGAGTGTTGATGCTCTCAAAATCTCTTTATACCTCGTCGGCAATAGCCAGATGGTAGCTAAAGCGCTGAACATGGTCAAAAGAAGAGGAGAAAAATAGTAAATGTATATAACTTTATTTAATTTATATAACTTATTCTGATTTGAATAGTTCTAATGTCATTCATCGATCATGTAAATATTTATTTCACCATATCATTACTCTCTTTACCTTATGCCTTTTATGGGGGCTAGATTCCCTAATTTCATTTCTACATAAATTTCGATCTTATGTCATACCAATATTTACTCCCTTTTACAGGTATGTCTTATCTATAATAACTATCTTATAGTCTTATCTTTTAAGTATCTCCATCAGATCTTATTTGGTTTTTTTTTTCTTCTACTCTTTTCAGGAATTGAAAATTGACTGTTGATTTGCCTTACAGAAATCCAAACTGATTTCGCATATTTTGTTTTCCTCACGAATTCGTCTATCAATTAACATCTTCCGTTTTTTCATGATGTGGCCATGTAATTTTGTAGCCCTGCAGTTTGTACGTTGTAACACTCCCCTATCGAACTTTATTTTGTATTATCTGAGCAACTTCTTTGTTTGTTGCTCTGATCCCCACCTCTGTTAATTCTACTCTTTTCTGTCAAAATCTTCGTTTTAAAAACTAGCAAAGTATTTTTTTTATTGCCTTTTGGCATCCATTTCGTACACTAGTATATTTTTATTTAGGTCTAGGATACATCAAAACTGATTAAAATCTTTTGATTTATTTGATCAAGATTTGGCTTTTGATCTTCCTGTCATTTTCTCTGGGATCAAGTTCATCGTATATATATTTATACGATTCTCTTTTAGCTTTTACTACAGCCACATTCTGTGCTTTTTGGTGATCTTGTAATTTTGATTTGTATCAGACCTACTTTTTGCCATTTTATTTTACAAGTAACAAGTATATCACCAGGTATACTTGTTGTCAAATTTTGTTACTTTTTATAGGTATTTCATTACAGTATCTTTAATAATACTAATCATATTTCTCCGAACTGTATTAGAACTAATTTTTTCTCGTATTTTCTTTCTTCTTTCTCACCATTTACCATTCACTATTTGCTTTTCTGTGACCCCGTCCGATATGTTGATTACGTCATATAATACACTCTTCTTCTTGTAGTGCCTATCCGTTTTGGATGTTGGCGACCATCATGGCAATCTGTAGTTTGCAAACTGCTGTTCTGAAAAGATTTATGGTTGTTGTGTTAAATCACGTACTTAAATTTTTCAGGCAGGAAATCCTTGGCCTTCCTGGTCCTCGTTTTTCCTTCTATTTTTCCTTGTAGAATTAATTGCAGCAAACCATATCTTTCGCTGTTCCTCATGATGTGACTGAGGTATTCGATTTTGGCTGTTTTTTTTTGTGGTTAACAACTCTTTTCCTTTTTGTATTCCTAATAAAACGTCCTTGTTAGTAACGTGGTCGGTATAGGATATCTGCAGGATTCGACGATAAAGCCACAATTTAAAAGCTTCAATTTTCTTGCAGGTAGCGTCTGTGAGAGTCCACGATTCAACTTCGTACAATAGTCTAATACACTCAGAGACAAAAATATTACATATTTTATTTTTCTGCGTTATGAGTTTGTTTTTGAAGTTTTTTTTAAGTTAGAATACATTAGTGGCCTATCTAGAGCCTCAATCCCAATATCATCAAGATATTGTGTGACTGTTCCTGCGGCATGTGCACGGGCATTATCATGCATTAGCATAGTTATCATAGCCAATGAAGCCGGCATAATGAAAACGTGCTCTTCGAGGATGTTGCGTATGTACCAGTCAGCATTCATTCTAATATTCACCTCAATGAGCTCCGTACGATTTTCCCAACTAACGCCACCCCGTAGTATAATGGAACCGCATAGTTATTAAGGGTTCCAGTTGCAAATTGCAACCGTTGGGTTTTGTGCCCTGGAAAAAGCCGTGGAACTCTGACAGACCGTTTTGGATTTAAACCAACTTCTTGTCGTCACTGTTTTGGTACTTACATTAACTTGTCTTGTTATCAGTAATTCATTTATGAAATTGATAGCTGTAAGTGTGTGATTTCGCAAATATTGATAAATATTGGTCATCTTTTGGCGTTGTACATCTTTTTAGTCCTTGACCAGATCGCCGTTTATATTCTCGTCTCATTGTATCGCTTTACTATACCAGAAACAGTCGATTGATGGATACGCAGTTTCCGCGTAATATTTTCTTATTTGTAACCCTCATTAACAATTTTAACACACTCTAACTCTATAAATGTGGCATATCAGCAAGAAAACTGCAGAATTAAAAAATTAAACTCGCCAACTGACATTTCCATATCAAGAAACAAAACAAGAATCATTGTAATTCGCCAAAGCACAATTTGTATACTATGCAACGTTTGTAAGTTTGTGACATAATTGCTTCTTCGGCTATAAAGACTATGTCTAAGCATTCCTTTATTTCTAATAAATTGTAATATACGTCAAATATTCCAGCATAAAATATTCAGGATTAAAAAAATGCATAACATTTCAAAGATAAAAAATAAACAAAAAATAATGATTGACTATAAAATATGCAATATTTTTGTCTGTTAGTGTATATGGCTTATATCCACATAATAATTATTTTGGACTTATTATTTCATTTCAGTGATTCCATTTATTATATTTCGTTATACTTCAGTAATTTTTCATAGTTTCTTGTGGCTAATATACTTTAACAAATAATAGTAGTTGTTTTATGTATCTATCTATATTATGATGTTTTGAATAATCGCTATATTTTCGTATTATGTATAATATTTATTCAAAATTTAATAGTATCTTCCGAGTTCAGATTTTTATCCACATATATGTTTAATTGGTTGTTACACTACTATTAAAAATATAAATTATAAATTATAAATATCTTATTTATAACACTCTTGAATACTTTAGCTTTTGGAATGGATTCGTCGTACCATGCCATGGTTGAATTCCCGCCAGACAGACAATTCACTCGCTGGCGTTCAGAAAAAATTGGAAGAGTACCGTACATATCGTCGCAAACATAAACCACCACGTGTGGAACAAAAAGCAAAACTGGAGACTAACTTTAACACCCTCCAAACCAAGTTAAGACTGTCAAACAGACCTGCCTACATGCCAACAGAAGGAAAAATGGTTTCGGTAAGTACTAATTGGTTTTCTATCAACTATAAAATAATCCAAGTTTCTAGAATCAAATATGTGGAAGCGAAATATCATCAAGTTTTGATAACCGACATGAAAATTATCAAAAACAAAAATTTCTACCAAATCAAATACCACTTTATTATAACATTATAAGCGTCAGAACTGTTTTTCTATGTTTTTATATGGTTGCTTATTAACTTATGATGTGTATTTTAGGATATTGCTAACGCCTGGAAAGGCCTTGAACATGCCGAAAAATCCTTCGAAGAATGGCTGTTGTCTGAGATGATGCGTCTAGAACGTTTGGAACATTTAGCCCAGAAATTCAAACACAAGGCAGATGCGCACGAAGACTGGACTCGCGGAAAAGAAGAAATGCTCCAGAGCCAAGACTTCAGACAATGTCGTCTTAACGAATTGAAGGCGTTGAAGAAGAAGCACGAAGCTTTCGAATCTGACTTAGCTGCTCATCAAGACCGCGTTGAACAGATCGCCGCCATTGCACAGGAATTAAAGTAAGTATTATCTTGATTTCGTTCTTCGACCTGGTGAAACCTTATGTGCCTTTCACATACGAGATCTAACGCTCATTTAAACTTTAAAATGACAGTAGAACATATTTCACATATGTATATTCCGGTTTTTCTAGCTTCTTAACGAACTATAACTTCAGATTCAGAGATCGATTTTGGATACTACTGCACCTGATATACACTTCGCACCAAAACTAACGCATAATTTTAAAGTTTAAATTTCAGCCTTAATAAATACCTTTTTATTTTCCTTTTATAGTTTAAGTTTGTTTTTAGAACAACTAAAATAAAATATATTGATTATTCAAAAATGACCTAATCTAAAATTGCAACGGTAAGAAAATTCGTGTTGTAGAGACGTACTGTAAAAAACCTTTGTCTCAGTGTACGAAGTCTCAAGAATCGGCCTTGATTAGAAGTTGAAGACTACAGGGGAAAAACGCTGTAAGTCAATTTTTAAAATTTTTGGAAAACGCGATTTTTAGATTCAAAACTTCATAATTCATAAATAAACATGCTAACACACTATTGTATTGAGTATTTGCCAACTCATATATACAGAGTATGATATTATAAAATTGAAATTGTCATGTACAGTAGGTAACAAGAGAAATTAAAAAAAAAACAACCAAAGGTCTGGAGGAAAAAGGCAAAAACGCTGTAATTGACAAAATAATATAATATGAATTCAACGAAAGAAAAAAATAAACAGAACTAGACTTGTTTAACTTAACTAAAGCTAAAAACATTAATATTATCTGTTAAATGAATCGATAACATTGTAAAATTCTTAAGATAAAAAATAAGTCAAATTTTTGTTAGCTGATCAAAATACATTCTTCCTTTTTCTGAACAAAATTTTTTTAAAACTTGGAGATCTTTGTATTTTGCCATTGGAATGGGCAGTGACTCAGTATAGGATCGAGAAGGAAAAACGAATTCTTTTCCAGTATACGGTGGTTCCCTACCAGTCACTTTTTTGTTAATGACAGCCGAAACCATTGTTCCATTGTAGGTGTCTCTGAAATAAATTAGTCTGGGATGTTGCTTTGAAATGCTTAATTCTCTTATTGGTCTAGTTTTAAAAGGTGCTTTTGTAGCATACATAGGTGCAAGAATAGTGTCCCAGCTACGCACCAAGTAGTTATCAACCACTTCTACTTTATAAGGCACAGGTTTTTGACGAGCCAATCGTAACACTGCTTCCCAATCTTCTGGGGTTTCTGCTGCACTTTTTTGATTAACGATACCAAAATCTTTATCCGCCTCCATGTAAGAGTGACCTCTTATAGGAAAGGTCACTGAAATAGAGTCAAATCTGTTTATTTTATGGACTAAATAATGTAGAAACCGGAATACCGTCCAATTTTTATTTTGGCCTCCACACGAATCACAGAAAATCACTAAGTTACGAACTTCAGGAGGAAGCTGGATTGTCACATAGTCATACAGAAATGAGCAAACTTCATTGGCACCCTTTCGAGCTACTGTCTCAGGGTACGAGTACATAACAACATCATTATCACTAAGTCGATGGATATTAAAGGAGTAGAAAGACAACTGCCTTTTATAATACACGTCGTTACTCGTAATATTAGGCATTGGAAGGTTTTTATTATAGTCCATTGCTATGACTTCATATTCTCTTGAGGTCCTTGCTCGTAGTTTAGCTTTTGTTTTTCGTTTGTAAAATGTCTGTGCTTTCAGCAAGTGAAGTTTCTGCCCTGTTTTAAGTTTATTAATTAATTTTTCATCTTTACATTCCCTTATTTTTATTTTGGAAGCATCACAAATGCTGCAAGTGTCGGTTCTGGGATACCCAAAGGCGATATTAAAGCGTGTGTTGAATGTTTTTCTATATACTTCATAGCACACTGCTCTATTGGGATGTTTCTCAAGGAACATTTTGTACATCTTTTTAATGTTAAGTTCCTCTGGAAGGTACTTCCTGCTAGATTTTTTTAGGCTGTAGTGACTCATGCGTCCTTTGAATGATTTTATGTGATTTAAAATTAACTGCATAGTTTCTTCAGACAATTTATTGGGTCTTGAGCCATGTTTACCTCTATTGTCCTTGGCGGTTGTACCATGTTTTAGGGCTTTTTGTACAGTTTGTAATCTTCTCGTGGATATGCCATGAAGAGCAACAAAAGCTTTTTGACAAACCTGAACGTCTTTTGCAGGTGATGTATGCCCCTCATCATTAGTTACCGCAAGGCGAATTCTGTAATAAAAAGAGCCATCTCTTACGTTGCAATTCTCTTCATCTTTTCTTGGCCTTCTTTGAGTTACAGGAAGTATGGATATTAGACCACCCAAATACATACTTTGCTCGTCCCAATTCAGCATAGAATTAAAATTACGAATAATTGTATTTCTTTGTTCAACCGTTATATTTTCAAAACACTGGTAACGTTTACAACGGCAGTCCTCGCCTGTTTCGTGAGTTTGCACTTTTAGCGCTTTAGCTACATCACGTATTCGCCCAAAACTTTTTCGTTTTCTTGTAGTTTTTGACTGTAAAGCCTCTTCAATTTCGCTGTCCTCACTTTCCATATTAATAAACAATAGTTCAAACTTACCAAACGTTAAAAACAAACTGTGATTATGATAATATTGATACTTAAATAAACAACTTGTATGAATGCTGAACACTGACTGTGATTTTCCGTTGTAAATTGTCCCTACGGACAGGCGCATTGAGCACTTAAATCTGACTTATAGCATTGTTGCCTAGTTTAACCTTGACTTGCAGCGCTCTTCCATTGTACAGCATTATTTTATTCGTTTGTAACGTTTGACTTATTGCACTTCTATTTTGTTTGATATTTGTGGATTGTACTACGTGTATCCAAGTATCGAAAAATGTATTCCTCAAGAAATCGATAAAAATTGACTTACAGCGTTTTTCCCCTGTAGTCTTCAGTTGTATAAGCTCTGCTGCTTTGACCGGGTGTTCTTGAGTTACTCGTAGTGACATCAAAACATATTGAAACTTTTGAAATGATTGACTGTCACATTAAACCGTCTATAGTTGGGCCGCCGAACAGATTTACACTAGGTCGAGAAGAGAAATATTTTACAATTATTATCGCAGTGAATGCGGTAAAACCCATAACCCATACATAATATACATATTGAAAACTTAATATTATTTGTCACTGTAATAATGATATTTACAATTTATTATTGATTATGTAGTATGAACATAATCAATATATATACAACAAACAGACACTTACAAATATCTGGGACACGAGATCAAAATAAACAGAGACAATCAAACAAATGAAATACAGAGGCGAATAGGCCTGACATGGGCAGCATTTGGCAAACTAAGCCATATTCTAAAAAGTTCAATTCCCATGTGTCTCAAGCGAAAAGTTTATAACCAATGTGTTTTGGCTGTACAAACTTATGGAGCAGAGACTTTAACACTCACGCAGAAATCTGCGAATAAACTAAGAGTTACACAACGAGCCATGGAACGTGCAATGCTGAATGTGAGCCTCCGAGACCACATAACAAACCGACAAATCAGGCAAAGATCAGGAGTTCAAGACGTCATCGAAAGAACCACGAGACTTAAGTGGAACTGGGCAGCACACTTAGCCAGAACACAAGATGGACGATAGACAAGACGAATTATGGAATGGAGGCCCAGAAATTATAAAAGAAGCCGAGGACGACCACCGACTAGATGGACCGACGACATAAAAAGAGTAGCGGGAAACTGGCTACAAGCGGCCCAGTGTAGAGAACACTGGAAAGAACTGAGGGAGGCCTATGTCCAGCAGTGGACGGGATTGGCTGATTGATGATGTAGTATGAATAGTGTGACCAAATAGTCCGAAGAATCATATTAAATTAAAATTTCTGTATTTTAATTATCGTCTTCTGAAAATACGATTTAAAAACAATTCGTGTGTACACATGAATCATCTGTATTACGAGGCATGCTGAATACAAAGATGTAATGATTGCTTATCAATGTTTTTTTTTTCGGTTTTGTCAACCATTTTAAGTAAACAAACTTCATAATTTCTTTCGCGCTATTTAAAATCAATCCCATTGAATGATTCATTTCCAAACCATTACGTGCTTTGAACCAAAATCAAATGTGCTGCGTTGCAATATGATTTTATGTAAAAATTTATTTTATGTCAGTAATCCGTTTGAAGCCGCAAATAATGCAAGTTAAATAATCAATAAAACGATGATATTAAAGTTTTATGGCCCGATTTTCATTGAAAAGTCCCGGATTTCAGGTATTGTTTGTATTGTATTCGTTTAACTCCTCAGATGCTTTTTATATGTATTTAAAATTACACATTTTTCTTCAACAGTAAATTTTGTTTTTTTGCCCTTTTTCTTAGAGGCGAAAGAGTATTTCCATCCATATTTAAAACAAACGATAATCTAACACAAACTGATTTTATTTAATATGGTGCGTTGTGTACACGGCTTCTCCCGTTTGGTTTCAAACGCATGTAAGTCTGCAGGTGCAGACAGACAATCACAACTCTGCCACTCTCCGACACTCGGTGATTACGCGGCCTTGGGATTCTATCTGTTCGGCGGCCCAACTTTAGTGAGTTTAACTTAAGTGTATCCTTCTTCGCGAAGATTAACGATTCTAATGCAGTAATATTCTGACAAATTTCGGTTTTCTGTATCTACTAAAATTATATATTTTTAAAATTATGCTTTAATTTTGGTGTACAGAGTATTTCTGTAGTTAGCATGTGTCTCGACAGATGAACTTAGTAAACTGCTAACTTCGAAATGTGGCTACTACGCTCGTTGAATCATCTATCGACCTGGCAAAACTAATAGTTAACTGCCTAACTACTTAAATGATTTAGAAATCGATAAATATAAAACAAGTAATCTCGTTCACTACTAAACAAAATTAATGAAAAATGAATATTTATTCACCGTTGTTAAAAACTTACTTTTCAGTTTTAAGTTCGTTATACATTAACATCAGAAACCTCAACATGGTGAAAAGTGTACAGTGAAACTTTTTCAATAGTATAAATAATCGTATGTGTTTTACTTAAAGAATTTTAATCAAGTAAAAGTCTCCTCATATTATAAACTCCATTCGCTTAGCTCGGGCATATTTTGACAGATTCATTGTCGGAAACCTACAACACAACAATTCCTACTTCTCAGTATTAATAGCTCAGGTATCCTACTATTGCAGACTTCTTTCTTAAAAAAAAAGAATTATTCTAAATAGTGGAAGTGTATACTAAACCCATCAAATTTTGGTTAGTATATTATTTAAAAAATAGATTTTAGTCGTTATAATTTAACATAACCATTTATTATATGGTGCAGATAAATAAATATTAATTGTCGGTAATTCGCAAAGTTCTATTTTATTTACTATTTAGTTTGTTTACTATTAATATTGGCTGTGAGTACGTGTGCTTGGTTGTGTAGTAATTTCCAGCCACTTTTAGTCTGTCAAAAAGTAACTAACTTCGCAAAAAAATAATTACTAAATTCACTAGACAGTTCGGACTGGGCATAGCGAACCGAGTTTATTTGTAATTCTCGTGAAAACCGTTGTACCATATCAGTTTTTTTTTGTATTTTTGTTCGTTATTCATTGATTTTGTAATTTAATTATTTTTTAGTACTCTTGAATACCACGACAGCGTGAGCGTCAACGCAAGATGCCAGCGTATCTGCGACCAATGGGACAGGCTCGGAGCTCTAACCCAACGTCGTCGCCAAGCTTTAGATGAAGCAGAAAGAATCTTGGAAAAGATCGACATCCTTCATCTCGAATTCGCCAAGCGTGCAGCTCCTTTCAACAACTGGTTGGACGGTACCAGAGAGGACTTGGTTGACATCTTCATTGTACACACCGTCGAAGAAATTCAAGGCTTGATTGATGCCCACCATCACTTTAAGGTAGTATAGGGGTTTCTGTTCTATAAGGGTAGTTCTATAAGGTCTCTGTGTTAAAGTTCCCCCAGAACTCGATGCTTTTGATACCGTAGGTATCTCGGATGCTTGAATTTTCTTCTAGGGAAAGTGAGATCTGTATAGCTTAAGTCTGGGTAATAAACTATGATTCCTGCAGCAATTTTAATAACGGATTTATTATCTACGTGAAAAACCGCCACTAAATGTTATGTAATGCTTTCCATATGTTAAAGACCAACGTTGGAATACTACAATACAACATTGGAGACCTTACGAAAGTAAACGACCAAGAGGAAGACCACAGATGAGATGGGTTGATGATATTAAAAGAATAGCCGGAACAAATTGGAAATATGTTGCTCGGGATAGAGACCGATGGAAGGAGTTGGGAAAGGCCTATGTCCAAACATGGACGACAGAAGGCTAAGAAGAAGAAGAAGAATGCTTTCCATAGGTCTATGTAGGGCGAGCTGCTATTTTGAAATTCCAGTTTCCCATTTGTAGTACTGACCATAATTATGAGAGGGTTGGCACTGGGAGTATATTTTTGTATTACTCAAATAAAGTCCTATAATATAATATCACCTTTAAAATAAATTAGTGAATATTGGTAGTTTTATTTTAATAGTTATGGTAATCGGCAGTGACCGACAGTGACAAAGGAAAGGAAGATTCTCCTTAAAACTTTATGACTTTAAAAAATATAAAAGAATTTAAGCTACAGTATCAAGGGATAACGCGTATCCCTAAAAAACAGCAATAAAAAAATAAAAAAGGAATCTGAAAAGAACCGTTACTTTCTCCAAGCCCTCTCTTCGCGGGTCTTCACACTCCTCCGCAGGACTTCTGACCAACCACTACCAGTGGAGCACATACCAAACTCCAACACCAATGTCTACACCCTCCACAAAAAGACATGTTCTGAAGAGGCAATTAGTTTGCCTAAACGGGACACTCACAAACACACATCAACTCACATTCAACGCCTAAAAGAAGAACCAGACAGTTCATGGTGTATCAAGTGATGGCAAATAGTTTGGAAGAATGAGATTATCTAATTTTAAGGCATTAAATTGTTAACATTAATAAATGTACATCAAACCTCAATTATGATAAAGGTTCATGATGCAGGCTTTTAAGGGACCCATTTTAGTAGCATTGGTTAAATAAATGGCGACAATAAAATAATGGCGGGTTCAAGTGGGTCTGAATAGCGGATAACTTTTTGAAGTAATTATTAAGTCGCAAATATGCCACGTAATAAATTCTGAGCTTCCAATCGATTCACCAGTCGGGGGAGTCCGCTAAATCGAGGTGAACATGTAAAATTTCGCGCATTTCACCATACGCAACGCTTGCTGTAGCATTTAATTGCCTCACTTGGCACATGGTTAATATTCTGCTCACATCTAGTGGTAAGTTTTATCAAGAAAATTTCTCAAGACTGTCTCCAACTGAAGTTAATATTCAATTAAAGGTATGATGGGTATTTTCTAGCTTAAATGCTTTTACCAGGAGTTATTCTTAATTACTCTGATATTAAGCCTTACGAATATCATAGACACAGAACTTTTGGCATTTTTTACAATGCAAAATACATCATTTGTATTTCCTGAAGATTGACACAGTTTGGCTAAAATCAGAAGAAGGAGCCACTACCATCAACTTCAATTAGCGAAGGCTTTCTGAGGTATCTTGAGTCAAGTGGAATAGTGCTCTATGATATTTGATTTTAGTTCTAGTTGAAACTTTTAATAAATTTATTTCATAACTACTCAAATTCAAATAAATGTAAGCTGTAAGATACTTAATATGATAATGATATAGAAGCTATAATAAATAGATACAACACCTTAAGGTAGAACCTTATACAGAAAAATCATAGGATTAAAAGACGAAATTTTAAAAACTTGTTATTTTCATATATTTTGTATATTATGTATTGGCATATGGTTCCTATTGGTAATTATACCAAAATTTTATTTGTAGGCAACACTAGGAGAGGCCGACAAAGAATACCAAAGCATTGTAGGACTTGTTAGAGAAGTAGAATCTATTGTTAAGCAACATCAAGTACCTGGTGGACTAGAAAATCCCTACACGACATTGACAGCTCACGTAAGTATTTTGATGAGCTCATCTGATCATCACACCAAATCATTTAATAATTATCGCATCCATCCTACAAGAAATTTAGATAAATTTAGTGATTTTTAGATCCTGCATGTGTATTGGTTTTGTAGATGTATCTACTTGAAATAGTACCACTATTAAGCAGTGACTGAATGTTTCATATTCTGAAAATTTGACCTGTGCATGTACTTACTTCTAGTTTAGTAGAATTAATAGATTACTAAACCTTAAATATATAAGACAAAATTATCTTCATTTCTTGTAGATTGTTTCATTCCTTTCAGTCATTTCATGAGTTTTCTTGTAGTTACCTTAGTAGATTATTAATATGCTTTTCTTTTTCAATCTTTTGTGCTAAATAAGGAAGGATTTGGTTGTGACTTAGAGGTAAAATGTCGGTTTTATAAGACAAAAATCGAACAAATACTAATTTTTCCATTTATTTTTAGGATTTGACCAGAAAATGGGGAGAAGTTAGGCAGTTGGTGCCTCAGAGAGATGCCACACTCCAAGCCGAACTTAGGAAACAACAGAGTATCCTTTTTAAAGAATTTATAGGTTTTTGCATTAAATGTAATTCTGATAAAAAATTAATACAATATGCATGCGCCTTAGCGTTTAATTCAATATGTGCAGTCAAGTATTCGGGCTTCATTTTTTTATTCATTTTTTGTCTTACGGTATCATGGTGCAGTGTTCTATTACAGTTTGTGTTTTTCATTTATTACACATCATATCAGCACTTGTTTCTCTCTCAAATCACATAATATTAACACTCTATTCCTTAAGGCGTAGCAGTAATTGCCTTAGAGTTAAGCTAGAATCTCTTAACGCTGAGCAATTTTATTAGTTTTGATCATTTCAATCGCTCACTTATGGACATATGCGTTATCCTGGTGAAAAAGCATGTTCAATTTACCACACGGTTTCTGTTTGTGTCGTTTTTTTAATATTGTGGATAAACAGTTGCATCAAATTAACATACTACTCGCCACTCATTGTTTTATAACTTTACCGATACTGACGAACTCTCGTGTCTTTTCTTTTCGATTATTTTTTAATCACTGACTCTTTGAAGAAAAACTGAGAGGGATATGAAAATCAGAAAATAAATTTTGGGTTTTTTCTGCTTGTGCTAGATTAGGCCAATGGACTAAGTCTGAGAAAGGCCAGACGTGATAAGAGCTGTAGGATGGTGAGGGAGAATCTGGAGAAAATGAGCGGTGAGACAGTGGAATATAGTGGCACATTGCTATGGCTTTGTGCCCTAAAAATAAAATTTGGCAGGACCCTGGTCTACCTGGCCTTTCGGCATACGACCGTTAGTGCCTCCACTGCCCCTACGAGTTCGACACCAAAATGAAGGTGGCACGACACATACGCATACGCGTACGCATCGTGGGGCTCCACCTCCCCCGTAGTACCTGTGTTGCGATTACCTCACCCATCCGTTATCCCCTCCCACGGGCGGACAGTCTCCAGTTCTCGATTCCTACCCATTAGTCGCCTCTTACGACAGGCAGGGCCTTCTTGCCTCGGGAAATCAAATTAGAAAGCGCACACAAAAAAAACCGCCGGGTAGATGGAAGAATAACGAACAAGGTCACCTCCCAAGAGATATTGTTAGCTAGTAATCTTTTCATAGTAGCCTGAGGACACTCAAATAATACTCAAACTATTTTATATGCATAGCATTGCAATTTCGCTTCTTCTACCAGCAGATAGTTAAAGAAAACGGTGTCAAGACTTCTATTGGACACTTTACATATTTACTTATCTTACAGTATCTCATCCTTTTTTTGAGTTTCTTGGTCGTGTAAGCAGTACAGTGTTAAGAAAAGAAGCATTTATCTCATTAACTTGCGGATATGATTTATTTTTTAAATCTTTTTTAACTTCAAAATAAATAAGGTAATCTACCTGTATGTTTAATATTTGTTTTGATGCAGCAAAGCCACAATATAGACCAATGGTTGTAGTTTTTAAGTAGTTTAGCTCATATGATCCTTGCTACTTTAAGGCTTTGATAAACCGCAGCTTCAAAAGCAGATTGAATCTTTCATTGGAAAAGTCAAGATCAATGGCAATGATCGCGGTCAGTTGTAGCAAACATTTTAACCAATTTCTTATAAAACATCATATTATTGTGTCAGCCTTTGAAAACCAGTCAGCTACTGTTGAAGTGGCTCACTGGTAATTGAGTTTCTTCCTTTTCTAGTTCTCTTATAGGTATACTTCCTTTTCTTTTTCATTTTCTTGTTATATCAAAATCTTTCCGTTTGAGATGTTTCAATACTCATTTCGTTTGCATAAGTTATTACGATCTTTACTTGTTATCTACGTTATTTTCAGACTAACAAAAATACTCTTGTTGCTACAAGCAGTACAACAGCTCTACAAAAATATGACGGTAAACATTAAAACTGGGAATAGATTAACTAGAGAAATTCCTATTAGTAATTGCCTAAAGCAAGGCTGCTGCATAGCACCTACACTCTTCAAAATATATCTAAATGAGTCACTCTCAGTGTGGAGAAGAAAGTGCTGCAATATGGGCATCCCAATCGGAGATGATAGATTGTACACGATACACTTCGCTGACGACCAAGCCATTCTAGCTGAAGACGAGAGTGATGTAGGCTACATGTTTAGAAAACTGGAAGATGAATATACCAAATGGGGCCTCACAATTAATATACAAAAAACTGAGTACTTAGTTGTAGGAGAAAAACCAGAAAGCCTACAAATCGAAACGGGAACTATAAAACCAAAAGACAATTTTAAATACTTGGGAGTCCAAATAACATCAAAAGCAGGAAGTAGCGAAGAAATACACTGCAGGATTGGCCAAGCAAGATCAGCTACCAGACAGCTACACGGACTATTATGGAATAAAAAAATAACAAAATAAAATAAAAGAAGAATTTATAAAACAATAATAGAAAGTATTGGGCTGTACGGCGCCGAACTCTGGGAAATAAACCAAAGAAACAAATCAAAAATTAAGGCCATGGAAATGAACTACTGGAGACGATGTTGCCAGCTCACTAGACTTGATAGGGTGAGAAACGAAGATATTCGGAGAGAAATGGAAATCGATCTAGACATAATAGACACAATCGAAGCCAAAAGACTTAACTGGTATGGACACCTTCAGAGAATGCCTGAAAATAGATTACCAAAAAAAATAGAAGAATGGACTCCGCCAACTAGAAGAAAACGAGGTAGACCAAGACGATCCTGGAGAGACGATTTCGACGATGCAATGACCGCCAGAGATCTAACAACTGAAGATTGCTTCAACAGAAAACGCTGGAAATTAGGATGCGAGAAGCGCCAGCTGTAGAAGACTCGCTTGTTATATATATATATATATATATATATATATATATATATATATATATATATATATATATATATATATATATATATATATATATATATATATTGAAAATTAGCTGGTTAATTAATTAGAATAATAAATAATGGAATAAAATATTTGTAATTGTAAAAAAGGATAAACCCCTGGCATAACTCATAAATTTATTTGCTAATTGGTTCAAGAAATTTGATAATTTAAAAGCGTTTCTTCTTTCGGGAGCATTGAGGGCAAGTGGTTTCTTAGAACTTGACAACCATTATATATTAGTCATTTTGAAAATGAGAATTTAAAAGGTCATATTATAATAGAGTCATAAGAAATATTAAAAGCAAAATATGTAAATAAATACTAACTACTTTTCCAAACAGTGCTGCTCTATACTCTCCTGAATTTAACAATGTATTTGTTGCCAGGAAAATTAAATGTAAGATTTGGTGTATTCGCTAACCGTAATTTCGCAACACGTAGGATTTTTGAAAAAGATAAAGTTTTTTTTTGTAGGCATTGATTTCGTTCGTTTTTAATATTTTTTTTGTGATCATGTTGAAAAGACAAAGCTTTTAATGGATTAGTTTATCCTGAATCACTGTTGCTAGTCTGATATGCTTACAGAGGTATTTATCTTTCAGTGCGACCAATTTAATCTAACAGACTGTGATTGTCACAGAAATTAATAGTTACAAAATAAATCTGTACACTGTTTTACGTACCTTACAAATATTGTTATTACTTTCCTTAACTATTCTGAAACACAGATAACGAAATGCTTAGGCGTCAATTCGCTGAGAAGGCTAACGCTGTTGGACCATGGATAGAACGTCAATTGGACGCTGTAACAGCTATCGGTATGGGACTCCACGGTACACTAGAAGATCAATTGCATAGACTTAAGGAATACGAACAGGGCGTATATGCTTACAAACCACACATTGAGGAATTGGAGAAGATCCATCAAGCCGTACAAGAAAGCATGATCTTTGAAAATAGGTGAGAAATATTATTTTACTGTAAATGCTTATATATATATTTCTTGAAGATGCTTTGTCAGATCATCTGATGTTGGCGGTTGTTCAAATACGAAATTATTTGTCCAATCATATTTAAACCTGCTGACGCATGACTAACTACCAACAAGTTCTCATATTTATATTCGAGACTACTTTTCATCCTCCATCACAATTTACGAGGCATTGAAAATCTTATAATCTTATACACTGTCATTTAGATTCTTCTTTTGATATCCTCTGGCCCTCTCTGGCGTCAGATTGGGATTCTGGTCCTTCCTTTAGCTATTTTCCGTGCATTTCTATTTTTATCCGTTGTCTTTAATTCTTCAATAGTTTTTCCTTTATTCCTACATATTTCTTTTATATGATACATCAATTTCCTTCTGAGTTTTCCCCTTCTACTTTTCCTTCTACTCCCCAAATCTAATATTTTTCTTCTAATTCTTTTGATTTTTTCTCTTATGTCCAAACCAGAACATTTGCTTCTGTTTAATGTATTCACTAATAGGTTTGTGCTTTGCGATTTGTTCGATATCTTCATTTCTTATCCTGTCTCATAGTGATTTTCCGCACATTTTTCTCAAATGTTGCATTTCGATCTCATTGATTTTTAATTCATGTTTTATCTGAATTGTTCAGACATTTCGGAAAGTTTTTATATTTTCAGGAATGATGCTGTTGTCTTTCCCATCTATGTCGTCCGATCCGCATCTATTTCTTATTTCTTCGTTCTTTACTCTATCCAGAATAATAACGGATAAGAGTCTTGAACGCTTTCATTCTTAAAGTCTTCATCTTTACTTTTAAACTAGAAGCATTAAATTTAAGTTGCAGTTGAATTTGGTTGTTATACTTTCACTAAAAAGTTAGATAAACTGTCTATCCACTATTTGGACTACTTCTTTTAATTGTAGATGTCCTTCCTTTACCTTACCTTTTATTATATTATTTTTTCATGCTTCCAGTGAAGAAGAGAGGTTTGTATATTTTATGTACTTCATTAAATTACTTATCGGATCAGTAGCAAAAATTTGATACACGAAAAAAAAAGTGGGGTAAATAAGCTTAAAACTAATAGATGATAGGTTTTGTATCTGCTTTTTTTGTGTACTATTTAGCAGCATTCATATTCCTGCAACGTAAAATAAACCTGGATAGATAAAAAGGAGACCCAGAAGGTGGGCGCTATTTTGGGTAACGTAAAAATTTACCGGGGAAGTTCGGTCTTTGAATTTAGAATGAACGAAGAAACCCAGGTTTAAAGACGTCCGCAATGTTACAGGCTCTCAGGTGTTTGAAGCACACAACGGCATGCGTTGGAAAGTGGGTCAACATATCTGTACTGGGGATACTGAAACGATTGATGAATCATACTAACTGAAAGAGATTATTAGATATATTAGAATATTCTTATTCTCGTTGGAAATTCTAAAACGCAATTTTGTGTTTATTAAATAGAATCTTAGATAATTTTTATGAAATACTGACGGGAAAAAAATGATACAGTCTCGTCATGCTCTTTCATGAAATTAAATTGGTAATTTATTATAAAGTGTATCATTAAGTCTCTCCACATCCTAGCACATTTTCTGATCCATAAACGTTTTTTAGTATTATAATTAAGGTGCTTGTTAATAATTTTTATGGCATGTTGGAGACGCTATCATTCAAAATGGCATATTGGCGTAATTTTGCGCCATATGTCAAGTAATACATCATCTAAAAGCTAGTTTCAATTTGACGATAACTATACAGTTGTCAGTTTCAGTCCAAAAACGTTAAAATATTCATTTGAATGATTATTAAAGTTAAACAATTGCTGCATCTCATTTTCTGAATAATAAAACCTACATTCATAGTTTTTTTAGAACTTTACTGTAAAGTTTTTTCCAAGCACACCTATTAGAAATTTCGAATCACTTTTAAATTACATCATTAAACCCTATCAATGGATTTTATACTACTATTATTAGTACTACTACTATTACTACTGCTACTGCTACTATTACTATTATTATTACTATCGAGCCATCAAAAAATCGTGATTTAAAGAGACCATGGCTACGACTTAACCTAGTCAACATGCTGAATGGCGTGCCATTATTGACTTAACATCGTCAATGTATTAGTGAATATTAACAGCTAGTCACAAAACACTGCATATTACAAAATGTGTATTACCATTGTTTAAATAGGACTAGTTAGACAATCCTTATGGAACAAACGTTTGACTTTTCTTCTGCCGTCATATGGCGGCCTGTAGTAATAAATTTAAAAAACTATTAACAGAAACTTAATTCTCAGCAGGATTCTATACGAGTATATTTCTACCAGTCTAGTAACTAATGCAAACCCGTACACGGGTGCCAGATTGTGAAGAAAATATAAGACTTTAATAAAATGCTTATTGTTATTATCGTTGTATGCGTCTTGTGAAAGACTTGACTTAACTTGACTATTTCGAGCGAATATTTCAAATTGTTTTTCTACTTTGAGACTTGATAAATCTAAACCGGTTAGTAATCTATTTAAATGAAGCAGTTAAATGCTGCCTTTTTTTTAAGATTTATTAGTTTACCAGATATTTAATTTGGTTATATGATTTGTTAGAAAAGGATTAAATATTTAATTGAAATAGACTCGACTGCTATCGTCTTAGAACACTCATGCGGAGGTTTATTTTTTAGTCAAGACTTGAGTTTTATCATTGTTTAAAAAAAATTCTTTTTAAACAATGGTTTTATGTATGTTTTGAGAAAATTAAATTTTCAATCTTTTAATATTTAAAATGACGTTTGAAAATATAGTAAATTTATGGGTATGGTTTTTTGATAATGGTTTTGAAACAAATAAACAGATCGATATGCCACAACAAGAGGCACCACATATTTAGGGACAAATTAATCTATGTGTTGGGATAAAAGGAATAATAATAATTAACAAAACTTTAATAAATAGTACCCTTTATTTTATTTATTTATGTATTTTATAATATACACACCATGTTTGTATTTCTGTTTACATAAATGAAAATGTTTTTTTCAATCAACTCGCACGATCTGACTGTTTATGCAAAAATTAAATTCGCGTTATTTTAATAGTTAGATAACACTTATCAAAATTCTGATATCTACACCATAGACAATATTAACAAAATAATAATTCAAGGTAAAAAAACAAAACAAAATTGTTTACATTAAAACATTTACGTTGTTTAAAGTGTGTGATAATTATGAAATCTTTTTGTCTTGACCAATGGTGATAACGGCATATCTAAAAAGCTCATCAACAAAATCGTCAAGTTCAGAATTATCACTGTGCGAAACAGTATTGGCACTGGTTGATGGTTGTTTTTCTAATGAATACGTATGAAAAACGCGTGGTGTCGTTAACGAACCTTCCTCTTCTACCTCACTATATTTTTTTGGTATAGCAGTACTGGGTAAATATTTTGCATTGCGTCAAAACGCTTACTGCATAGATTTTTTTTTTAAATCGGGTAGCTCCAGACTTTCCAATGCAGCATTACCTACAACAATATTATTATTAACACAACTGAAAAAAAGCAACTTTCTGCACAATACATTAAATTAAATTATATATATATTAATTATAATTAAATTATATATATATATATATATATATATATATATATATAATATATATATATATATATATATATATATATATATATATATATATATATATATATATATATATATATATATAGTGTTGTGAATTTATTAATTGTTAAGTCTTTAATTTATAATGTCTTGTTCTTATCTTAATTCATTAAAAAGCACAATGACTGATATTTATTTATTTTCACTAAACATACATAATTTATTAAAAAGCGAACGTAACATTTTATCGCGAGCGCGTCGTCCGAATTAACTGTCCCTTCCAAATAAAGTTCCGTTATTATATACCAGTGCCGTTATCTCGAAAAATCCAAAACCTTCGATGGCGAAACGGTAAAGGCAAACTGGATTTCCCTCGCACTGGTTCTGGAAGGTCGCTCAGGTAAATCGAGGCCTCTCGTAATCTCTACAACATATTAGAATAAAAACATGTTTTAAAGGTTAAAAACTATGACTCATATTTTTACGTAACATTGCCCCCCTCTCAAAAGATGGTTCCTCCTGGAACCTTGTTGGGACTAGAACTGGAACGGTATGCTGGTATCGGCAACTGGACCCTCTTTTACAACTTCCAGTTGTATAAAAATGACAAGGGACGGTTTTCTCTCCGCACCAGTAACTATGCGGATTGCAACAGACTAACACCTGGACTTCGGTGTCTTTAAAGATCTCCTCCACCATATTTCGGATAACTCTCCAATCTAATTGGCGGCACTCCAACTTTGGCATGGCTAACTTTTGCACGTCGGACTCTAGTACGTGCCCTCTCAACTGAAGTAAGGCTTCCCATACATCTCGGTAGGTAGGTTGGTCACGGGCAGTGTCTTTTGTTACCAGGTAGAAAAGGTAACGTGATGCATCTTGGAGTTTCAAGGTTTTACCGGGAGCTGGCACTTGGCATTGAAGTTCTGCAACTCGACCAAACTTCCTTCGAAAGACGGATGCCAACCCTGGTGCGTCTTTGATACTGGCCGGGATGGTAAGGGCCAGCGAGTAGTCATCGGGGAGCGCGAGTAGATCTTGCTTTTCTTCAGTGGTAACACCATGTCTCGCTTTACCGGTACCTCCATAGGCACCCATGAATTCCTCAAACGTGAGGTCAGACACATCTTGGACTTGGTTTACTTCCACTTCTTCATCTACGTCGTGGTCACCTTCGAAAGATGCCAACCGGTTATGGTGTACTATCATCGGTTTTCCCCTCGGAATCTTGCTTATTCGGTAGATGACATCGTTGATCTTCTCCATGATGAGGTATGGACCTTCCCAAAACTGCTGCAATTTGGGAGAACAACCTTTTCGCTTCTTGGGATTATACAGCCATACTTTGTCGTTCTTCTTAAAGCAACCCTTTTCGGCTTGTGTATCGTACCGTTTCTTCATTCGGTCGCTAGCGATCTGAAGGTGGGAACGGACCAACTCATGTACATCGTCCATTCTTCTTCGTAATTCGATCACATAATCTTCACCTGCTACATCTTCTCCAGGTCGACACCCAAATTCTAGATCACAAGGTAGTCGCATTTCGCGTCCGAATAGGACTCTGGCTGGTGTCTGGCCCGTTGATTCGTTAACAGCAGATCTGTAGGCCATTGTGAAGAACGGAAGGTATTGGTCCCAGTCTCGCTGATGATCGGACACCATCTTTGTCAAATACTTGCCAACTGTCCTATTCATTCGTTCTACCATACCATCCGATTGCGGATGATACGCGGTAGTTCTTGTTTTCTTCATGCCTAGTCTATCACATATTCCTTGGAATAGATCACTTTCGAAGTTCCTGCCTTGGTCACTATGGATCTCCAAAGGCACTCCAAATCGGCTGATATATTCTTGGATCAACTTATCTGCAACGGTGGCGGCCTTCTGGTCTGGAAGTGCGTAAATCTCGACCCACTTAGTGAAGTAATCCATTACTACCAACATGTACTTGCCCCCATTTTCACTTTCTGGAAATGGCCCTGCAATGTCCAAAGCTATTCTTTCAAACGGGCTTCCAACATTATATTGTCTCATAGGAGCTCTCCTTTTCCGGTGAGGCCCGTTACTCGTAGCACAAATAGTACATTTCTTACACCAGTCTTTTACGTCGTCGGAACTGTTCATCCAATAAAACCGTTCCCGAATTCGCTGAAGGGTTTTCCTTACACCAAAATGCCCTCCCGATGGACTGTCGTGTAACTGACGAAGTACTTCGGCTATTCTGCTCTTTGGGATCACCAACTGTCTTCTCTTCTCTGAACCGTCATCATTTTCCAGGACTCGTTTGAGCAAGCCATCTTCGATGATAAATGAGTCCCACTGGGCCCAATACGTCTTAACTACTGAGCATAGGTTTGATATTTCCTGCCAAGGTGGTCGACGGTTTTCCTCTTTCCATTTTCGGATTTTGTGTATAACTGGATCTCTCTCTTGTTCTTCCCTTATCTTAGTAGGCGTCCAGTCGTCGTTGACAATCGTCGTTCTTAGCACTGCTGCTTCCTTGGATTCCGTTTTGTTGCAGTGGGAACACTCTGCTGGGCATGGCCTTCTGGAAAGAGAATCAGCGTTTCTGTGGCTAACTCCGGCCCGGTGCTCAATCTTAAAATCGTATTCTTGGAGTCGTTCGATCCACCTGGCTATCTGACCCTCTGGATTCTTAAACTGCATCAACCACTTAAGGGCGGCATGGTCGGTTCGGATTAGAAACTTTCTGCCATAGAGGTATTGGTAGAAGTGCTCTACTGATTTAACTACTGCTAGAAGTTCTCTTCTCGTGACGCAATAATTCCGCTCAGGTTTTGAAAGGACTTTACTAAAATATCCGAGGACTCGTTCCTGTCCTCCTTGAATCTGAGACAGCACTCCTCCAATTCCCACGTTACTTGCATCCGTATCTAAGATGAACTCTCCTTCTGGCAGTGGATACCCCAAAATTGGTGCGGTTATTAAATGCTTTTTCAACGTTTCAAAGGCATTTTGGCAGTCTATATCCCAGCGGTATTCTCTTGCTTCCTCTGTAAGTCGCGTTAATGGCTTAGCGATATCTGCAAACTTCTTAATAAACCTCCGGTAGTAAGTACATAGTCCAAGAAAACTTCTCACTTGATGTTTGTCAGTTGGTTTTGGCCATTCCTTAATGGAATCGATTTTTCCCTTATCCACGGCCACTCCTTCTTTACTGACTATATGACCCAGATAATTGACTTTACCTTGAAATAGCTGGCACTTCTTGGGGTTTAGCATCAATTGGGCAGCTTTAAGTCGATTAAAAACGTTTTCTAAATTCCTCAAATGATCTTCGAATGTCTCCCCCAAGACGATTATGTCATCTAAATAAACCAGGCATGTTTTCCAAGATAACCCTCTCAACACATTTTCCATAAGCCTCTCAAATGTCGCAGGAGCATTACAAAGTCCAAATGGCATAACGTTGAATTGCCACAATCCAGATCCTGTGGTGAAGGCTGTCTTTTCTTTATCGACTGGGTCCATTTCTACCTGCCAGTATCCAGACTTCAAATCTAAAGTAGAAAACAATTTACTTCCAGCCAATGTGTCCAATGTGTCATCGATCCGAGGCAGAGGATAACTATCTTTCTTGGTAACGTTGTTCAGCAAACGGTAATCCACACAGAACCTCGTCGTTCCGTCTTTCTTCTTAACCAGGACCACCGGAGAGACCCATGGGCTCGTAGAAGGTTCTATCACCCCGTCTTTCTTCATTTCCTGAACAATCGTTTCAGCTTCCTCTCTTTTCGCCTGTGGTAATCGTCGAGCTGTTTGACGAATTGGCTTAGCATTACCAGTATCAATTTTATGCTTAACAACCGTAGTTCTTCCCGTCTTTCCTCCTTTCGGTACGAAAATATCACGATACTGCCGAAGAAATTCCCTTAATTTCCTTTTCTCCATCTGATTTAGAGACTGTCCTGCAACTGCAACCATTTGGTCGAATTTATCGTTGGAATTATCAGATGTTGTCGCCTGACGGATTATGGATGTCACAGGTACACAAGTTCCTACTTTTGTCTCTTTCTTTATGGTCACTGGGTAGTCGTTGACATTGATAAGTCTCACAGGAATTTCCTTAGCCGAAGTCACCAATTCCTTTCCAATTATGATTCCACGGCCAACCTCATCGTCGTGGTTCCAAGGCTCCATCATAACAGGTCTCCCTTCGTCCACAAATCCCTGTAGCCGCGCTACTATGATCGTTTCGCTTCTCGCAGGCACGACTGTATCTTCTGTAATGGCTGCTTGCACAGTGTTGTCATTATGTGGATGGAGAAATACCTCCTCGTTGCCAACTTTGATTACCTTATTCTTAAAATCCAATTGGAATCCATGCATATTCATTACGTCCATTCCTAATATAACATCCTCTTCGATGTCAGCAACTATAACAGTATGGACGAACTTTTCTGCTCCAATTCCCAATTGTACCTGGATTTCTCCATGAATGTTGGCATTTTCACCTGTAGCGGTCCGAAGTCGTAACCTCGTTGGTAACAGTTTCTTTCGGCTGTTTATAACTGTCGGGCGTATAATGGTTCTGGTCGCTCCGGTATCCACCAACAACGTATGCTTTTTACCATTTATGTCTCCATCTACATATACACTATCTTCACGACATTTCAAAGAAGCTATTAGTATGAGAGGGTCTTTGGAAAAGTTCTGGGTCGAAGCTGCCCCCCTAAGGCTGACTCGTTCTGGTTTTCCTGATGGTGAGTTTCTTGATTTTATGGTCTTCTTTTTCTTGCATGTCATGCTTTTCATCAAATTAAAGAGCTGGTCAAGTTTATCTTCGTCTCCTTCCTCTTTTACAGTCCTAACTTTACTGTACCCACCAGAGGCCTGCGTAGCTGACTCGTATTCGAGGGCGGCGGATAAGACATCAACCAGCGTCTTGTGACGAGCTAATCGTAGTGTTCTCTGCATTTCATGATCACGAAGACCATCAATAAACGTTTGAACGGCCAATTTTTCCATCATGTCTTCGGGAGCTGTTGGATAAGCATATCGTACTAATCTGGCAATATCTACCTCATATTCTTGAAGAGCCTCATCTTTCTTCTGTCTACGATTTTTAAGCTGCGACTGATATACATGCTCCAAATGTTCGTGGCCATATCGCATATTTAACCTCTTCTTCAGTTGTTCGAAATCATCGGTCTCCTCTACTGCTATGGTCTGAAGCACATCTAAGGCATCTCCTCGAAGAGCGATAGTCAGGTTTACCGCCTTTTCTTTTTCAGACCATCCATTTGCTCTTGCGGCTGATTCGAACTGTTTCATGTAGTTGTTCCATGACGATTTTCCATCGAAAGTTGGGACTTTCACATGGACAGAACCTCCACTTCCTTCAAATTTTGGCCGTGTTTCCAACTTACATTTCGTCTCTTCTTCTTTTGTCTCCACTGTAATTGGATTGTTTCCTCTCTCTGCTGTCCCTGTTTCCTCCATCTTCCTTTCCATCTCTTTAATCTTTTCTTCGAAGGCCAACATATCGGCAGCAACTTGGTTTTTTAACGAAGACACTCTATCGTCAAGAGCAGATATCTCTGAAGTGACTTTAGAGATGTTAGCAGAAACTTTGCTTTCCAGAGAAGAAATCTCGTTAGAAACTTTGCTTTCTAAAGAAGCGATGTTGCCGGATACTTTGTTCTCCAATGATGCGATGTCGCCGGAAACTTTGTTCTCTAATTTCGAAATCGACGAGATGACAGCATCTTCAAATATATAAGTCTCTGGATCTAGTCCTTCTTCTAGCAAAGCGTTCTTTAGTCGTTGGACTAACTCAGCCTTTTTTCCGGTAGAAGCTAATTCTCTGTCTTCGAGATGTCTTCTTAAATTAGTCACTGTCAGCTCATAAATCGTAGCCATTTTCACAATTATTTTATATTCACTTGTATTATTATTATAAGTCTAATTTATGTTCGATCCCACTTCTGACACCATTTGTTGTGAATTTATTAATTGTTAAGTCTTTAATTTATAATGTCTTGTTCTTATCTTAATTCATTAAAAAGCACAATGACTGATATTTATTTATTTTCACTAAACATACATAATTTATTAAAAAGCGAACGTAACATTTTATCGCGAGCGCGTCGTCCGAATTAACTGTCCCTTCCAAATAAAGTTCCGTTATTATATACCAGTGCCGTTATCTCGAAAAATCCAAAACCTTCGATGGCGAAACGGTAAAGGCAAACTGGATTTCCCTCGCACTGGTTCTGGAAGGTCGCTCAGGTAAATCGAGGCCTCTCGTAATCTCTACAACATATTAGAATAAAAACATGTTTTAAAGGTTAAAAACTATGACTCATATTTTTACGTAACAATAGATATATTATATAAGAGTAAGAAAAAAAATTTTTAGATAGGAAAAAAAAGAAATTAATTACTATTTAAATGGGAATAAGCCACAATTAAAGGTTAAAATACGTTTATTGACGTTTTCATTTCCACTTCGGAAATCGTTCTCAAACATGTTTGTTTTTTAGAACGATTTCCGAAGTGGAAATTGAAACGTCAATAAACGTATTTTAACCTTTAATTGTGGCTTATTCCCATTTAAATAGTAATTAATTTAAAATGAAACAAGAAAATAGCTTCAGAACAATATTAGGAAAAAAAAAAAGATCCCATATCACTACCAAAATCAAATTTTTGATAGTCCTATAGAATCTAGTCATGGATGATGTTATCAGTGATTGTATCAACAATTACACTTTTTTCATTCCTTTTATTAAAAGATATGTAGATGATTTAGTTTTGGCACTTCCTAAACACAAAATTAATGAAATAGTCAACATTTTCAACAATCATAATCAACATATACAATTTACAGTTGAGGAAGAGGTAGATGATTCTCTAGTTCCTTAGAGAAGGTTTCAAGTCCAGTGCTTTATACAGGTTGGTGAATTGTTTGCAGTTGGTAAGTTTGGTATGGTTGATTCGTAGTCTTCTAATAGTCGATGCTTCTCTTCTAGTTATGAAGTCTAGGGAGAGATGACCAATAAAAGATTGAAGTTTATGAAAAGTTGTTTTGCTCTTTTGCTATAAGTTTTGTCAAGTATCCTCTACTGACTTTTTAAAAAAGAATTTCGAGATTCGTTAGCTAGTTGAATTGGGGTGACTTCAGTCACCCCATGGTTGGTAGTTTCTTTGGCAAAATTATCTGCTGTTTTATTACCAGTAGTTCCGGTGTGAGAAGGCAGCCATATGAGAGAGACTTATATCGTAAGCAAAGAGATTTTGGTATATGTTATGAATGTTTTGAACTAATAGGTGGTCAGTGAAAATTGTATTGACTAAACGGATATATGAAAGTTAATCTGAACAAATGGGCAATATGTCTGTTTTGATGGGAGATGCATTTAAAAGCCAACAGAATACTATATAGTTCACCTGTGCAAACGTTGCATATTACGGGTAACCGAGATGATCTTACAAGTTCATGTTTAGTGGTTACTGCGCAACCAATACCAGTGGTAGTTTTAGAAGCATCTGTATAGAGAATTAAATTCTAAAAATGCTTTCTTTATAAGAAGGTTAGAAGATTCAAGTTTGTTAAAAATGGTGAGTGAGGTATATATTGAGGGGAGATCTTTAGCCCAGAGGGGAAGTAAAGTTAGAGGAAATGAACTAGTCTGAAAAAGGTCAATATTTTTAAGTAGTGGACAAATTAATTGAGGTATAGGTTTTATGATAAGGTGTTGGTTATTGTTAATGGAAGAAAACGCCATTGTGGCAATTAGGGAATGAACGGGATTAAATGGATTTGCGGATGTTGATGCAGCATACGAAAGTAGAAGTGATTATCGTCTTAGGGTAGGAGAAAGTTCATTAGATTCACGGTATACACTCTCAATAGGACTAAAGCGAAAAGCGCTCAGACCTAGAAGTAGTTTTATCGGCACCCCATTAAAGATGACTGAAGGTTTTAAAAATGTTCAACCTTTTAAAACAATTGATTTTAAGTTCAGAGACTGGATTCTTTCAATTTAATCTGGAGTCAAACATAAAACCGAGAATTTTACATTAATTAACAACAGAACTGCAGGAGCTAATCAATAGAGTTGACATGGAATGCACAAATTGGGGACTGTCGATAAATATTGATAAAACTAAATACATGGTGACCAGTAAAGTGAATATCGGCGCAACCCAACTGATATTAAACCAACAACCGCTGCAGAGAGTTCAGAGATTCAAATACCTTGGATGTTGGATTACCCAAAATCTAGATCTATCCTTCGAAATTCGATGTAGAATTGAACAGGCAAGAAACTCATTTCAAAAATTCAAGCCTCTATTATCCAATAACTCATTAAATTTGGAAATCCGTGAAAAGTTTACAAGATGCTACGTGTGGTCTGTACTTTTGTATGGATGTGAAACTTGGACTTTAAACGCCGATATCATGAATAAAATCGAGGCGTTTGAGATGTGGTTGTATCGAAGGATACTAAAAATTCCATGGACTAGCAGAACCAGAAACGAAGAAGTTCTTCGAAGAATGGGACATCAACGAACTCTATTAAATATTATTAAGAGGCGTAAACTAGAATATCTTGGACATATAATCAGAGGACCAAGATATGAGTTCCTTCGGCTAATTCTCAACGGTAAAATCGAAGGAAAGAAATGGATAGGACGGAAGAAACTCTCTTGGTTGAGGAATTTGCGGCAGTGGACAGGTTTGACAGCGGACCAATTGCTACACGTAGCGCAAGACCGAGATCAGTATAAAAATATTGTAAGCATGGTAGTCGCCGACGTTCCGTAGGGATATGGCACTCCAAAAAGAAGAAGAAACAACAGAAAGTAGAGAATTGTTAAATAAAATTTTGGTTAAGGGAGTGAAAATTCTTCTGGAAAATTTTACTAATTTGGTTTTGTTCTCAGTAAGTGATAATCCTAGTTCGTTAGATCTATCTTGAAGTAGATTTACTACACTTTGTATAAGTTTATATGAGGTTGGTACCTCACCAGGGTTGAGTTACCAGTGGATATGATAACATTTGCCATGTTATTATATCCACTGGTAGCTTTAACATCCTAATATATAAGACTAAATAATGTAAACTAAATTGTAACGTATAACTTTTAACGGGTTTTTACCCAGATATTTAGCGGCTTAAAACATGTTCACCTAGACACTGATGATGGAATATAGATTCCGAAAACCTTTATTCTTCATGACATAGCCCATTTGGGTTTTTTAATTTATATACCTTTTATAATGGATTTTAACAAAAAATTTTTTTTGTAATGATTTTTTTTTTATATTAGTATAGATTAGGGCAAGATCTTTCATTAACGATTGTCAGCGGTATGTCAGTGATAAATTTACTGGCTTCATTTAGAGGGTCGTTGGTGCCTAAGGAATTTTCGAGAAATTTTTCAAGATAATTATAGAAAATCCTAATTTTTGTGTTTTTATAGGATTTGAGTGCAGCTTTTAGTCCGAAATAGTTTATAGAAGAGTTCGGATAATTGGTATCTTGTGAAACTAAGGATGAATAAGGAAAGGGTGAAGGAAGAAAAGAGTATATATGGTTAGGTCCAGATTTGTTCCAAAACTTTTATTTTATCAAGTATAACCTTTTGATTAAAAAAGGGATTGGATATTTTAAGGTTATTTTTTATTTTTTATTTTTTATTTTTTATTTTTTGTTTAACTTTTTTTTTTCAAACTAGACTTGGGCTAGTATCTGAAGTACATAAAGTTTTCTTACTTAATTAAATATTGTGTCTAAATTTGGCAAAAGATGAAGTAAAAATATACATATAGCAGGAAACTCATGATATATGCCTATTGATCATCTGATGTTCCGTATTTCTTAGGGACTGTTCGATTAGTGAACGCGGGATGGAAGGAGATACATTTGAAATAAGGATTCTTTTGATCGCAGAAAGAAGCCTGCAGATCAAGATGACGGTGAAATTAATTATGACGTTCGGTGTATTAGTTGATCAACGATGTCGGTAGAAGTAAGGAAAATGTAGATTCGATTATTCGAAATGCGAGATTTAAAAGTAATATTTTTTGGATAAACTATTTTATCAATTTCTTTAATATATTCAAATAAAACAGTATTCAAAATGGAGTGCATGGCAATAACTTGTCCCCTTTTAGAAAACGAACGGGAAGGAGGGCTAGAGACTGCGGCAACGACATATGATTTTGGGTTGAAACTGGAGTTGTTTTGTGTAAATGTAAATATTTAATTGCTGTTCATGATGTGTAGTTCTGGTTACCCAGACCGTAACACAATACCTAAACGTGAGTACCTAAAGGACCCTCTCCCAAACTGGAAAGAAAGAAACAAAGGATCTCACCTATTTCTTGGGATTTTCACTGGTTTTCTTTAATTAAACCAATATAGCCACAATTAAATTCGACTATTGAAATATAAAACCAAATTTGATACTCGTTTTCTTATCACATTGTGATTAAAGAACTTCGCTTCGTATTGTTAACTCGTCGATGAATTAATTTATCTGTTTAACACTGTTTAAATCTTTAAAATCCATTAGGAACTTTAAAAAGGGTGTTTAACCTTTGACAGTTATTTGATGTTTTTTGAATCGATTATTTGAAGCTTTATTTATAAACTTCAACATTTTATTAAACTTATTATAAAAAAAAAAACGGTTTGCAAAAGTGCTTTTTAGCTTCTAAACATTTATACTACTTTTGATATTTTTCATGTCATACGGCTGTACGTAGGCTCAATGAAAAGCTGGCGTAAAAGCACAATTAAAAAAAAAACAGAACTTTCTATAACCACTAACAAGAAACAAGCTGAGATATTGCAGCGGACAGATCTCCCTTGCATTTTTCTGTGGCGATATTTTACGAGTACCATTATTTTAATGTTTCAAAATAATTTACTTCTTCACTGTGTATGCTATTGATAAATCAAATTATAAAAATTAGATATTCTTTTACAATGTTCAATTTTCAGCTCTTGATGTTAATAAACAATGAAAATATTTGCAATTTCTTAAACAAGAAAAAAAATGCTATTTGATTTCCTCTGGGCCATAGAAGGTTTTGGTTTTTTTTTAATGTTTTTTTTATTAGCTTTATATTGAGCCTACATACAAGTGTGACATAAAAAAGTCAAAGTTATTAAAAATTTTTATATGCTAAAAATTTGTTACTCTTCAAACTGATTTTTAAAAACAAATTTATTATATTCTTGATGTTTTTTTTAATAATTTAAAACGAAGCCATAAAAAATCGATTGCTATTTACAAAATATCCCTAGAGTGACTGTTTGGACAGGTACAGTTGTTTAAATAATCGGTCTCCTGGATAAACAAATTGAATAACTCATAAACTGTATGGTCGTTCTGTATGACATTTAGCACACTTTAAAAACTCATTAACTGCCATAATTTTAAATAGTTGTATTACATATCGTTATGCAAAAAGAAAGTTATTAACATTTATAAATGATACTTTAAAAATAAGGGTTTTTAAATTATCTCGGTCAATTCTTTATGTATTTTAATTATAAAAATATCAATATTAGAGAACATTTTATGATCTATAACTTTTATTTTAACGTTTTATGCGCATAAACTTTTTTCACTTTTTACGATTGTTTAAAAAAAAGCAAAGCAAAATTAGCTAAATTTTTCACATAATTGTCATCAGCTACCCCTCATATACCTTTTAGAGACTTTAAATATCTGTTTAAGATTTTTTCAGCTTTTTTTAGAGTTGTAGATCATAAAAAGTAATGTAACTTTTGAGAGTATCCAAATTAAAATACAAGAAACTATTAATCGAAATAGTTGCAAAAAACCTTATTTTTGTAGTTATTTATAAATTAAAATAACTCTTTTTTGTGCAAAAACATATAACATAGCTCCTTGAAATTATGGAAATTAATAAGTTATTACAGTGCGCTAAATATCAATCAGAGCAAATAGTTTATAGGTTATTTAATCTGTTTATAAACATTTATATCTTTGATATCGTTTATGGCACAAACTTATATAGAGGCTAACGAAAAACTGATGAAAAACACACTTTCTAAAAAAAAAAGAATCTTCTATGACCATTACGAGCCAAGAGAGCATTTTATATTTAAAACCAAAGCATTTTATTCTTAAAATCATACTTCCATTGTCTATTAACAGTAAGAGCTGAAAATTGAAGGGACTCTAAATGCAGATCTGAATTGTGCGATCCAGCTTACAGATGGCATATGCGGTAAAGAAGTAAAAATTTATAACCCGTTAAAATGATGGTATTCGTAAAATACCTCTTCGGAAAAGTAGAATGGAGAACCATCTGAGCTCCGTTTTTTTTTAGATTTGAACTTTTTTAAAATAAATCACGCTTGTAAAATTTGCAATATCTTGGCTTCTGTGGCATGTAAAACATAATTTTTTTTTAACTGGGGTAGCTCAACAAAAAGTTGTTTAAATAATCGCTTTCCATGATAAACAAATCGTCACTATTTTTATTAGTTACATTACATACCATTATGCAAAAACAAAGTTATTAAAATTTATAAATTTCTGCAAAATCAAGGGTTTTTTGCAACTATTTTGGTGAATTCTTTATATATTTTAATTTAGAAACTCACAAAAGGAAGAACTTTTTGAGATCTACAATTTTTATTTTAACTATTTTTCTCTAAACTGGATAAAAAACGTTTTATAAGCAAAAGAATGACCTCTCACTTTTTAAAATTGTTTAAACAAAAACAAACCAAAATACCTGTATGTCTTCACAGATTTATTATTAACTAACACTCGTATATCTTTTAGAACCTTCAAATATCTTTATAAGATTTTTACGTGTAATCAATGATTTTTTTACAGATGGACTGGTGTATAAATTAGTTCTCCGATAAAGATGAACTTATTTCTACTTTTCAGTACAATAACTAAAAATAGGTAGCTAAAGAAATACATATTTAAATATCTAATATTTTTTTATGTTTATTAACTTGATATTTATTCAATAATTTGTTTTTCCGAAGTTTATTATATCATAATTATAATACCAACGAAAACGTAAAATTCAAATGATGAATGAAAAAAAAAATAAACATTTTTTTAAGTTAATTACGTAACGGAAACGGTGTAAAATAAAAGAATATAAAAAAAGTTTCTATTTACTTACCAGAGTGTAATATCCATGTTTGACAAGCCGAAAGATTTTTTGTCGGACATCTGAACATTCTTAAGCCATGAATTTTGTATGATGATAAACCACATTTGTAATAACAACAAATATTTCCAGCCATCTGTAAAAAACGATTTATTTATTATGGAAGTAACATTATTTTAATTTAAAATCACTTTTTTCAAATATTATCGAATGTATGTATTATCCGCTAAAATTTATTTCTAAATACCTAATTTGTTCATTTCTCATACAAATGTTTTTTGTTTTAAACACACAGAATTAAAATGTTTTACTTACCTCGGACCAAATTTTTGTAATTCACTTCCAAATAAAATAAAATATTTAAATTCTTTAAACTTATTTAGATATAGGAAGATTTAGAAGCCACAGTACGTTTATGTACAATTTTAGTTGACACGATATTTACTAGTTGATAGTAATAACTCTATTTTAAATGAATATCTTAAGTTATTCAAGGTCTGTTTTTTTACATGTTTATTTGTAAATAAAATTGTTGCTACTATGTCAGTGAAATATTGCAACGCTGGTGAATTTAATTCAATGGATCAAAAATGGACGTTAAGTTTAGTCTTTAACTTTTTCACATAGCACCATCTAGTATAAGGTATATCAAACAAACAATGGTATATTAAAATCTATTGAGACAGAAAGAGTGGTGACATCTAGTGACTGTCTCAATTAGAATCAAACAAATTTATACATTGCGTTGGCTAACTAGTTCTATTTAAACAATGGTATTACTAATGATGGCTGAATAACACAGAATTAGAGAAACGTTTTTGTGTCTTGAGTTTTTGATGACAGATTAATAAACAAGAACCCTTAAGGATCCATTTCCAACTAGATATTTAATTAAAATTATTAATAATTAAAATAAAATATATGGAAACGACATAACACTATGAACAAAAATGTGTTAGTTCAGCAATTCAGAAATTTATTAATTCCAGTTCAAGCTTCAATAAAGATATGGGGAGCGTAGCAGCTTTAGACGCAGACTGTAGTACAAATAATGTATTTATAATAAATATTGTCAAAGAGGTTCAATCAATCCTTTACTTATTTTACTTACACAAAAAAAAATTACCGCAACCCAGCGTTGTCGCGTCGCATATTAGACAGGAAAGTTTAAGTAAATTTTCATTTACATTTTCCATTTAAAATTAAGCTTTATTAGAAGCAACTTTTAATTTTTTTTTCTATCGTAGTTATTCTGGTTTATACCATTTTGCTGCAAATAATTAAATGTGTAATATTAGTTTCATTTGCTGATATTTGGAATAGCCGAGGCATTTAACGTGTCTGATAAGAAGTTTGATTTGATAAGAGTGTAACTTATAGTATGCTAATCAAAATAATGTTTTCAGATATACCCAATATACAATGGAAACTCTCCGTGTCGGATGGGAGCAACTCCTAACCTCAATCAACCGCAATATCAATGAAGTCGAAAACCAAATTTTGACCCGTGATTCTAAGGGTATTACACAAGAACAGCTCAACGAATTCAGATCTTCCTTCAATCACTTCGATAAGAACAGAACTGGTAAGTCAAGATATTTAATCATATCAATTTTTTCTTCTTAATAATTTAATTTTTACTGTGTACTCCTCTCCATATTTATAGTTTAATTTTTCGTGTTAATGGTTTTCGGTAGGAATCACCAACTGGTCACCAAACCACTAGGTCTCACTGTATTATTCATGCCTCGTTCGATTAGATTCAATCGCGAAACCAATCCAAAGTACCATGGACCTAGTAAATACTGACATTGAAGTGAGTTTACCAGTCCGTTGAGACTTTAAGTATCATATTTTAAAGTATTGAATATCAAATGTGTAATAAAAACAGAATTTAGAAAAGGATATTACCTCCTTTATCATAACAAACAACATTTTCCTCTGTATATATTTCTTTGAAGCTTTGTATGGGTTTTTTCATCATTACCACAGAATCATAAAGCAATTGTTATTTATTCTGTGTCATTACCTAGTAATTTCATGTTGCCTTGGTTTCACTCCGTATACCCTAGCTCCAACTCTTTCATTGATTTTAGAGCCGGAAATATACCAGCGGTATGGTAGGAAAAATGCCTTATTGGACATCGTTGTAGGGGCAATTTCTTGAGAAGATATTCAGAATGACGAAATTTTATTGATGGATTCAGAAGATGCACTCATTTCTTCTTCTGGGAAATTTTGATTTGGCACGTTTCTGTATAATTCTATCCTCATGTGTCTCATGTTCAATCCTGTTGTCATGTGTTTCATGTTCAATGAACACATCTACAGATAATGATATAGCTGCAGCTCCTATGTCATGTTCTCAGTTGATCCGCGGTGTTTTATTTGGTTATGCCATATGCCACTCTTCCTATGGTCCTATATACCCATAAGCGCTCCGTAATGCCATTGGGACGCGCTGTGTGGGGGATTAGAACCATCCAGTCTATTATGCGTGGAGTAGCGACTAACTCATCACGTTCTCAGATCGACAATGTTTTACAGGGGACATGTATATTAAAAATAAAAAGAAAGTATCAAATAAATGACATTTTAAAATACATACATACAACCTGAAGATCCATGTAGAGAAAGAAAAAGACTTATAATTAAATAGATACGGTATATGAAGGGAACAGAACAAAATATTCAGCAAATAAAATAACTAAAAGAATTTTAAGATCAGAGATGTAATGAAAATGAATTAAAACATAAAGAAATATAGAAATAGAGAAATTAAAAATTTCTTTCAAGGGGCCAACATAATAAAAAAATAAATATCAAGGACGCCCCATCTATTACAAAGATAAAAAAGAAGTAATCTTATGATGTATGATGACTATGTATAAAATGATGAGTAAACTTTATTATTAGAGACACATGAAAAATGATGCATGGATGGCGATATAATGTTGCACCCTTATGACGTATGGTATATACTTTAAAATTAGAATTAACTGAAATGAAGTTAAAAAGTTAAATGTTATAGACAAAAAGATTACTCAACATAACAAGAGTCGTAGAGGTAGTAATAAGAACATTAAAATTGATATGTAGATTACTGGCTAGATTAGTTACGATAAAACTTTTTGTTTCCCCAATGCCTTTGATCAAAGGAACCGATGATTACAGTCATGGAATCGATCGTGTGCTGATTTTTGGAATTAAATTCTGTAATAGAACAAATAAATTTTTCTTATTTTATGCTAAATAATTATAAATTCTTGGCATATTTATACATATATTATTTTATGTTTAGGTCGCTTGACACCCGAAGAATTCAAATCGTGCCTAGTCTCTTTGGGCTATTCCATTGGAAAAGACAGACAAGGAGACATCGATTTCCAGAGAATTTTAGCTGTCGTAGATCCAAATAGCACTGGATATGTACACTTCGATGCTTTCTTAGATTTCATGACTAGGGAGAGCACAGATACAGATACCGCTGAACAAGTCATTGATAGTTTCCGTATTTTAGCTGCAGATAAGGTAAGTAACACAAAAATGTAATATTGTCATGTCGACATTGTTTCCAAAACCGTCTACCGTCATTGCTTATTAGTCACGGTGGTTCTACAACACCGCTGCCTCGTTCCTCTTTTTATCTGTACCTTCTCGCTAAGTTATTCTATCCTTATTTGGGCCTGTTGGTTCGAGTATAGTTTTTGTGTTGGAATTGTTTTATCACTTTCAGTATGCAAAAGGTTGAAAGCTGCCATTTGTTTGGTAATAAACCCTAGATATACACAGCGTTGAATGGCTGATAATAGTACATCCATGGTTTTCCCTTATGGATTTAGACATTTTATCTTTCAACTGGTGTATGGTCTGTACCAATCGCTTTTCAATGTTTTGTATTTTTTAGTTTATATCTTAGTTCTTCCGAAATATAGATAAGTTTCTGTCATTTTAGTTGGAAATTTTCAATCGTTCGTAGGAACTTATTGATTCCTACTTTTTTAAAAATGATGCCCGCCAGAACTTTACATTCAATGGTGACCGCTATAAAACCGTGATCAATGTTTTTTGAGATGTTTTGATTTCCAAGATCGTGCGGTTTCACATCACAGGACTACTTTCTGTAGCGGTATCCGAAAAATTCTAGTTTACATAATTTCAAAGAGTACTAGTCCTGTTGATATATGGCCATAAATATTGCTAAAGAAGTGTAGACGAGCTGCACTACGCATGTTAGACCATTCATGTAGTGAGAATTCAACCCATATCATTCGGCACCAAATATGCTACCTTTGTTCTACCTATTTAAATTTATATACCCAAAAAGTACCTATTATATATTATTATTTCAATAACTGGCTGGGAAATTTCAGGACATACTTTTGGTAGTCAGTGGATGTATCTGTGATGATGAAAATTGTTTAATTAAATAATTATTAATTTACAGTAATTAATAATTAATTTTGTATTTATTTTTAGCCATACATCTTGCCCGATGAATTAAGAAGAGAACTACCACCAGACCAAGCCGAGTACTGCATCCAACGTATGCCTCCATACAAGGGACCCAACAGTGTTCCCGGAGCTCTTGACTATATGTCCTTCTCAACGGCTCTTTATGGAGAATCAGACCTTTAAACGTTGTTTTAAATATAAATATATCAAAAACACCCATCGTACTCACGGTGATATTATCAAAGCCATATTAGGGTTGTCAAAAGATCCCTTAAATTAACAAAAAATGTTACATATATTTATTTTTCTTAAAAAATATTGAAATATCGATTTGTAATGCTAAATTTCACACATATCAGTTGTAGTGATAGAACCTACTGAATGCTGTAATATTGTTGTGAAACAACTACACTACCAACGAGTTTCTACAAACTAGTGTTGATAAGTACCTACTATATCAGTTATTGTGCCAATACTTTTTGATTTTTGCAAAAATTGTTATTGTCTATGTTAAATTAAGTCTTCGTAAGATGATATTGCTATGATATAGCCTGGTATATAAAGTATAGTTGTTGCATTGTGATATTACCTTGTTTAGTGGGATGTCCCTTGTTGAAAACAGGCTTGCCAGCTAAACGACACTTGATAAAATCAAGTTGAAAATCGAATTCATCGAATTTTTTTTTGTTTTGGCTTCTTTTTTTTCTTTCAGATTAAAAACACGTTCACCGTTTCATCATTTTTCCCTCCCGTTATAGACCACCTTTATTATGTACTTTTTTTGCAAGTGCTCAGATATTTATTTATTTACTTTTAGGCTTGAAGTGTACAGATTTTATTATTTTTAGGTAAATGCTCTTTATTATCGTAGATTTTAAGCTCAACCTTATAACTTTTAGTTCAAACATGGAATGTAATAAAGAGCTTTTACTATTATATATATTATTTTTTGGTTGGAGTTTATGTAATGTAAAATAAAGTATTTGCCCAAAGTATACTAACTTATATAAGTAATGAGAAATAAAATATATTTGATTCGAAATAATTTATTTTTAATTTTATGGGGTCGATGATTTTGTTGGAATACTATTTTTGCCTTTTTATCACTAGCCTACTAACATTGGAAGGGAGCACTAAGGTGCAAGAAACAGCAATTTTCAGAATCGTGTCTCTGATAAATACTTGATTGGATTTAATGCTGTATGATATATTTTGTCTTATAAAATTCTGAAAATGTAAATAAAATTAAGGCCTGTATAATTGATTCAAAGACAATTCATGCTAGAATAGATATATGTCAATGTTATGATCAACTCGTTACAAGAGAAATATTTGCCATCGTAAAAGAAAAATGTAGTTGGTTATAACTAAAAATCGAAAATCGGAAAGTTCCTTGAATAGCATCATAAACATTCAAATTTATTGAATAGACATACAAAGTGGTATAAAAGATATACAGATTATTTTTCTGAGCAAAATGGACTTTTTTTCAATTTCAAACTAATGCCAATGCTGACAATATATCTCAGTTAGAGCAGATATTTTTATATTTTGATAGTTTACGATAAAAAATCAGAAAATTAAAAAGTATGTTTCTCTACCATTATTTTGCAATCGTAAAGTTGTCTATTTTCACAACACGCTAACTGTGTATCTGAAGTTGAGGAGAATGGGTAAATAGCACACCAACAAAATCAGCTATCCTGTATATTTGATTGTGTATTTTTAGAGTTGAGCAGCTGATGCTGTGATGTGTATGCAGTGCTATATACCTTATATTGAGAACTTTGTATTTCTTAATTTACGTCTATATCTTAATATATGTAATTTTAAATTTTTCTTCGGTATTTTTCTTGTAGTACTTAGCAAAAAGTTATAAATATAATTATTATTCTAATGCTCTAGTACTAGATCTTTCTTAATCATTAATATCTTATATATTATTAAATCTTATTCTCTCTTAATCATTAAGTCCAACTTATTTCTTTAAAATCTTTTCATTCACCGAGTTTGGATATAACCTTAAGTTTCTGTAGCAGCGGAAAAAATTGCTTCCTGTCTGTTTATGAAGTCATAGATGTTTATCAGGCTGTTTTCTTTCTTTTGATTTCCTTTTTCCTGTTACTTAGGTCTTACATAATAATTTTTAGTAAACTAACTACTACATTTAATGTGAATAAACCATTTTTATTAAAAATACTTTATATTTTACTTGTTGATTTTAATCTCGGCCATCGTTCTCCTCTTTGGTGAAAACAGAAACGTCAAAAATAAAGTATTTTTAATTAAAATTTTGGTTTATTCTCGTTAAATATGGTAGTTAATATAAAAATGCCACATGAAAATAGTTTCCGAACCATATTCAGTGGACTTTAATTGTCATTATAATAATTTCCAAAGCTTCGAAACTTTAAACCCCAGATAGTACGATTAATACGGGGTATAATCACGATCGCGGGAAATTTGGTTATCGCGGTGGCAAATATTACCGCTCTACTACAGCGAACTTACGCAGTCATTGGTGGAGCTATAATCTTTTCACCTATTTCGTACAAATCCTTCATGGTAAAAGTGTCTTTGGTGTATGCAAACGACGTGGGCATAATTACACGAACCTGTGTAACAACCACAGTTTTAGCAGAACTAACAGCAACAGCAGAAGCAATGGAATTGCCCATAAAACCAGAGTAAAACCAAGTTTACGCCGACTAACAAACGTAAAACAGCTGGTAATGTTGATCAGATATTACTAATATTGACTAAAACTTCTAAGCTGTAAGTATTCATCTATCTGGGCATACAAGTCGACACCAACAACATTTCAGCAGAATTAAAAAAGATTTCACGACTTTCGAAATTTTCTCCGTCGATACTGAGAGCAGACAGAGTAAGTATTTTGGGAGACAGAGTGGAAACGCGCAGATGCTCGACTTCGTGGAACGGTACAATTTTCCTCAAAAGTTTAATTTGTTTTAATTTATTATAACATCTTGTCTTTTTAATCCTAAGTAATATAGGAAGGTGGTCCTTTTTTTAAATTACATCATACATTTATTCTTTATTCATGATTTTTTGTCAATAATAAGAACATAAACATGTTTTACATTTTCTTACAATACAATAAACAAGTAAATAATATAATAAAATGAAATTATAATCAAAGTAAATAATTTTTTTACAAAATATAAAAAAATATAAAAGAAGGTAATAACCAATCTGTGTCAGAAACTTGGACCATTAAAAAGTCCGACTCACGACGTATAATGGCCTTTGAAATGTGGATATATATCGTAGAACGATGCGCATACCCTGGACAGCACGGGTCGAGTTCTGTCAATATCTCAATATTGACAGAACTCGACAATTATGTCAATACTAGGCTTACCACAATCATCAACCAAAATATATTGAGGTACTTTGGACACATTACCAGACGAATGGAAGGCATGGGGAGGTTGGTGGTTGAAGGCAAGGTAGATGGTAAAAGAACCCGAGGAAGATCGCCACTCCGATGGTCAGACCAAATAAAGCGCGCTACCGGTTACTCTCTGTCTGAGGCAGCACACCGCGCCCAGGAGAGAGAAGAATGGATAGCAACCATTCGTCAAATACCATAACGTCACCACATCCTTACGAAGGATAAAGGATAGAGGAGGAGGAGGAATAACCAATAAATTCTAATAAGTTTAATAAACAAAAATATGGCTACCGTTATTGTTTTAGTCATGGATTTCAAAGCCAAAAATTATGTAAAAAAAGCGCATAGAGCCTTATCAATGGACAGAAAAGAAAATACGAAAACTTAGAGAACACGATATCATTCACATTTTTTATAAATTCGATTCTGTATAATCTTTAAGAATATTTTAATTAAAGTACTTTTTAATAAGTGACCCATTTGCTGGAACTAGATTTCTTTGGTATGAGTTCTGAGAAGTCATTCCTTTGGTATTACGCCACTTTCATATATGTTGTTAAAATAATGTGTTAGTAGTTTTATGTTGTTATCATTTATTAGTTTTATTACATATATTTCGCCTGGGAGGTAGTTTAAACCAGGTGTTTGATACCACATATTCTTCTTCTTGGCAAAATTATATCAGACGATCACCCCTGTCATCTAATCCGTATCATCCAGTGATATCAGCTACGTTTCCTTTGCTGATTTTTAGATTAAAGTCGCCTACTATAATGTTGATATGTTGTTTCTTGAGACTCTTTGTGATGTTCGTTATTCCTGCATAAAATTCCATCTCGTTCTCTTCTTATCTGCTGTGGGTGCATGTAATTGTATTAGATTGAGTATAATGTTTTTACATTTAAGTTGTAGTAGCGTTATCCTTTCGGAGTAAGGGGTAAAGTTTTCTAGAGAGTTAGTAATGTTTTTGTGTATGATAAATGCGACGTCTTATTGTTGATAGTAATTATTTTCTCCTCCAGAAAAGTAGATAACACACAATAACATTACGATGTGAAACTGGATCGTCAGACATCTCAAGAACTAATAATTAAGAAGAGTAAAATGTTTACAGAGGTTCAACTCCTGAAAAATCACTACCAGACTCGGAATTAGCATCGCTGAAATCACTACTACTATCTTCGTGAAAATTGATTGTTACTTGATCAAAAACTAAATCTAAACAGGTTAACATATTATAAATAACTGTTCGAAACCTTTAACATGTTAACATCGTTTTTCCATTCTTCATTTGAAAATGTTTCAAAAAATTGATCGCAATAACGATCCACAGAACACAAAACTAAACTTAAAGTCAACGTTTTTTCATAGACCCGTATTTCTTAAGAGATGCCCACACTAATTCTATGGGATTGAGATCTTGATGACAAGAAGGTAGCCTTAAAACCGAATGAGCATTATTACACAGTATTCTGTCAATTTCATACACCTTAAATCTGGGTTTATGGCTTTGTAGAATGCTGTAAGGATGGACTTTCAACATATAATCTGAAAAACGCCAGTCTTTCATTACATTTTTTGTTGTCTTCTTACATTCTGTTAATATGTTCATAATAATGTTTGCTTCCTTTTAATATCGAGTTTTTAATATTATAACTAAACCTTACTATGTGCCCAATCCTCCCAACTTCTATCCCTTTTCTTTGCGATCATAAATTTTTTTTAACAAAATAGGGGTGTAGTTTTATTAACCAACAGTAATCATCCATGAAACCCAAAATTAAATATATGAGCTACATCCAAAAATTAGTCAATTAAAAAAAAAACAGAAATTAATAACAAATTACGGGAAAAAATGGTTTAAAGTAGAAATGATAAATAACGGTGGAATAACTGGTGGAAAGAGAAGACTTACATTTATCATATGAATAAAATATTAACACAAAGAACATACCTATATAATTGGAACGAAGCAATCACGTTATGACTGTTAGTCCTTTTATATTGCAGTAAACCTCGCTTAAAAATTGAAATCTGATATCCTTTTTATAGAAGATCTGTGCAGAGATAAGATAACTAAATCTAAAATTGCTTTGATGCACTTACATCAAAACCTATTAATGAAAGGAGGACCAAGAATGACAAAACGGTAGTTGATTTTAAAGAACTAAATAAAAGTGAGAATGAAGATCTCATGAGACACAAAACTAAAATTGTAGAAAAGCATTATCTAATATAACTCTTTAATGAAGGTGCTAAGTTAAAAAGTATCTGCAGGAAGAAAATAACAAAAATAAATAAAATAAGAAAGTAGGGGAACTTGATTGTACTGACTAAAAACGAAATTATTGAGACCATTAAGAAATTGTAGGTACGTCTGTTTTCTTCCAATGCAAAACATGAAGAAACCACAAGAAAGGAAGATTATAACACCTATCAAATTTTGCACAAGTATATTTTATAGATTAGTTTAAGATTATAATCTTTGTTTGAAAAATTTAAATCCATGTTTAAAGTCCTAAGTCCACCTGTCTCATCGGAATGGTCTTAATGACCCCTGAGAATCTACCTTCTATCTTATTCTTTTACCCAAAATTATATTAGAAAAAAAAAAGAGTTATTGTAAAGATAAAAAAAGAGGAAGAACACACCTAAATACAAAGAAAGTAAAAAAAATACACAGAAAAACACTCCAAAATATGATGAATGTAATAATAGAAATAAAAAAATGAAGCCTACAGAAAAATGCTTACCCGACGAACTACAACAACTGTAGAGAATTACTACACAAAGGAACGTGTATAGAAAACCTGAACAGATAAAAAGAATTCAGAGCATTCTATAAGATAGTTAACATCGACAGAAGATAATTCAAGGCAACTACAAACCAGTGCAGAAATCCAAGTAGTGACCTACGATGGATAAAACGTAAAGAGACCGGAAACCCAGAAATATTCGTCTAATTAAAAAGGGGAACAAAATAATCGAATTGGCCCGAAATAGAAATAAATATGGGAAAACTATCTACAGGAATTGTTTGAAGATCACAGACTGAAAGGGACAGGAAGATCTCCAGCCAATTGAACAGCGAGGCAACTTAGCTCGGGAAGAGGATGCTATACAATAACTAATCAGTTCAGATTAAGCTGTACCCATTTAGCTATTTCTAAAAAAAAAAAAAAGAAAGCAAGGAAGTGCGAAGACATAAAACAATATGCTTAATGTCACACCGCAAAAGAGTCATGTGTATTATTTGTCACACAAACAAAGGGGCTTAAACAAGGATGTTATCTATCTCCGACCTTATTTAAAATATATATTCAATCATCGCTAGAGCAGTGGAGGAAACAAGTATCCGGAATGGGAATAGACATAGGCGGTGGTAAATGGCTAATAACTTTATTTTTCGCAGATGATCAGGTAGTCGTAGCGAATGATGAGGAAGACAGGGACTAGGTATATGTTCACCGAGGGTGTACTGGCGAAATTCAAAAAGCATCAGATTAGCTAGTGTCAAAATAGCACTAGGGATATATTATTAGAAAACCAAACTTCTTGTTATTGGCCGATATAAACGAGTGCCAAACACAGTTTAACTAAACATAGATCATAATAGCATTAATTGTGTGTATAGCTACATTATCGAGAAAGAACGGTACAGTACAGAGGTGAACAAGCGCCAAACACAGTTCAACTAATCGTACATCATAATGGCATTAGTTGTGTGTGTAGCTACATGTATCTAGGAAGAAGGATAGCTCGAAAAAGACCATTAAAAAGAAATTAAAAGACGAATTGCGATAGTAACGGTGTTATTAGAAATTAAAAGACGAATTTCGATAGTAGGGGTGTTATATTCATCAATATGTGGAAACTGTCGTGCCCACCGAAGTTATATATCCATATCAGACCTCGAACACTTAAGTGTAATGGTTTCTCTTTTATTAATGCAAAAAATGGATATAAAAGATATAAAAAACGGGACGTGACACTCCAGAAACAACCGAGGTGGGGAAGCATAACTTTCTTATTAGAGTGACAGTCTTTAATTAAATTCAATTCTATTCGATATATTACTTTTTAGTTACAATTAATATTGACCAAGAACACTTGTTAGGTTGTATAGTAAGTTTCAGTCACTTCTGAAAGGAAAAAGGAAAGTCGAAGTAACAAACAGCACAAAATTAATTACTAAATTTACTTTCCCGTTCGGGCTGAGTTCAGTGAATATAATGTAGTGGATGCCTCCTATAAACGGTAAGTAGTTGTATTTATTTTGTTAAAAATATTGAAAATATAGCAATTTTATTAAAATTAATTAGAGTCGTCTTGGAATATGTATAAAAATGAAATATTAATAACATTAACAATTTTAAACTGTTCTCATTGAAGACAAATTGAAGTGAAAAATTCGTCAGATTTAAATTACAAAAACACATGAAAAGTAAGCGCATTGTTTATAAATGTAATGTAACAAATTTTCTATGTCATTTCTCCTAGTAACCTAGTAATATCAAATCAATAAAATACCAAAAACTGTTAAAGTAAGAAATAGTATTCATGCAATAAACTCACAGTGAGAAGAGAAATGAAAAAAAAAAAAAAAACTGAGGGAATGCAATCTAGTCCATAGTGCATACATGATTACATGAACGCTAAAATTGGAAGTATATTAATAGTTTTCAAAACACAGAATATATACAGAATTTAAAAAGAGAAAAAACTAATTATTATTTAGTTAACGGCCAAACCCATAGGCGTAGCGTGAGAAAATAAGCAAGGAATTCTATAAAATCTTATAAAAAATAATAGGTATGAGACAGAAAATTATATTACTAAACGGGTTTTTTTCTGGAAGCCATTAGTTTTACATTAAAAGTGATTTTAGGCAATAATAAGCCGATCGTAGTACAAGAACAATACGATGGAGGATGGAATCGTTGCTCATTATCGGTAGCGTCTGGAGTGGGCATGAATATGAATAAGAGAATGATAACATTTTCTTATCCAGATATTTATAAAAGACTCAAATTAATTAGATAATTAACATGCTTTTATATATATTTATATATATATATATATATATATATATATATATATATATGTATATATATATATATATATATATATATATATATATATATATATATATATATATATATATTATTGTGATATTTAAAGTCTTGGTGCGCCAAGCTATAATTAGCTAATTAATTTTTTTGATTAATTAAAATTATTTAAATGATATGATTATGACTCTATCACAATTTTTAATTCTTTTATCTCAGGGTTAAATTCGTGCTTCAATATCTATGCTATTACATGTGAAAGGTAAGGTCCAGAGAATACCGGAATAATAAAAAACACATATGATCTAACACTATATATTGAAATAAAAATAATGAAATAATTCACACTCAAAAGTTTTCAATAAACAAATCTCATATAAAGATTCTCAAAATTTTGTTCTCCGTACGTGAACAATCAAAAATTAATGGTGCAAACAATATTAATTGAAATCTCAAAATCCCAAACTATTCTAACTCTCCTAATCCAAATATTTATATCCTTTCTAAATTACGTGTAAAAATTGTGTTATCAATAAAAGAAAAACTGCAGAAAACAAAATATCTCTCTCTGATGATGAGTGGTCCAAATCCTTGTTCCTTATAGACTGTATTATCTCCTCTCAACCGCTCCCTATGTAATCAGCAATCTTACACAGATTGTTGCAAGTATATCGTCCTTAATGATCTCCTTCAAAAACACAAATCATTCAAATTATGATAGCCTTTTCTCCTCTCGATAAACTGAATCTCTCGTTGGCCCGAGTGAAAAAAATGACTCTTGGAATATCTTCTCTTTACGATAAACTGAATCTCTCGTTGGCCTGAACAGTGACTCTTGGAATATAAGTAGAGAAATATGACTTACAATATTTTGTTGTTTCAGCTTCTGTCAGATACACTAACTCTATATATAGATAAACTTTCCTTATCCCACCTTTTTCAATCTCCGCCAATCAAAACTCGTCACAATTCCCCATTTTTTCATTTCGATAACAAACAAATTTTTACCTATAATTATAAAATTTCCTAAAACTTATTTACAAATATTATTTTCTATAATTCTTAAAACTAACAAAAACCTCTTTCTAAAATATCTTCTATTGTCTTTAATTACTGCACTAATGTATTTGTAAAAACCCGTTTCAATTTGTCTTTCACTTAAACTTATGCGGGTCACTTAAGTATAACAAAGAAATGATTGATGTAAAGCTTACATTTTGTTTGGTACAGGTAATTCAAGGATTTAATAACTTTCCTTCTCCGAAATGTTTGTTGGATATTATCCTAAATTATTTTAATTTTTTGTTGAACTTTGAAATATTTTAAACAAACCAATATTTTCTTGATTTTACATATCATAACAAATCCCCGCCATTTGATCTGCCGAAAACTCTTTGTTAAATTTTAAAATGACAAAAGTTTTCCAGGATCAAATCATTTCACTATGTTATTAAAATCTACTTATGATACTGATAAATGTCGTGAATGTTAAAATACCCCGTATATTGCCTGTCTTTATACGGGATTGGATATATTTTCGTTTTAAATTTTTCCAAGTATTTTCCCTTCAAAGAAAGTTCATAATTTTTAGCCACTCGGTTTACTTTATTAACAAGATCTCCATGGTTTCTTAAAATCTTCTCTATGTTTTCTCCACAATTTATTTTTCTTTCATCCTCCTTTTGTTCATATGTGTTCACTGTCCATAATACTTCTTCACACAATTCTGGATTCTCGTCCATTAGTGCCATTTTTTCTTCTGTTTTCCTTTTATCCTCTAATTCCCTTTGGTATTCCGAGCACCATGTTTCTATTCCTTTCATTTCTCTGATGATACTTTCTTTTTCTTCCTGCTTCCATTCTGTTTTATCGTCGGTTGCCGACAATTCTTCTGTACCTTCTATTTCCTGTTTTTCTCTGGTCTCCATCTTATTTTCCTGCTTTCTTTTCGAACTCTTCTTCTTTTTCTTCCTTCTCTTTTTCTCTTCTGTTAGATCTTGTTCTTGTACTTTCGGTTTATTCTCTACAGTCATATCGATTTCTTTGTGTTTTTCCTGTGCATTGATCCTTCCAGAATTTGTTTTCCTATCTGTTTGCTTTTCTTCTCCTGTGTTGTCTGGTTCTGCTCTGATTTCCATTTTATTTTCCGCAAAATTTATGGTGATATCTTTTTTCCTCAATTCATCAATTCCCGCTATCATATCATGATTTAAGTCTTCAATCACCACACATTTCATAATATGGAATTTGTTTCCCACTCTTATCTGTACTCCCAAACCTTCGTTTACTGTCGTCAAATTTTTATTGTTTGCACCCACTAAATCAACCCTAGGAATCTTATACACAAATCTGTCCAAATTTAATTCTTTTACTAGTTTTTTATTGATTAGCGATATCTCCGAGCCAGAATCAATCACAATTTTAATTGCTTTATGTTTTATAAATGCATCTAAAAATATTAGATTAGAATTAGAGATTTGTCTTTCGTTTCCTATTGCTACATGATTCATCTCCCTTCTATTTTGTTGTTGGAAGCTCTGGTTATTTCTATCATCCCTTTGTTCGTTAGTATTCCTATTCGGAGTATTTTGTGCATCTCTATTCCTGTTGTGATTTTCATATGTTCTATGTTGTGTGTCATTCCTGTTATCGTAATTTTGTTGTCTATTGTAATTATTGTAATTTCTCGGCCTATATTCGTTTGTTGATCTGGGATGTCGGTTTCTCTTGTCATAATTTGATGAATACCTTCTTTCCGGTCCATTATATTGGTCATGTTGTCTTCTATTTCTCATTTCTTTTCTTTTCGCTTCTTTTAATTGAAGGAATTGGCACAAACTATCAATATCTTGATAGTTTCTCAAAATCACGTGATCTTCCAACGTTTCCTCAAAATGTCTGCTGATCATTTCTACCAGCTGTTCGGTAGAATATTTGTATTCTAGATATTTTGAATTGTTATATATCTGCAAAGCATATCTTTCTTCAGATATTCCCATTTTTTCGTGATATTTTCCATTCTGTAGCTCTTGGTTGATTTCTCTCTGTTTATTTTTCCCCCAGAAATAGTTGAGAAATTTATTTTCAAAATCTGTCCAATTTTCAAACTCATCTTCCTTGCTTTCATACCATAACGCTGCTCCTTCTTTCAAATGGTTTCTAATTGTTTCTTTGCAATCGTCAAAATATCTAATATGTTGTAATTTGGTTTTCAAATTTTTAACAAACGGTACTGGGTGTGTTTTCCGAATATCCCCGCCAAACTGTATTTTTATGTCACCCGGACTTTGGATGAGTACTTCTCTCCTGTCTCCCATATCTCGTTGTTTTCTGATATCCTCAATTTGTTTTTCTATTTCTTTCTTGTCTTCTTGTAAAGCCATTTCAAATTTTGTTTCTAACTGTTCTAATTCCTTTTTCTGTACAGTCTTAATATCTTTCATTTTAGTTTCTATTTCTTCTCTCTGCATCTCTAGTTTCCTCTCTGTTTCTTCTCTGACTTTTTCTAAACAGACTTTTACCTCATTTTCATATTTGTCCAAACGCTTTTCCATTTTTCTATCATTTTCTTCTAATTTCTGTTCATAGTTTTCCAAACGCTGCTCTATATTTCTGTTATTTAGTTCTATTGCTTGCCTTGTTTCCCGTTGGTTTTCTTCCATTGTTTGTTTTGTTTCTGCCATTGTTTGTGACTGGAGTTGCATTAGTTGTAATATTTTATCTATTCCTGATAGTTCTTTTCTCTCCTCAACTATTGTCACATTTCATTATCCGATACTTCTTCCAAAATTGTTTCATCTTCTCTGTTATCCTCCTTCCTTTCCTGCATTTTACTTTGTCTCCTTGTGACAGACATGTTGTTACTTTTTGTTATTGTTTTTGTCCCCGCCAAATGTGAAATTTTACAACACTCTATATGTTTCAGAACACGACAATATTTCTCCCCAAATGTATTAAATTTTCACGACAAATATCAAATATGCAATCAGTAAAATTCAAATAATTCAAAATAAATATCAAATGTACGATTGGTAAAGAAAATAAAATCAAATAATTCAATAGCAGTAAATATCCACTAACTACGATCAATCAATAAATCAAATTTATATTCCCTGGAAACATTGTCAAAATACTTTCAAATTCAAATTCCCTCAATGTTATATGTCTTTATCTCTGGATTACCTGTACTTATTCCAGATCTCTTTCCCTTCCTTCAAATGTAAAGCTGCGATATTTTCAAGCCCCACGTTTTGGAAGCCAGTTATTGTGATATTTAAAGTCTTGGTGCGCCAAGCTATAATTAGCTAATTAATTTTTTTGATCAATTAAAATTATTTAAATGATATGATTATGACTCTATCACAATTTTTAATTCTTTTATCTCAGGGTTAAATTCGTGCTTCAATATCTATGCTATTACATGTGAAAGGTAAGGTCCAGAGAATACCGGAATAATAAAAAACACATATGATCTAACACTATATATTGAAATAAAAATAATGAAATAATTCACACTCAAAAGTTTTCAATAAACAAATCTCATATAAGGATTCTCAAAATTTTGTTCTCCGTACGTGAACAATCAAAAATTAATGGTGCAAACAATATTAATTGAAATCTCAAAATCCCAAACTATTCTAACTCTCCTAATCCAAATATTTATATCCTTTCTAAATTACGTGTAAAAATTGTGTTATCAATAAAAGAAAAACTGCAGAAAACAAAATATCTCTCTCTGATGATGAGTGGTCCAAATCCTTGTTCCTTATAGACTGTATTATCTCCTCTCAACCGCTCCCTATGTAATCAGCAATCTTACACAGATTGTTGCAAGTATATCGTCCTTAATGATCTCCTTCAAAAACACAAATCATTCAAATTATGATAGCCTTTTCTCCTCTCGATAAACTGAATCTCTCGTTGGCCCGAGTGAAAAAATGACTCTTGGAATATCTTCTCTTTACGATAAACTGAATCTCTCGTTGGCCTGAACAGTGACTCTTGGAATATAAGTAGAGAAATATGACTTACAATATTTTGTTGTTTCAGCTTCTGTCAGATACACTAACTCCACAAAAACTCACTAACATTCAACACTACTGCTTGCTACATTTCGGGAACCGACAGAGAACAAACACTGTTCTTTCTTGAAGACTTGGAAACCAACTGCCTATCTTTTCTCTCTCCTCAATCTAGCTAAACTTTCCTTATCCCACCTTTTTCAATCTCCGCCAATCAAAACTCGTCACAATTCCCCATTTTTTCATTTCGATAACAAACAAATTTTTACCTATAATTATAAAATTTCCTAAAACTTATTTACAAATATTATTTTCTATAATTCTTAAAACTAACAAAAACCTCTTTCTAAAATATCTTCTATTGTCTTTAATTACTGCACTAATGTATTTGTAAAAACCCGTTTCAATTTGTCTTTCACTTAAACTTATGCGGGTCACTTAAGTATAACAAAGAAATGATTGATGTAAAGCTTACATTTTGTTTGGTACAGGTAATTCAAGGATTTAATAACTTTCCTTCTCCGAAATGTTTGTTGGATATTATCCTAAATTATTTTAATTTTTTGTTGAACTTTGAAATATTTTAAACAAACCAATATTTTCTTGATTTTACATATCATAACAATATATATATATATATATATATATATATATATATATAGTAAACTCTTAAATATTGGGGAAATCTGCAAGAAAGACTCTAATGTGTATCAATTGTTTCGCCGAACGTTTTCGCCAAAGAGAATTAATTTGGCTTCTTCAGGGCTGAAAGAGAATAAATTATAATTAGCTACCATATATTATCTATTAAAACATTATTGATCTTACCGTAACTTGGAATTGTAGAGAATATAGAACATGCAGGAAATGGGGCATACGACCAGATAGAAATAAGCCTGGCAGAAGTTAAGAGAGCAATCAAGACATTGAAGAACAAAAAAGCCAAAGGACCCGGAGGAATACCAAACGAACTAATTAAAAACGGAACGGAAAAGTTATTCCGCATGCTACATAGAATGTTCGAAAGAGGACTAAATGGAGAAGAAATACCTGCGGAATGGACACAAGCATACATCACATCCATACATAAGAAAGGAAACAGGAAAAAATGTGAAAACTATAGAGGAATTAGTATAATATCGTCGGTAGGTAGACTTTACGGGAAAATTATTAAAGAAAAACTAGAAACTGAAATAATAGGAAAAATTGGAGAAGACCAAGCAGGGTTCACAGTAGGAAAATCATGCCTAGATCATACGTACACATTAGAACAACTGATAGAGAAGAAAATTGCAAAAGGTAGACCGGTCCATCTGGCCTTTGTTGATCTAAAGAAAGCATATGACTCAATACCTAGAGTCAAATTATGGGAAGCAATGAATGATCTCGGAATCCGACAAACACTAATAAAAGCAGTTAAAGCACTATACAAAGAAAACAAAGTAGCTATTAAATGTGGAAATAAAGCCTACAATCCATTTAAGACGACAAAAGGACTTCTACAAGGCTGTGCTACGTCCCCTACTCTGTTTAAAATATTCTTGGAAAAGACACTCAAACCATGGAGGAGAAAGTGCGAAGGAATGGGCATACCAGTAAGAGACGAATACCTATACACCTTAAGTTTTGCCGACGATCAAGTAGTCATCGCACAAGATGAAGAAGATCTCAGCTTTATGCTCAGAAAACTAGAAGTAGAATATAAAAACAACGGAATGAAAATAAACTTAGAGAAAACCGAATACCTAACAACAGAAAACAAGGATATGAGAAACCTAGAGATAGACGAGGGAAGACAAATAAATGGAACAGATAAATTCAAGTATTTAGGAACCATAATATCGAACCAGGGAACAACAGAAGAAGATATAAACAACAGACTGAGACAAACAAGAAACTGTATAAGACAACTAAACTCAGTGTTGTGGGATAAGAACATTACGATAAAGACAAAAAAGAGAATATATAACACCCTGACAAGAAGTATCCTGACATATGGGTCCGAAAACTGGACAATAAACAAGAGAAATAGAGGTAGAATAAGAGCAGTAGAAATGGAGTTCCTGAGGAGAAGCTGTAGACTTACAAAAAGAGACAGAATTGAAAACGCAGAGATTAAGCGGAGAATGGGAGTGCAATCAGACATAATCGACTATATAGAGGAGAAGAGACTATCCTGGTACGGCCACGTCAGAAGAGCGGACAGAGGACGCTGGATAAACAAAATCACAGAATGGAGCCCGATTGGAAGAAGAAAGAGAGGAAGACCCCGAAGGTCATTCAGAGATGAAATCGACGAGGCTATGGAGAAAAGAACCCTGTGAGATGGAGACTGGAATGACAGGGAAAATTGGAGAAAACGGTTGAGTGAAGGAAGACAGTGAAAACTGTGGAAATCCTTAGTAGTAGTAGTAGAATTGTAGAGTTAGAATATTAAAATACTTTGCTAGTAACATAGTGGTGTTTTTTGTTACTATGTGCAAAAAAAGTTTTTTATAAGGTTCGAAATGTATGGTAGCTTTGAACTTGACACGTAAAGACATTTCGAACCTTATAAAAAACTTTTTTTGCACATAGTAACAAAAAACACCACTATGTTACTAGCAAAGTTTTTTAATATTCTAACTCTACAATTCTAAGTTACGGTAAGATCAATAATGTTTTAATAGATAATATATGGTAGCTAATTATAATTTATTCTCTTTCAGCCCTGAAGAAGCCAAATTAATTCTCTTTGGCGAAAACGTTCGGCGAAACAATTGATACACATTAGAGTCTTTCTTGCAGATTTCCCCAATATTTAAGAGTTTACTATTTAACTAATCTGCAAAGATTAAATTTCTTTTCTATATATATATATATATATATATATATATATATATATATATATATATATATATATATATATATATATATATATATATATATATATATATATATATATATATATATATATATATATATATATATATATATATGACAAAATTATTTAATAAAAATAAACTTCAAAAAACTGTATTTATTACTGTTAAAAATGGGATTATACAACCAACAAACTAGTATCTAAATAAATTGCGGTCGGGAGATCAGATCAAAAACTAGGTTATTCTTGAAAAAAAGTAAATTAATTATTTAAACATGAGAAATGAGAGGTATGGACCACAGCTCTTCGACGGAAAAAGCTTTTTGGTTCTTAAATTATACACGTAATGTACACAGTAGATGAAATTAATGATTATATTTTAACTTCATAATAAATGAAGTAAATAAAAATTTAGTCGTAAAATGAATTATATACATACGAGCCTCTTCTCATATCAGTTGGCCCAACGTTAGATTGATAAGAAAATTAAATATTAGAGAACAAAAATAAAAGCGCAGCGTAAATTTTAGAAGTTTTAATGTAACGTAAGAAATAGATCGAACACCATTTTTGAATTTCCTAATTATAGAAAATATTTTATAACTTAATGAAAAATATTGATTAAACAGAATAATAATAAATTTAAAAAATCGCCTAGAATATGTAATAACAAAAAAAATGTGAAAGTTTACCACTGAGTTACATCCCCTTTATTTTTAAAGACATCCACAATTCTTCGAGGCATAGTTTCTATCAAGTTCTGACAAAATTCTAATGTAAACGAATCTCATATTTTTTGCAATATTTCCTTCAATTCGTTGACAGACCTGGCAGGATGTTTTCTCAAAGCTTTTTTTATTTCGCGCCACAAAGTCTCTATCGGACAAGTCGGGACTATTAGAAACCCATTCCAGAAGTGATATGCCATGGTCCTCAATCCATTTTAAATTTTAAACTCTTTTGACGCTTAACAACCTGCGCCGTCCTGTTGGAAGACAAAATCTTCCGCTGATGTTAAACGGTGTTCCATAATCGGTAAAAAAGATTCTTCTGAAATATTCAAATATTTGACCGTGTTTTCAATCCCATCGATAAAATGTAACTTTCCCACACCTTTAGACGACGTGCTGCTCCAGATCATAACTGATGCAGGAAGTTTGACTTTTCTCTTTAGACACTGGGGATGGATAGCTTCATTTTTCCTGCGAATGACGCGACTCCTACTGTCTCCAAGACACACTTCAAATCTGGACTCATCACTCCATTGTAATCCCATTACGACTGAGTCCAATCTATATGCTCTTTTGGCCATCTTAGTATATTTTCTTTTGTTGTAATGGTAAAAGGGGCTTTTCCTTAGCCTAAAATAAAATGACATTTATTAAAAACAATTCGTACTAATTTTTTTAACTATAAAACTTACTTTGTAAGTACCAAATCCTAATTTATGGGGCTCTCGGTGACATGTTGATCAAGAAACGTGTCTTCCAATAACGTCACTCCATAAAACGCTTAACTCTATACTATAATGCATCCCAATGCCCTTCGATCTGCTACGGTTATTTTACTTTTTCGTACATTTCCAGGTTTTGTGACGACCGAACCTGTAGTTTTGTATCTTATGACTACATTTCTTACACTATAGCGTGACAATTGCAACATATTCGCGATTTTCTAATTGAATTTTCCAGAATTAAATCTAATAATGATTGAACAAATTTTCTGATCGATAACTTTACCTCGACCATCGAGTTAGAATCTAACTCGATGACTCGACTCATTGTACAATCTACAAGTGGAAAAAAGCTTTACAATACTACAAAATACATTTGACATTAACTGACAATATTATTGTTTTGATATCATTTTTCCATAGCTAGATCTGGATTTATAAACTTATGTTGACATAAGTGAATTCATAGTCAGGGTTTTGTGAATTTTTTTATTATCCACTAGGAAACTAAGTTCCTGCAGCTGGCTGTATATCATGTATCACAAAAAATTTCTATTTCAAATCTTTAGTAAAAGGTATAAATAAATTTATTCATACCGTTTACTAAAGATTTGACATAAATTTTTTTTTTATTTTTTTATTGTTGAAAATAAATAAAAAACCATAAGGGTAATGTTTTTAATAAATATTAATAAAAATGCCATATTAATTAATATGGGAACTTATAAAAACATGCAGAGTATAATTTGTTTATGGTAATCGACTTAAACTCCAAATTCCATAGGTGGGCTAACTGATATGGGAAGGGGCTCGTATATCTCCAATTCAATTATAAAAAAATTTAAGTTTACCCTTAGGCTATGCGTCTAGAAACAAGTCTCTCACAAAAAAGTGGGCACGATCCCTTAAACTCAGGTCGAAATCTTAATCTTATCTGGTCGAAACAAATAAAACATGAAACAGAAGAGGTGATGACGTGGTAATGAGGGCAGCTTCTGGTTGCAGCCCGACAATAAAACTCTGGAAAGATAATTTTTTCTATATTTTCGTGATCAAACAAAGGGAGACACAATTAAAAGAACTTATGGCTAATACGAGTTAATAGAATAACTGGAGACGGATTACTTAATATCTACCGCAATCGGAAACCAAAACAACTTTGTCTTAGAGCCAGACTACCTAGAACGAAATGTTAATATAAATACTTCACTTTTAAAGAGGTATTTTGAGATAAAAGGTGCACTGTCTGTGTTTATAATACAAAAATGTTTACAAGGCAGAAGTAATACGTACTTTTTAGGTAGACTAAAATACGGCGTAATTAGACGCAATAAAAACAGTCTACTAAATAGTATAGGTATATCTTGGTACAGCACAATCACAATTTAAGTGTAGTTCTGATAAGAACATTGAAAACCGTACACATTAACTATTATACAAGTCCTCTGAACTTTGGCAGATCGCCTTTATATAAGCTATTCGCCAACACCTATGGATCTTATATTTGACTCTGGAATACTCAAGTCTCTTGTATCGAACCATCCCTTAGCAAAAAGTACTGCAAAGCTTCCTTGTCAAGCTGCCGATTCGCTCATAAGGCATAGGGATCATTGAAACCGATTTAGGCTATAATTCTCCATAGTTCGCCAATTCCCAGGGGCATCGCTTAGACAATACTTTTGCCCATGTGCCGTGGGCAAAATATTACTAAAAAATATTTCAAAAGCTTTATTTAAATATTTGGAAATCTTAATCTTTTAAATGAATTAAATGTGAAAAGTACAGTTGGTATTGTTTGAAATATTTATACTTCCGTTTTTTAAATCAGAGGAAATGCTGTTCAAATTAATACTACCGACATTATCGGAAGCCAATGGGGTTGTACTTCCATTAATGGCACTCCCAATAATGTTTGAAACATTCTTCTCATTCTTAATTTAGGCAATATACAACGAGTAATAATAATTAATCTGATGTGACTGATTGCAATCTGAGATTGCAAATTAATTTTTGTTCGTCTTATTTCCATAATAACGAAAGGTATACTGATGTACATCACAAATTCAACCATTTTACATTATTAGCTCTTATTTCAATTTTTTGTAGTAGGTAATAATTCATGATTTCACAGTGCACCAAAAAGAAAATAGCGTAAAGTATTCGTGGATAACTGGTCTTTAAAATACTTGCTCTATTTCGAGCACTCCGGGTGCGCCGTCCCGTCGTACTCGGAAAATCGCGCGTGTTTTAAAGACCTCAATATCCACTTATACTTTAATATACTATTTTATTGGAATTATAACAGAAATTAAGTTTCAACAGAAAATGAATGACGTTTCAACTGAAAGGTGTAAATATGTTTACACATGTTAAAATTGTTTGTACCTTACTTTTGTAGGGTAGATAACGCCCGGTAGCCATCACTCACCAGCTTTCTTCTTCTACAGAACTACAGCCTAAATTGAGCTTCTTTATTTTTTGCCTTCATTCTTGCTTGTCTGTGGCTGATCTTCTTCATACACGGACTCCTAAAAGAGCTTGTGTGTCGCTGTTTACTGTGTCTTTCCAGGGCTTTATTGGCTGTCCAACCGGTTTCTTTCCCTACATTCTAGCATTCGGTGGTCTTTTTGGAAGCCTATCCTCTCCCATTCTTATCACATGTCCGGCCTATTGCAATATTGGTATTCTAATGAAGTCTGATAGTGCTGCTTCCTTATAAAGTCGATAAAGCTCGTGGTTGTATCGACTTCTGAAGATTCCGTTTTCCCTCACAGGTCCTAGTATTCTCCTCAGTACTTTCTATTCGAATGTGTCGAGTTTGCTTTTGGTTGCTTGCCTTATTCTCTTCCGTATTACTCCATCTTCTGATCCGTCGGTAAATATTTCTACTCCCAGGTATGTAAACGTTCCAACCGTTTCAATGTCATCTTCATGTGTAATGTTTTGTGGGACTAATATATTTTCTTCTCGTCTGTATCATTATTTTTGTTTTTTCTGTGTTAATTTCCAGACCTAGCCTTTTTGTTTGCGTTTTTAACTCTGCGTATGTTTCCTGTGCTCCTGTTGATGTTCTACTTATAATATTAATATCATCGGCATAAGCGGCCAGTTGAACCGTTCGGTTGGTCGGTAGGTTTCCTCGTTCAGTTTGCATTTGCCTAACCGCATACTCCAGTGCCAGGTTAAACAAAGTTGGGGCCAGCCCATCTCCCTGCTTTAGTCCCTGCGAAATTTTGAAAAAGTCTGTCCGGTGGTTTTGTATTCGTACACAAATTAGCTTGTGTGGCATTGCCAATTCAGCCAATATAATTGTAGAGTTTGTTCCTTTTGACTGAGTTGTATGCCTGTTTGAAGTTTACAAACACGTTGTGAACATAAATGTCATGTTCCCATGATTTACTCAAGATCTATTTGACTGTAAATATTTGATCCAGTGTCGATCTTCTCCGTCGGAAGCCCGTCTGATACTCTTCAATAATATTTTCTGCTAGTGGTGGGAGCCGCTGGTTTATAATATACATGAAGACTTTATATGCTGTACATATAGAGAAATTCCACGCTAGTTTTTGCACTGGAGTTGTTTATAGATCAGGCCTACTATACTTTTCTTCCAGTTGTCGAGTATTTTCTCTTCTTGTCATATGTCTTTGATGAGCACGTGGATGTGCTATATAATTCTGCTGGTATTTCGTCGACTCCCAGGGCTTTATTGTTTTTCTGGGCCTTAATAGCTTCGAGAACTTCCTCTATGGTTGGAGCTTCTACTCTATTCTCTACTTCATTCTCTTCTACGTAGTTCGTACCAATTTCATCTTCCATGTCTACTTGTGTACCGTTCGCGTCATAAAAAACTGGTACAACTCTTATAACCGAAAATCGTGTTTTTCAAGTTGTGTAAGTTGAGCTTTTTACATGTGTCATTCTAATTTCGAAGGCAACGTTGCCAGTTCAACGAAAATATTATATCAAACCAGCTTAAAGCAGTGCTGTGCGACAGGTCGCAGGTTTTAGTATATTAAAAACTAAAACAATATCGAGCATTCTCGATCAGTCAGTCACATTTATATTTAAACATTTATTTAAACATATATCTTAAACAATTCTATTCATTTTGAAATTTTCCATTATCTCAGTAACCATACATTGATTCGTGTTTTATTATAATTTATGAAAATATTTCAATTTAAAAATAATGATAGACAATAAATCTAGATATGACTTTAAATTATTATGTTTAATTTCAAATCGAGAGGTGTGATCGGTTTCTCGTAAAGTGTAGCACAAAAATGTATTTAGTTGTGGAATACTACAGTAAATAAAACCCACTGGAAAAATTTAAAATTTAATTTGAAATTAATAAAAAATGAATAATTTTTGCAGTGAACAAGTGTTGAATTTAAATATGTGTATTACAATTTGAAAAGTTACAATTTTGCCATATCTCCATTCTTATTAATCACTTCTTGTAATCTTCTGGGAACTAAGTTTATTAAATTTAGTGACAAATTTTCATCTTCGGCCAAGCTTTCCCAGGTTTCTTCAATGATGGTCCATAAATGATCTCTGTTTTTGGAACTACATTTAATTTTTGTATTTTGTTGATCATAAGTCCACAAACGTTCTCTATTGGATTAATATCAGGACTTTTAGATGGAAATGGAAGAGCCTCAATGCTATTTTCCATAAGGTAATCCTGTAGACGGTGGGCTGTGTGGATTGAACAGTTGTCATGCTGGAAAATAAAATTATTGTTGGGGAAAATTTCCCTAACCGATGGCAACATCGCATTATCTAATATATGTAAATAGGTTTCAGTATTGAATCGTCCTTCAATTCTCCAACACATTCCTAAACCTCCTCTATATATAAGTCTGCTCGTTTTCTCATTTTTTTTAATGTTGTGGATTGTGGTTTTGCTTCTATTTAACTCTTGAGCCAGTTGTCGAATAGACCAACCATCTTTTATTTTTGAAATTATTATCGTTTTATCAAACTGACTTAACTGACGTGGCATCTTTAAAAATTTGTCAAAATTTGTCAAACTTGTTATATCTGACTGATGGCAAGCAATATTTTTTATGTTTAATTTTTATGTTTAATCGTTCGGATATGTTCGGGAAGTTTACACGCGCTGATAACATCTGTAGATACTAAACCAACATTTTTCAGTTATAAGAGGATATAAGAGGATAAGACAGACGATGATATCTTACTCCGCTTAATTTTATTCTCATTATTATTTATACACCGTAAATCATTTAATTTTGAAAAAAATATGCATCTTAATGGGTAGGTAAATGTTTTTTCTTTACATTTTATACATAATAATGTAAAAAAGTAATAGTCTATTTATAGATAAAAACGGATTACAATTAGGGTGTAGATTCAACCTCCATAAGGAACATTACAGTGAGATATTGGATTGTAATGTAAAAGTTTTGAAAAGCACTTTTCGCCCCGGATATTTTCTAGTTTATAATCTACGTAGGATAAAGTATAATGTTAGTTTTTCACATTTATCGTTTATATAATAAATAATAAATTAATTTAGGTAGTTTGCCTCTTACTAAACATATTGACATAACATACAGTCAACAGTTTGTGTTCTGTAAGTAATTGAAGTATAAAATTACAGTAGATGCATTCCAATGTTCCCTGTGCCAATACCCTAAGTTTAAATATCGTTCAACATTTTGGACAATAACTCAATCCTCTAGTTATTAAATTTATTAGATACGGTTTTTTGTTGTTAATAATAAAAATAATACCTATCTAAAAACTTTATACATTTTTGAACGTTATTTTTTACACTTTACGTTTTATTTAAATTTACTGAAATTCCATTATCTGTGACGGCAACAACGAATTAATTCACGAACCATTGTGTCCAGTCTGAACACAGGTTTACATTGCGAAAAAAAAGTGTACCAGTTTTATATGACGGGAAGTGTACCAAGTAGGGTCTGAAAATAATGCTTCGAGGTTTCTGTGACTTTCTGTTGGTCACTGATTATTTGCCCACTTTCATCTTTACATATACTTGTTTGAGGATTATACCCATTTTTTATATTTTTTAGGTTTTCTAAACCCCCAGCTAATTTCGTTATTTTTGAAATTTTCTTCCATTTTTCTATTTGTCCATTTCCATAGGCTCTTTTTTTATTTCTACATATCTTGTCTGCTTTCCGTCTTGCGACTTCAAATGATGTTCGTCCCGTGTTTTTCTTGTTATATACATTTTGTGTGCTTCATTTCTTTCCTTTTTTGCTTGTCTGCACTCGTTATCGAACCATGCTCCTCTTCTCGCCTTTTTCTTGTTTCCCAGGGTGGACGCTGCCACTGTCAGTACTGCTGTTTTGATATTATTCAATTCCCTCTGCGTGCAGTTCTAGAGTCCTTAACTCATTTGCGACTTCTTCTTTGAACTTCTCTTTACATTCCTAAATCTTCAGTTTTTCCAGGTCCAGTTTGTTTGATCTTTATTCTCTTTCATTTCTTTCTTTGTTAACTCTGCATCTAAATTTGGTTTGGAGTAAAAGATGGTCTGATCCACAGTATGCTCCTCGTCGTGTTTTCACATCTGAGATACTACTGGCTGCCCTTTTGTCTACCAACACATGGTTGATTTGATTTATTGTGGTTCCATCTGGTGAAATCCATGTAATTTGGTATATGTCTTTATGTGGGAAGCATGTGGAACTTATAACCATGTTTTTACTGGTGGCAAAATTTATCAATTGGTGATGGTAATAATGGATGGTGAGCTCCCTCACCAGCCGCCTGTGGCGCACCCAGGGGGGTTTTGAGGGTTAACCCCACCCCCCCAGGGCATATAAAGTAAAAAATATATAAAGAATAGTAGGAAAATGTAACTTGTCTTTCACACACAATACAAAAAATCCAAAACGCTAATTAAATAATTAAATTACCACTTTAAATATGTAGAACACAATAATTATTGTATAAATACACAATAATTAATAATATTTATCATTATATTTAGATATAGATTCCTAATATTAGGCTTATGACAAAAGTAGACAGAACGAGTCTGTTGCAAGTAGCATGCGCCTACAGGTCTGTATCTGCGGCGGCCTTGTGGACTATCACGGGTTATGTTCCTCTGCATGTGTTAGCAGTAGAAAAGAGACATCTCTATGAGAGAAGAGAGCATTTGACAACAGCTATAAAAAAAAAGAAGAAAGGGAAAGATCAATGGAAAGATGGCAAGAAGAGTGGAACAACCAGAAAGATGTTTCCCAGTGGACCAAGATGCTGATCCCGAGCCTAAGGGACTGGGTAGATTGTCTATATTTTAGGGCGTATCTTCATAGTTTCAGAAAGACAGATACAGATAAATGCCTATACTACGAATATTCCAACATTGTTACTCACACAATGCTGGAGTGTAATAAATGTATAGTGGAGAGAAACAGAATGTATAAAGAAATAGGTGTGATCCCTGTGACTGTAAGAGAGATGATCGTGAAGATGACGGGAAGTACAGAGGGATGGAATAGTGTTCACAATTACACCCGAGCAACCATTAAAAAGAAAGAAGAAGAAGAGAAACACCAACCGGGCCAACGACACAGATAAGATCTAATTACTATTTTAATGGGAATAAGCTGAAATTGAAGGTTAAAATAAGTTTATTGACGTTTGAATCTTTGATCTTGCACTGATAACTTTTATAATCCTGCACTGTTTATAATCCAACAATTAATGGAAAAAAGAATATCGGTTGGTACCGAAGTACATCTAGCCTTCATCGACCTAGAAAAGGCGTATGATACAGTTCCAAGACTTAAATTATGGCAAGCTTTACAACAACTCGACATTAGTCCATACATTTTAGGAATAATCACAGAAGTATACAGGGATAACACACTCTCTCTTGTCGTTTCCTCATTGCTGAGGATCGTGATTTCCTACAATGCGGGCTGTCAATTCTCTCCATCTCTTGCGATTTTGGGCTGCTCTCATTGACTCGGAAAACGTCTCTCCAGGGATAACACTACTTACCTGAAAATCGAAAATAGACTATCAGAGACCATAAACGCAACTAAAGGACTAAAACAAGGATGCAGTATGTCACCCTTACTGTTTAATTTATATATTGAGGGAGCCCTCCAAAATTGGAAAAACTACTGCCAGGGAATGGGAATCTCCATAGAAAATGACGTACTGTACTCCCTGAAGTTTGAGGATGACCAAGTCGTCGTAGCTTAAGATTTTTATGATCTAGAATTTATGATAAAGCGTCTATACAAAAAATATGTAAAATGGGGATTACAAGTCAGAAGAAACGAAAAGAAATTACATGAAGAAAACGGAATATTTAGTTATAAATTCAGATTCAAGGTTTGAAGTGTTGATAGACGAGGACGTGGAAATCAAACAAATGGAAAAATTTAAATATTTGGGTGTACTCATTACTAAGAACGGCTTGGGAGAAAGCGAAAGTAAACACCGAATTAATCAAGGACGTAAAATTGTAGGATGTCTGAACTCCTTATGGTGGGATCGCAACATTTCCAAAAGGAACAAAATAAGTATAGGGCAAACCATGGTTGAATCAGTTCTTTGTTATGGCTCTGAAGTATGGACAAATACTGCAGACCTGAAGAGAAGATTGTTAGAAGTTGAAATGAATTATTTGAGAAGAAGTGCTGGAACATCAAGGCAGGAAAGGAAGACCAACGAATCTATAAGAAATAACATGAATGCTACAGAAACAGTCATTGACAGAACAGAAAGAAGAGGTTGATGTTCAAAATGGTTTGGACACCTATTGAGAATGCCTGACGAACGCTGGCCCCAAAAACTTCACAAATGGAAGCCCTCTGGAAGAAGAAAAAGAGGTAGACCTCTATGCTCATGGAATGAAGGAATTAGAAGAGCGATGGAATCGAGAGGATTGGAGGAGGAGCATGCATTGGACCGAGAGAATTGGCGGAGGAGAACGGGAATACGGCGATAGCCGTCTCCAAAATGTGTTGTATTTACAAGTTGGATTAATGTCAAACGTCAATAAACTTATTTTAACCTTCAATTGTGGCTTATTCCCATTAAAATAGTAATTACTTTAAAATGCCACAAAAAAATAGCTTCAGGGCAATAGATAAGATCTAGACAAGAGAAGGGAGTGTTCCAAAAATGTCATCCTTACAGCGGCCACCCCACTTTCGGAGTACGGTACGTGCGACCTAAGAGAGGGTGGTTTTAGTTGGTAGGCAGGACAATAGATACCTGAATCTTTGGCACCGCTATCTTTAGTACTACTAAACTAAAACCCAAATTTTAGGAACTCAAAATGGAGGTAGCATAAAAAAATATAAAAACCCTCCCCCTCAGACAAATTCTGGGTGCGCTACTGCCAGCCGCCACTGTATATTCACTGTAAAAGATTAGCATGTATGTGTATAACTTATACATGCTAACATTGTTTTTAAACTTTCAGTTGTCACGTTATTTTTATTTATGGTTATCAATGATTTTTTATTAAATTTAATAAATAATAATTACTTATTTTTAAAGTTTAAGTACAAGAATTGTAATAAATTGATTGAAATTGGTAATAAGTACGTTTCTTCTGAAACAGAAAATTATTGTAACCAGAAGTAACAAAAATAATGAAAAAAAAAAATGTTTATGAAGTAAAATAGTAGTAAAATGTTAGCTGCCGCGAAACAACCTTTTTATAATTTAAATTTACCATATACTTGTCACATCCCATTAAAAAACCATTAATGTAAATCGTAAATATTTCTATTTCTGACCCAGCCACCAAAACTAAAATATCACTCCGTGTGCTAGTAATTAAAACATCTGAAAAAATATCTATAATGTGGCAAAGACAGCTAAAATAATCGAGGTAATAAAATTTGACAGCTGTGAATTATAGGAAGAGGTCAGAAGGAACTGGCTATGATTTAAGAGGTGTGTGGAAGAAATTGCCTATGAATAACCATCAGCTATCACTCGTAAATTACGAAAAGTTCCCTCAAGTATGTGAAATTTGATCCCTAATAATGTGGTGGCAATATTTCAGAAGTGTGAATGGTGCTCATTTCTGAGATGGAAAAGTATTTGATGTTATCGTTCTTTATCGTTTCAGTCAACATTCTTCGCGTTGATACGCTCTCTGGGGGAGCTGTGGTTTTATTTGGGGTGGTAATTGCAGAAAGTTATTAATTAATGGAATACAAATATAATCAGATCATTTTATATGCGAGTTAAACAGAATTTACGAAACATTGGAATATCATACTTGTTTAAGATGAAGAAGCAACTACAAAAAACTTTATTTGTTACATATAAAACTTCATTATTTTTTATTATTTGCACAACAGAACTAGTAACACAGCATTAAACGTAAAGATTACAAGTGGAATTTCTCTTGATGTTTTTATGGTTAAAACTAGTCTAAAGTAATTCCTATTAATTTTACTATAATTATTAATACTAAGTTTTTAATATTAAATATCTTCTTAATATTCCGCTGTTCATGCCCTTGTTTCACACAAAGGTGCTCGCGTCCTATCTCCCAGATACTATTTTTACAAAACAGCCAAACACTTTCGTGACAGTTATCGCGTATTGTTGATATTACTCCTGATTCGAGTTTTTTTATATTTTACAATTCATCATTGCTACCTGGCAGAGGCTGATTGCATTTTTCGGAACATATATTAAAGCCTGAATGTTGTAGGTAAAAGTAACAGCCACAAAGTTTGCAGGAATATTGTGTTAAGTGTACCTTCTTAACACGTTGCGTGCGGATGTCCCATCCTGAGACTTATACTCTGAACTGAAACTTATTTATTAATAAAACTCCTATAAGATAATTAATAAATATTTATTAGTAATTATTAATCATAATTATAGTAAAACAACGAAACATTTTTGCATGACTGACATGTATGCCACCAGGTATAAGTTAAATGTACTTGTACCAGGAACAGATGGCACACATATACATGTCGCAAGGAGAAGATTTAAAATATATTTTTATACTCGTATACAAACAAAAAGAGCTAATATATTTTTAAGTAAAATACTTTTAGGTCTTGTGAAAATTTGCAAGGCATATTGTCAACACAAGCCTGGTTTTTCCTGACACATAAGGCAATAGTATAATGATAGTACTCTTTTTTTATTCATTTTTTTTTTATTTCGGCAGCAGTATCTACTAAACTTGTAAGAAACATCGCTCAGTTTAACTCATCTATCTCATTATCGTTTTCTAGCAAGATATGTAATATTTCTTCACTAAAATGTTTAATAGATTTGCACCAAAATTTGGCTATAGGTTCTACTTAGCCTCAACTTCAAAGTTGACACTGTGCCGTAGAGTTTTTGCGAATTGCTCAAAAATTATTTATTTTATCAAAAACATTTATTACTCTTATAAAATATGTAGCTTATAAAAAAAAACAAAAAGAATAGTGGGTTTATGTTGTCTGTAGCACCAATACAAGCGGAGAAATAGCTTATTGAAAGTTGGTTTTCTTCTTCAAACGCCAAAATCGAAAGTTTCAACATGAAATATGAAGAAACCAATGCATTCGTGGAAAACTTATACAACCTTTTTTTTGTAGTGCTTGAGAAAATCTTTTTAGAATTTTTTATTTTTTATGACAAAATTCTGTACAGCTGTACATACACGGAAACAAAACATATTTATTATGCATATTATGTATATTTATTAAAAATGGGGAGTGTAGTAAACTTGCTACAACATGAAATGGTAATACTTTAAATAGAAAAAATAGTGATTATTGATGTAATATTCTACATAGAAAAATTAATGATTATTGACGGATCTTCTGAAAAAATTTTTTTTCTTTAGTTACAGTTCACCACATTTAGAGCATCTGAAATGCGTAAATTCAGTACACCCTGGGCATTTCCTTAGTTGTCGAGGCTAGCCATGTTCCAGTCCTACTTTTATGTCACTTGGCCGTCCTCTTCTTCTATTTGAGGGTCTCCCATCACACATAGACGTTTTGCAACCTTCGCTCGGAATTCGCACAAATACATGTTTGTAGTAACTCCTTTTCTGTTCCAATGCTCTGCGATAGAGCAACTATGCGTTTATGCTTAGATCGATTAAATGACAGACAATTCTGAAGTATTATTTCTTCGAATAGCTCCGCTGTGCATGTTCAAAGAATTGTTACAAGCTTGTTGACAAAACAAGTACGGAGGACCATATCTGACCAAACAACTATTAAAACTAATCCAAAAAATAATAGAACAAAACAGAATACTACAAGAATGGAGATTAAGCATCCTAATACCCCTCTTCAAAAAGGGAGACAAATCGGACTCGGAAAATTACAGAGAAATTAATTTATTTAACACAACACTCAAATTAACAACCGAAGTAATAACAAATAAACTGAATAAAATTATAACACTAGCAAAAGAACAACAAGGTTTTAGGCCGGGAAGATAATGCATCGACGGTATATTTATAATGAGACGAGAGAAGTAATATGAATACAACAAACCAGCATATCTATGTTTTATGGATCTTAAGAAGGCATTTGAAAGGATAAAATTAAAGGATTCTATCAAATTATTGTACGCAAGAGAGATACCTCTAGGAATAATCAATATGATCGACAATATCTACAAAAACAACACAATAAAAGTAAACGCAGAAGAAGAACTAACTGACCCAATTAAAGCTGGTAGTGGAATGACAGAGAGATTCCCTGAATCCTCTATTGTTCAACGTTATCGTGGATGATGAACTCATAAAAAAGTTAGATTTAAAAAAGGATACCAAATGGAAGGAAAACAATTTAAAGTAATCTGCTATGCAGACGACGCAATAGTACTCTCTAAACGTGAAGATGATTTACAATGTATGCTGCATCCTTTTAATATAACCGCCAGAAAATTTAACATGTTAATTTCCCCAAAAAAAGACAAAATACATGGTTATAGCAGCAAATTTACTAATATGTAAATTGGAGCTGGAACGTCGGATAATAGAACAAGTGTTGGAGTTTAAATATCTAAGCATCACCCTATCTAGCTACGAAAAGCTGGCAATAGAAGTGAAAGATCAAGTAAATAGAGCAAGATACGCAGGTTGCCTGAATGAAACAATATGGAGAAATAAAATATCGGGAAAGAAATAAAAGGAAGCATTTACAAAACAGTCATCAAATCAATAATAATATATTCGACAGAAACACCACATCCTCCAGAAAGGACAAAAATAATGTTAGAAACAGCAAAGATGAAAATTCTTAGAAAAAATTGATGGTAAGACAGTAAGGGACAGAGCTAGAAGTGCAGATATACAATGTATATGCAAGGTGGACAGCATCAAGAACTGGGTAAGAAATAGAAAAGTAGAATGAAACGATCATAATATAAGGGAATGACAACAAATAGAGTAGTACAGAAGGCGAGAGACGGTTCTCCAATCGGAAGACGATCAGTAGGAAGACCACAAACACGATGGAACAACAATTTACTGGAGACACAATGAAAAACAGACAGTCATTTATATATAAAAAGAAGAAGATGAAGTTCTTATTTTTAGATTATTTCGTTAACCGATGACAATCAAAATTGATACGTCTCAACATATATACTAAATGAAGGCTTTCATTTGAAGATTTTTATTTTTACAGGACTCAATATAGTAGTAGTTTATTGAATCAATGTTGTACTATTTTTTTTGTAATTAAAAAAATATTGACAAAAATATTTTAAAATAGATTAAATTTCTTTTACATTGCTGTTAATACGATACATTTATACATCTGTGCATTATTTCCAACTACTACATAAAAATGTTAACGCCAAAAACATACTATTCAGAAACAGACGATATCTAGAAGTCTTTATTTAGAATAAGAACGTTTTACAATTACTCGAGACAAAGGCTAATTTTACAAGAAATACTAGAAAACCCCATTTTCTTTTTGGGTTGATAAAAACCATTATGATTCAGTTCATTGGGTCTTTTAACAAACTTCTCTTTGTCTTGCAACTAACTCTCTGGCTTACACAGTGGTTTTTTGTTGAAAACTTTTAACCTCTTCAGAGTGTATACCATTGCTGTGGCAATATAAGTAAAAGGGGCAATTTTTACAAATAGGTAAGTTTTTATTAAAAGTCTTCTTCGTATTTTTTCTTTTTGCTTTGCTGTTTTTACGTATCTATAAAAGTACCATAAGATTTAAAATATCATAAAATTAAATCCTGAAAATTTTTTATATATTTTATACCTTAATATGGGTAAAATTTGGTTTTGATTGAATATATATTGATTGTTTTATGCTTTAGGATATAATATCATAATATTTAAACCCTTAAAAACCACCCTTAATAACATTGCAATTTTTTGACACAAACTTTCGACAAGGTGTGTCACACCGGACTTCTATATCTTCTTCTTCACGTGCCATCTCCGCGACGGAGGTTGGCAATCATCATGGCTATTCTGATCTTAGATGCTGCTGCTCTGAATAGTTCAATTGATGTGCATCCGTACCATTCCCTCAAGTTACGCAACCATGAGATTCTTCTTCTTCCTACACTTCTCTTGCCCTGGATTTTCCCTTGTATAATCAATTGAAGTAGGTTGTATCTCTCATTACGCATAACATGCCCCAGGTATTGCAGCTTTCGTGTCTTGATGGTTTCCAATACTTTCATTCTTTTGTTGATTCTTCTCATGACTTCGTTGTTTGTTACATGCTCGGTCCATGATATCTTCAGGATTCTTCTATACACCCACATTTTTTAGCAGTCGACGCGTTAAGTGTCCATGCTTCTATCCCATAAAGCAGAGTCGAGAAAATATAACACCTTGCCAGCCTAACTCATAAGTCCAATTTTAGTTCTCTTGCACAAAGTACCTTTCTCATTTTATTTAAGTTTGTACGTGCTCTCTCTATTCGAACTTTGATTTCTTTAAAGTAATCGTTTGTGTGATTAATTATTGTGCCAAGATAGTGGTAGTTTTCAACTTATTCTAAAGCACTACCGTTAATTGTCAGGCTTTCACCATTATTTTGGGTTTTTGATATCCTCATAAATTTGGTTTTCTTGGTGTTTATTGATAATAAATATTCTTCTCCATACGCAACTTTCTTGTTCATTAGCTTTTGGAGGTCTTGGAGGTTGTCTGTTATTATGATAGTATCGTCCGCATATCTAATGTTGTTAATTGGTGTTCCATTGACCTTGATGCCTGCTGTTTCTCCCTCAAGAGCTCTTTTCATAATTTCTTCAGAGAATGCATTGAATAGTAGTGGTGACAATACACACCCCTGTCGCACTCCTCTTTTAACTTCGAACTCTTCTGATGTGTGTTCATTAATGCGTACGTATGCCTGCTGTTTATAATATAGATTTGTTATAATTCGAAGGTCATTGTGTTGTAGTTGCTTTGCTTTGAGGATGTCCATTAGCTCTTTGTGGCGGACTTTGTCGAAAGCTTTGTTGTAGTCTATGAAACAGACGTACATATCTTGGTTCACATCTAAGCATCTCTGGATTAGTACGTTGAATGCAAATAGAGCTTCACGGGTACCTATGCCATTACGGAATCCAAATTGAGTTTCTTCAATATCCATATCAAGTGTTTTGTAAATGCGTTTATGAATGATCTTTAAAAACAATTTAAGTGTGTGAGAGATCAGGCTTATGGTACGGTGGTCGGTGCATTCTCTAGCATTTTTCTTTTTTGGGAGACAAATAAATGTTGAGGTCAACCATTCGTTGGGTATGTCACCCGATTGATAAATTTTATTAAAAAGCTTTAACAGGACATCAATGTACTCATTTTCTATTATTTTAAGGATATCAATAGGCAGTTGATCTGGCCCCGGGCTTTTTCCGTTTATGGTGTTCTTTAGTGCATACAGTATTTCTTCCTTTGTAATTTCTACACTTGTTTCTCTGTCCTCAAAAGACAAGTCTTGTGGGTTTCCTCTTTCGTCGTCGAAGAGCTCTTCCATATTGTCTTCCCATCGTTTTAGTTTTTCGTCAGCATAATATTTCTATTTTTATCTAAAAGAGTTGTGGTTTCTTTTTTGCAGTCCTGCCATTTCTTTAATCTATTCATGAACGTTGAGTAGATCGTATTTGTTCTGAAGATCCTCTATCTCTTTACATTTTTCCTCATAGTAAGTTTGTTTTGTCTCTCTTATCTTTTTTCTGATTTCGTTGTTAATGATTTTGTAATTGTGACTGTCTTTGTTCTTGGCTTGTCTTCGTTGTTCCATCATGCCGAGTATCTCGTCGGTCATCCAATTGTCTTTCTTTCGTGTCGGTTCTTTTAATATCCCTTTGCATGGAGCGAGGAGGCAGTTTTTTAGTATTTCCCATTGTTCGTTAATCTCGTAAGTGTTAGTATCTAATTTATCAAAGTTTTCGTATATTTTCTGTTGAAGTTTGGTTTTTGTATTAACTTTTTTCAGTTTTCTAATATCTAATTTTGGAGTTCTTTGTGGTTTTCTAATACGTTTAAGCTTAAGCGTGACATTAGCGATTAGTGGGTTATGGTCTGATGCGATATCTGCTCCTGGATATGTTTTAACTGATTTGATGGTGTTACGATATCTCTCTTTAATCATTATATAGTCGATTTGGTTTCTTACAACCTTCAACTTCTATATAAACTAAAAAAAAGGTCTTCCCCACCATTATTATTTAATCTTGAAATCTATTATATACTACCGTTATTTTGTAGTTAAACAGCATGAAGCCCTATCTGATTCGAAGTTAAGTCCGGTATGCCCCAAGGTAGTGTTAATGGCCTTGTTTTATATTTGTTATTTACTGCTGACTTACCAACTACCAGATTAACCAGAGCTGCCACATATGCTGATGACACGGTTGTTTTTGCGTCATATATAAACCCGCAAAGAGCATCACAAAACTGGCAAATTAATCTGAACAAAATTCAACAATGGATTAAAATATGGAAAATCAAAGCAATTGAAGCAAAATTGTGCCATGTGATATTCACAGTGCGACGTAAAAATTGTGCGACAGTTTACTTAAGTGATAGTCAACTAACACAAGCATACTCCACATAATATCTAGGTATACAATTGGATAGAAGACTGACTCGACCAAAGCTATATATCTTGATTAAAAGGAAACAATGTGAACTCAACCTGCATAAACTCTAATAAATGATCTGCAGTAAATTACAACTAACAACAGAAAATAAAATACTTATCTACAAATCTATAATACAATACGTGTGGACCCATGGGATACATTTATGGGGTACAGCCATTAATTCTAACTTAAAAATTCTTCAAAGTTTCCATAATAAAGTTCTACGAATGATAGTAAATTCCCATAATGATAGTAAGCCACTTGGTAACTAGATTTAAGATCAGACTGAAATATATATTAAGTACTCTTTAAATATTCTATCTATTATGTAATAAACTTTGATCAAATGAAAGGCATATATCGAGCACAGTTTATTAATCTTGCCCAAGTACTTTCGCGTCCTAGAGCATCTTCAGGTTCATTTCGTCAATCTTGACCTATCAAACAATCTGTTGAGAAAGTCATAAACACAAAATTGTACATTACACTACACTACACAAGGACAAACAGTTTAAAATTTTTAAAAAATCGAAGTTACATTATGGTTGGCATCAGGAGAGACAATGATGTCATTCTCTCGTTCAATTAAATTCTTTAGTCCATTGGTCCATAGGCCACACCGTCATCACCCATAAACATCTGCTGGAGAGTAATTTAAAACCACAGTGCTACGTATGTGATATTGTGCTCAGTGTTCGCCATATTTTACTGGAGTGTCCTTTATATTGCATGGAGAGACTTCAATATAAATTACAAGATACCTTACAGGCAATATTAAGTAACGGAACTGATATGAAAAATTTGACATCATACTTATATTCCATAAATGTTCTAAATTTACGGGTAGCTGATAGACACTTTTCTACGATCCTGGTGGAAAATAGGTCTACTTCAGGGAAGCGTCCCTGCCCACGCGAGCCATGCTTTGCTCTCAATTCCTTACTGAGAGAAATCACAATCCAGTTATAATGGATTTTAGATTAAAAAGATTTCTCAAAGTCAAAAAGAAAACAGTGACAAGAAAAATAGACATCTCACAACTGAAGAACCCTGAATAGAAAAAAAAATAAGTATCAAGCTTGAGGAAGAAATAAAAACGATCGAAAACTTGGTACAGACAGACATTGAAGTAACATGGACTGCTCTAAAAACCAAAATAATAAAGATACAAGAAGAAGACATCGGGTTCATAAAACACAACAAAAAACAAAAATGGATAACGCAAGAGATCATAGACCTCATGGACGTAAGACGAAAACATAAAACAAGCCCAATAGAATACAAGCGAATCAACAAAATCATTAGAAAAAAGTGCAGGGAGGCGAAAGAAAACTTGATGTCAATAAAATGCCTAGAAATCGAACAACTTTAGGAAAAATACGATACCTTTAATATTCATAAAAAAGTAAAAGAAATGACAGATAGACACAAGGAGACAAGCAACAATATTAAAAAATGATAATAACGAAATAATCATGGGTACAGAAGGCAAACTAGAGAGATGGAAAAAATGCATACAAACTGTTTTTGACGACGATAGACCTTGTTCTCCTCTATCCATAGATAATCGAATAAATGAAAAAGGCCCAGAAATACCCAAAGAAAAAGTAATTCACGCAGTAAAATCTCAGAAAGATGGAAAAGCCACCGGTCTAGACAATATCAATGTCGAAATACTAAAACTAATTGCAGATAACGAAAGTAAAAGCCTAGACTTAATAACAGCACTATTCAATAAGATATATGACACAGGTAAAATACCAACAGACTGGCTAAAATCAACATTCGTAGCATTACCAAAAAAATCGAATTCCTCACGTGCGATGATTATCGAATATTAAGCTTGATGTCTCATGTCCTTAAAACTTTTTTCAGAATTGTCCATACACGAATTTACAAGAAGTGCTAGTTGAGAGATGAGTGATACTCAATTCGGATTTCGAAACGGATTGGGAACACGAGAGACTCTTTTTACTTTAAATATGTTAATGCAACGATGCAGAGACATGAATGTAGATGTATATGCATGTTTTATTGACTATATAAAAGCATTTGACTGCGTTAACCATCAAAAGATGATCGAAATTCTGAGAGCAGCTTGAGTTGACGAACAAGACTTGCGAATTATCTCAGAACTGTACTGGCACCAAACAGCAACAATTGAAATAGAGCACACAACACCCGAAGATATACAAATCCGACGAGGAGTGAGACAGAGTTGCATCTTATCATCGCTACTATTTAATTTGTATTCGAAGTCTATATTCAGAGAAGCATTAGACGAGGTCCAAGGCGGGATTAAGATTAACGGAATCAGCATAGACAACATCAGATATGCTGATGATACCGACTTAATAGCAAGCAACGCACAAGAACTACAAAATATAATAAATGCGGTAGTTCACCACAGCGAAATGTTCGGTTTACATCTAAACGCTTCCAAAACTAAAACTTAAGTATTTTCAAAGACATCAATAAACGTACATGTGTATGCCAAGGGTCAAATAATAGAGCAGGTAAATTCTATAAAATATTTGGGAGCAAATATCAATAGTCAGTGTAATCCAAAACAAGAAATCCTACCAAGAATCGAACAAGCAAGGAAAGCATGCATGAGTATGAAAACATTTTTTACAAGATCAGACCTTAGTCTGCAGCTTAGAATCCGAATGATCAGATGTTACGTTTTTTCTGTCTTACTGTATGGCTGTGAAAGTTGGACAATGGACTCTGAAATAGAAAAAATAATAGATGCCTTTGAGATATACAGACGAATGTTGGGAATTCCATGGGTACAAAGAGTTACTAATGTTGAGGTACTTTGTCGCATGTGTATACAAAAAGAACTACTAAGAATAATAAAAGAGAGAAAAATGCAATACTTGGGTCATGTGTTGAGAGGCGAAAGATATGAATTACTTTAAGTTATACTGGAAGGAAAAGTACAGGGCAAAAGATCAGTAGAAAGACGCCAGAACTCATGGCTGAAAGACCTGAGGAGATGGTTCGATCGCTCATCCGTAGAAATTTTTCGCGCAGCAGCTTCCAAAACTACAATTGCCATTTGGATCCCCAACCTTCGAAAGGAGACGGCGCCACGAGAAGAAGAATAAATGTACTAAATAAATTGTAAAGCTTTAAATTGAACAACGCCAATGACCCTATGAGGTTGAGGCATAAATAAATAAAAAAAATTATTTAAATTTTAAAAATACAGAAAACACAGAATGAAGCTTCGCGCTAGTCTACTGTACCATATTTTTTTTTCGAATTTATATAAATGTTCATAACTACTAATTTGGTGTATAATGGTTGATCCTTTTGTTTTATTCTTCCTCTTTAAGTGCCATCTTTATTACGGAAGTCGGAAATCATCATACCCACTCTAACTTTCGGAGCAACTGCTTTAAAGAAAAGTTTTAAGTTAGAACCATACCATTCTCTTAAATTCTTTAGCCAAGATACTTGTTTCTTCCGACACTTTTTCTGTCATTTATTTTGCCTTAGATTACAAATGTATTTTTTCTTAACACATTATTATGTCTACGTATTATATTATATTCTATATACAAAACCTGTCTCATTTTTATAAATTTAGTGCGTGCCTTTTCAGTTCTAACTTTCATTTTAGCGGTTTAATCGTTATTTTCTGTTATTAGTGTTCCCAAGTACGTGTACTTCTTTACTCTTCCGATATGCTGGCCTCCTACCAGTAGGGTCTCATTAGTATTGTTGAGTTGTTTTTACTAATTTTCACGAACTTGGTTTTCTTAACAATGAGGGAGAGTTCATATTCTTCACTGCATCTCAATATTGTATTCATGATTCTGTATAGATTATCTCAATTATCCGCTATTAGTATGGTATCATCAGCTTATCTAACATTTTCAATTAAAAACCCATTTACTTTTATCCCTGTTGATTCAATAGTTTTAAAAGTTAAATAATAGAGGTGACAATATACCTTCATGTCTGACTATCCAGGTTTTTGTTTTTCAGAATTTCCATTTGTTTATCCTGTTTTATCGCATCGAAATTGTTGGGTAGTCTATGAAGCAGACGTAAAGGTTTTCATTAATGTCTAAGCATCTTTAAATAAGACAATTAACCTATTATGCTTACACTCTTACGGAAGCCAAATTGCGTGTCACTAATGTCTAATTCTAGTTTAGAGTCTATCTGGTGTGTATAATTTTTAAGAGAGTCTAGCGTATCTGACACAAGATTAATTGTTCGGTAGTCTTTGTAATCTTTTGAATTTGCCTTCTTTGGTAGAGATATAAATATCGATGTTAACATCTCTCAGAAGATAATTTCTGTTGTGTACGTTTTATTGAATCCCACTTTAAAAGGAAACAAAATTTACAAAGGCTGTTTGGATTCTACGGGGTATAATTATCCCAATTCCGTATAAACAATCTAGGGTGTCATTTCCGGAGTAATATATCGTTTTATCCGTGACCAACGTTTTAGCGGAACAAGGTCAGCGCATTATGCTTATGCCCAATATTTCTAGGTTTAGTCTATTCATTTCCTGAATCGTATTGTGCGTCTTTCCTTGTTCGAACAAGCTCCTCTTATTCCATATCCCAAAATTTAAAAAGGATTTGTTCTTTATATAGTTATTTGCCACATTTGGGTGGCTCCTCCTCGGGAAGATTCTTAGCACCCCTCGACCATTAAAGGTCCGCCGCGGACTAGGGGCCATGTTTGGACATATTTTGCATGGCTATTGCTCTAGGAAATCTAACGATCTTTAATGTAGTGGTTTTCCGTTGCCTACATCCTTATGCCGTTGACCACATATAGGTCCATCCGCCTTTGGGGCCAATTTCTCCACCTCAGGACAAAAAGTGCCCTTCTTCTTCTTCTTCAAGTTCCGCTCCTATCGGAGATTGGAAATCATTCTGTCAATTATAATTTTGTTGGTTTCGCGCCTGAATAGTTCAATTAAACTGCATCCAAACCATTCACGGAGATTGCATAGCCACGAGATTTTACGTCTTCCTACGCTTCTTCTGTCTTTGATTTTACCCTGCATTATATTCCTTAGTAGTTCGTATTTTTCACCTCTCATGATGTGCCAAAAGTATTCCAATTTCCTGATTTTTATGGAATTTAAAACTTCGGATTGTTTTCCTAGTTGTTCGAGAACTTGTTCGTTTGTTTTGCGATCCATCCATGATATTTTCAAAATACGTCGGTAACACCACATTTCGAACGCTTCTAGGTTTTTAATGTTGGATTTTTTAAGTGTCCAAGCTTCAACCCCATAGAAGAGGGTAAAGAAAATATAACATCGAAGCATTATTATTCGGAGCGATATATTGATATCGCGATTACAAAAAAGTTTCTCATTCTATTAAAAGTTGACCGTGCAATTGTTGGCCCTACTACTTACTAACTTATTCGCCCGAAGACGTTGGTCAGTTAGTGGGGGATTACTTATACCGGCAATCACACGGTGAATGAGTATGTAGTAGAAGGAAATATAGTGACCTCTCTGCACTCTGAAACCTAATAGCCATTTGGGGTCGGAAGAAACAAGAGTTAGCACAGAGAGGCTAATAGGAAAGATTAAAGTAATTTCACTCAAGACAAGTTGAAAAAGGCTGAAATGTAAAGGCCCTTATGATCCTTCAGGTACGTTTCATAAGCAAATGAGTATGTGTTCCAACTTATACCTCAGTGTGTTGACTACAGACTGTACGGCTCGTCTAGCATGCCATAGCATGAAAAATAGGGTGTACCTCATTCATTTTTTTTAGAATGTAGACACTACAACTCCATGGCCTGAGCAATCTAGGTTATAGTTCCTCTTAATTTCAATCAAATGAGTTTTGTTGAACTGAGATACACTTAGGCTTATCTTAGTATTTCTTATAGTTCTCAGTTTGTAGATGGACAAAAAACGATTCGCAAAAGTCTATATTTCTTGACCATTATTTATTCCGATAAAATTGCAAGGTAAAATGAAAATTAGATTAAATCTCCAGGTCAATCATGGGACATTCATTTCTGTTGAGAATTGACATCAGAAATAATAGAATAAGAATCAATATTATTGAAAAATGGTGATAGGTTTTTAAAAGCCACAATCCAACTATATTCGGCGAACCACGCCTCTGTTTTTTAAAAGTCTAGACGACATAATTTGAAAGATATATCCCAACAAGTTCGAATCTATCTAACGAAAGAGTGGTAAAACTTTCAAGCAAAAGGGTAGGTACAATCCACAAATTGTCAAAAACATTCCGAAACTTTTCAATTGTCTGACCAGGCGTAAAGAAGTGAGTTGGTTTAAAAGTTTTTGTTACATCCATAGAATTGAGTTCAATCCAACGGCTAACTCGATATAAAAATCTTCTACATGATATTTTCGTGATGTACGTATCAGCATTGAAAGTAGAAAAATACTCAATCTCAGGAAATTATGGAAATTGCTGTTATTAATTTATTATATAAGCATATAGTAGGTAGGTATATTAAGGTTGTAAGCAGATTCAAATTCAATGTTTCAAATTAAAATAATATTTTAATTTATATGCTTTTTTACATAACCACACTTTAACAATTTTACAAAAACTCCAAGAATATAACGATTTATAGTATTAACTAAATTTACAGAGTGATTCATAAAGAATAATTATTTTCTGGAATACAGGGAATAAAAATTATAAAAATATGTTTGTCATCGACCGCTTTAATTAATACAAAGTTTCTAAACGGTTGAGCATTTATTTCCTTACAGAAAAAGAAGTTGCTTAGTCAATTGTGATAAAAGCAATAGCTTCCTTATTTCTTTTCACACAGTTGTTTAAAAAGTAACTTTCGAGAGATGGTGGTTTAATATTAGCAATGAATCTTAGAGGGAGTGTAGCAGCTCTGATAACAAATCCTACTCTCACTTACCCGAAGGCTTAGTACCGCGTAACTACTGGATGCATTGCTTACAGTACATTCAACCAACTTACACGTCGAAACGATTAATGGAATTCACAGAAAACGTTTCGTTGTAGTAAAATGCACGGTAAGCTGCACTGGACTTCTCCTTAATGTTTTTAATTATTTACTTTGTTTAGAATATTTTTGTTTGTATTATCAGTTATAGTTAATTTGTATAAAATGAGGAGCAAAAATTACAATAACAACGGGTTAATAACACATATATTTATTTCATACCTAAAATTTAGCAAAGTGTTAAACATTATGGAGAACACCAGTGCAGTTTATCATGCATTTTACTACAACGACAGGTTTTCTGCGAATTCCGTTAATCGTTTAGAGGTGTAAGTTAGTTGAATATACTGTACATTGTACATTGTACGTTATGCAACTGACAAGAGAGGTAAGTTTAAAGTTACTATAAAATAACTGGAACATATCGACTAAGAGATGGAAAACTCCTACGGAAAACTAGACAGGTTGGAATGCTCCGATCCTCACCATCCAACTTACTTAGCTACATATTGGTAATGTGTACTGGTAAAATTACAACTACCCAGAAGTATCAAACTAAGATGCCTGACGGATCAAAATCATGACGAACTAGGCAAGTCAGGGATAAACGAGCTGGAATAACAGAGAGATTACATGTTATACTGGATATACATATATCATGTTGGTAAAACCAACAAATATATATGAATCAGTGGTATGGTGGTCAAAGGTGCAGCAAACAAATGCCATCCTCAAACTAAGCAAGGTACAAAGAGTTGCATACCTTGGAATCATAGAGTCTATAAAGTGGCACACAAACAACAGCTATGAATGCCCTACTATATCTTATTTGATTAGACGTAGTTATAAGGGGAGAGGGACAAAAATGGGATATTATAGACTGCGAGAAAACTGAGTAACGTAACTTTTAGATCAGGACATGGTAACATCATAAATGAAATCCGGGATTCCGAATGCAGGATGGAATGTCCGTGGATATAGACGGGTATTAATCTACAGTAAGGACGGCTGCCAAAATATTCAGTAATAATAGATTAAATAGGGGACATTTGATAACACCTCATTTGAGTCTATCAACGTTGTCTCAAGAAAAAAAGATGTACTACCGTCCATCATCAAATTCATTCAATGCATGTTCAGTACTAGCATTATAGTTACCTAGCTTTGAGATCAATCAGGCGCTATAAGGGCTATACAAGTTTGTTTTCAAGGATGAGTCTTAATACCTCTATTGTGATCGATACCGATGACAAATAGGAGGAAAGTAACAATTCAACCTCCGACCATGAAAGGAATAGTAATATAATTCTCAGGACGTTAAGAATCTCGGAGTTATCCTAGATAGGAAACTTATATGCTCACCTTGCAAATATCGCCACTAAAGCAGCCACTAAAGTTCTTTGGACATGCCGTAGGCTTTGTGGTAAAACATGGGGTCTGAAACCTAAAATGATCAATTATTTATATATAACGGTTATCAAATCCTTAGATACTTATGCTGTGCTCGTTTGGTGGAACAAAATAACGCAGCAAAAGGCAATAATGGAGCTGCAAAAAGTGCAAAGACTTGATGATTAGATAGTGTCCCATTGCAGCCTTAGAGTTAAAGTTGGACCTTCCTCCTCTCTAGAGGATCGCTATAGAAAAAAAACATAAGAGGGAGTAGCGCTCGGAAATAATCCTACAATATTTCAAGCAGAACTGCTAGCAATCGATATCTCTTAAAAGATTAAAATATTTATTAGTTTTGCATATTTCTGGGGAAAATTTGTCCATTTTAATCCCTCCCTTTAGAAAGTATGTACCCGTCAAATCCGTCGGCTATTGTTTTCGCATCCGCTGCGTCTGTATAGGGTTGTGATAAGAACAATATGAATGATTTTGTAATTTACGTTTTTACTCCGAGGTAAAATTATATAGTTCTTAGTAACGCCCCCTCTTCTACTAGGGATTTCTGTTAGACATTTGTAATGTATTTTTAGTAGTATCGAACGAAACTCAGTTCTGTTAACATGTATAGTAAGCAATAAATAGTTCTATGAAAATCGTCGTCGTTTATTATTTTAATTTAATAAAATAATATTTTATAGCAAATATATCTCACGGTAAACTAATCGTGGGTCAAGGCAAGTTTCACTTTAAATATTTATTCATTTCCGTTAGATAATTTTTTATCTAGAGCTTTAACTAACTCTAAAGCCTTAAATTAATTTTGAACACGACTTTTATTTTACCATTTAAAATACCATTGAAATTTTATGCATAGAGCGAATATAAACAAGACATCCTAACATGGGAGAAACGGGCCAGTGTGGCCAAAATTTGCCCAGAGGAAACGATAATAAATCTTTTTAAGATTAAGAAGGCCTTTTGCAAGACGGCGACTGTGCGGCAGTCCGTAGCACTCCCTAGGTGGCCGTCACACGTGGAACAACTAACACAACTCACAGCTATCTTGATCAATGTTTGTTCGGCAAATCTTGGACTACTGTTGGAGCTCGCGTAGTATCATCGTAGACTGTGCATTTAAAGCGGTAATGTCTAATATTGCGGTAAAGTCAATATAGGTACATTATTAAGGTTCTTGTCAAATATAGCGATGTCTTTTTATGTATTTATTTATTAACTAGTTCTATTTAACTCAATAAAGGACAGGCGAAAAGAAAGATAAAATGGAAAACATTGGGTTAAAATATTAGTGGGAGAAAATAAGAATAGTGGTCTAAAATTATCTCGATATTTTCGTGGCCTATATTTATTATAATTCATTTATTACTGAATGTTTTTTCTTTAACTATATTGATTAGATCTTTCCTTCTTTCCATTCTTTGGATGATCTCATCATTTATAAAAATTTGAGGTTTCGATTTCCACTCCAGAAATCGTTCCCAAAAAAGATAATTTAAAATTTTGTCAAAAAGAATATATTACCGCCAAAGTTGTTTACAGGGTTATGTCATTTCAAAAAATTGAAAAATTGAAAATTGACACACTTAACAGCGGTATTATAGACAACAGCCATGCTTTGGCTGAAAGATATGAGGGTGGTTTTTTGGAACTTCCAATTCTGTTTATTTTAAGTGTTCTGCCTTATTAATATGTGCTATAAACGTTTGTGTGCGAGAGAGTGTTCGTGTCTTGTGTATGTGTTTTGTGTATTGTATGTGTATTGTGTATGATTGTAGAAGAGTGTCTTAGAACGCCTCTACAACTGGTATATTCTTGTTGTTGACTTCAGTATTGACAACGAAAGCCTGCTACATTCTGTTGATGAGTTTGCTACACATTTTTCTTCATTGGAAAACTGGGGACAGAAACTACTGGGGGTGGAGATAGGGCAAGCAAAATAAACTAAATTCTGCGAATGGCACTCAGGATTTGTTTGGAGAGCTGGGTCGTGGATAAGTTGAATGGCAAGGGGGTTGGATTGGAGCAACCACAAAAAATGAAACAAAGGGGTATTACATGAATCTCCTGGAACAAATGGACAGACAAAACAACAGGAAGGACCTCTAGTAATTTAAAATGGACCTCGCTTCGAGGTGCCAGGTTATAACGATTACAACAACTAGTTTTAACTATTGAAATAATTATTAGAAATACAAAATATATCTTTTTAAATGAAAATCAAAAAAGATGTTATAAACTTTTTTTTAAATAAAAAATGGTTTAGAGAAATAAATCAAACATTTATTGTTGTGTCACCACAAACAGTTACAAAAATACAGATGGCACACAAAAAATACTATATTAATAGTTACAGAGATTTATACCAAAATAATAAAAAAAAAACTTACATATGCCCTATCTTTTTACAAAATCCGTTTCTATAAAACTTACAAATGTTACCGGGCTATAACTGTGGCAGAAATAAATTATTAAAATTGAAGAATTATCTTTTTAAATGAAAACATCATAAAGGTTAACCTTTTCTAAAAACAAAAAAAAAATAAACAATGTCTCAAACATAATAAGGCTAGCTGTCATATGTCAACATTTAATTTAACGACAGAGAACAATTAAAATGACAGCATAGCCACACCCTAAGATTTACTATATATTAATTATTACAATTCCTTTAAATTATGCAATTATGAAAGCAATTATTATTTTACTATTTATTTTACCTTGGTTTCACAAAAAATATGCACTTAACAACTGGGATTATACTGGAATTTCTGCTACACACGAACAAAAAGAACTACATCTATGGTCTGGAACGTTGATCAGCCGGGGACAAACATAGGTGAGGTAGAAACAAATCAGCGGCACATATTTACAAAACTGGAACCATTAAACTGATTAAACTGGTACTATTAACTTTACAATTAACTGCCACTACACACTAGATTTCCATAAAAAGGGCGAAGAATGAGAAAACCATACAAATTCGACGTAGAATTTTGGACAAACGCTAGAAGCAGTTGTCAACGCTGACAACGCCTCAGCGAGATTGATCTAATTATCTTTTAAATTCATTCGCTTAACTTGGTATAAACAAAACATATACGGTTAAATTCCTATTTCTTTGACGCACAAAAATCTCAAGGCGGTTTCGATTGAAAGAAATGCCGAGGAAAAAAACATCTGTGAAATATAAACAGGAAAAGTATAAAATGGTTTACATTAACTCTAGCGACGCAAATAAAAAGAAATTGAAAGATTCGGCGTTTTAACTTGTACAAAAGGAAACAGAAATACACTAAGATTATTCTTTAATATTTTAAACATATACGAGGGGATTTGCAAATGCTACAGGATGAAGGCTGCTTCTTTGATTTTTCTCTTTTTCATATCTGTTTCTTTCATAATTATGAATGCATCTTTCCATTGTACACTTTATTTGTTGTCCCAGGCATGTTTACATGCCTATGATCTGTCGAAGTCCATGTTCTTGATATATATTTCATGCTCGTTTATCCTGGGCACTTAGTAGTCGCGTTTTCTCCCACGTAGAAGTTGTTGCATTTACAGATTTTTATAGACGTAGAATGTAGAATGTAGAAAATGGGGCGGCCAATAGAGCCTGATACACTGCGACCTTTGCAGATCTATTGTGTTTCCCCCTTATTTTAAAGCACTTCATCTAGCTTGGTCCTCTTAATGAGACTCAACAGCCTTGATAGTGGCCTTTTCATGTAGCCTGGTGCTTCCGGTTTTTCCTCTCCGAGTTCTAGAAACCGCATTCGTGCGAGACCTTCGCAATGGCACAGAACGTGTAGAGCGGTTTCCTCTTCTTCCAGACAGAAACGACAGGTGTCCTCTTCTGTCAGGCCTATGAGACTCAAGTGTCTATTGAGTCTACAGTGCCCAGTGAGCAGACCCACTATCATTCTGACAGTCCTGCGTCTGTGCGAAAGTAAGTCTGCTGTAAATTTAGCCGAATGTCCTTTGATGAACTGTTTGGCCTGCCTCTGTCCTGGTGAGTTGTTCCACCACTCAAGAGACTTCTGTTGCACTCATTTGTGTATGGCTGCCCTTTTTATCGTATTTGCGATTCCAAAGAAGGGTTCCGGACCAACCAGTGGCGTAGATGAGCCTTCTCGGGCCAATTCATCGGCCTTCTCATTGCCACGATGACCCTTATGTCCCGGCACCCAGGCAAGTGTCAACCTGTTTTGACTTCCCACCTGAGAGAGGACATCCAAACAGTTCCATACCAGCCATGAATCGACCTGTACCGAACTGAGAGCCTTTAGAGCCGCTTGGCTTTTATAGACGTAGTTTTTTATCTTTGCTGTGTGTTGTTGGGTTTGGTTATGGACTGAATAGATCTCAGAGTCTTGCTTGTTTTGAATGTTGTGACATTGTACTTGTTTTTTATCCTTTTCAATTTTTCTAATTAATCCCTTACATATGGTATTGTTTTCATCCTTGGAATTCCTTGTTTAATAAATGACAATGGGTATTCATTTTCTGTTAAAACCTTTGTTAGCAGTTTTTTTCTTCTTGAAATGCTTTTTCACTAGAGCAGATGTTTTGGGCTCTATTGTGTAATGATTTTGATGATTCCTGTTTTGATGTTTACGTTGTGATTTGAGTGGTAATTCAAAAATCTGTTGATGTGGGTTGGTCTTCTGTAAACTTTGGCTGCATATCCTGTATCCTCTTTTGTGATTAGCATATTAAGAAAAGGAAGTGAATTATTGTTTTCTTTTTCCATGGTGAATTTGGTTGATTTTTCTTTATCGTTGTCCATCAGGAATTAATTCTGGCCTAATGAAAATCCATGCCATATTATAGAATCCATGTCTTTAATACCATTGAGTGTTCCCAAGTTTCACTTAGAGTGCATTCCAGGTACGTCATGTTTGCCTCTGGTTCTAATTCAGTTTAGTTTTTAGTATTCTTAAGTTTTATTCCAAACTCTTTACAAATTCTTACTATTCTGTTTATAAGTTTTATTATTGCTCCTTCACTATCTGCCTATATCACCGTATCATCCGAATATCGTAAATTATTAATACGTTTAACGTATATTTTTATGTCATCTGTTGTATTTTGACATAGATTTTTTAAAAATTCCTCCAAATATATAGTGAACAGTAAGTAAAATTAATTTCCTGTAGGCTGCTGTATACTATGTAACCTCGGAAACCTTTTTTGGATGGTGATAGAAAGGTCACCAATAGAGACACTGCGGACGGCAACCAGATGGTTGGTGGAGAGCGAGTCGTGGGTTCGAAACTAGCTTTTGGAACTGGGAATGGGTCCAATGGACGATTTAAGTAAAGATGGGTTAAGAGATATTAGAAAAGATACAGAAATAAACAAAAAGATAGATGGGTAAAATTACCAAAGATACGATAAGATAGAAACAGGGCGCCACTCAATTTTTTTGGGGTTTAAGGAGGAAGTTAAGAATCCTTAGAAAAGAAAAGAGATAAAGAAAGATATTTTGGTTCTGAGACCAAATCGAAGGAACGATACCAACAGTTAATTATTAAATAAATTTGGTCAACACACTATATAAACAAATAATAAACATATTAGGTGGACTTCGTCCACCTACTTACCTACAAAACTTAATCAGCCTGATTTTTCTTCTGGTCGAAGGTTAATAATAATTTAATATAATAAGCAAATATTCAGAGTTATTATTATATCAGGAAACTTGTTAGGAGTCGACAAATAAAATACATATTATATAAAACAAAAACAATATATTCAACAACACAATGATGTCGGTAGCTGAATGTACATACAAGTAATAAAAATACACCATCAATTATGAAATGGTGATGTACACATAAAAATAAGTAGTAATATGAATAATAAGTATCTTTACAAATACAACAATATAATAATGCACAGGTTCAATTATCAGCGAAGAGCCTGATAGTGAGTAAGAAAAAAATTCAACCAAAGTTGATTAAAGAAGCTCTCTTTGCTGTTTAATGGGCATTTCTCGAAACACTGGGTTAAAAATGTATAACAATTATAGCAAATAACAAAAATTAATCAAATCTAAATTTACAAGAATACAAAAAGGTTACCGAAATAAAAATTTAACCAAACCACACTTGGTTAAGTTGATTATCTATCTCGCACTGTTATTTAATGATTGAAAACTAAATGTTCGTAATTATTATTTATTGAAATTTCTTAGTAGCTGATGGAAAATTCGTAAGAAAATATTGAATGTCCTTTAAATTGAATTCAAAAATCAGTAGGTACTCTCAACTACAGGTGAAGATATGGATGAACTTAGATTCGCCCAGATGATTGAAAAAAAATATGATATGATACCATATTATTCGCCCAGATAAGTGGAGATACTAAGATTATGGTAACTTACAGTAATTCCTGATGACTGCTGCACTAATTCACTGAAGTTAATTTACTTTACTATAATACTTTACTTGTATCAAGCAGTGAAGTTAATTAAAAGTAAAGGTACTCTATACCAATATTTAATCTAATATGATATTAGATCAAAAAACTCAAATATACAAGTATACCCAAATATACACTTAGAAAGAAAATGCACAGAGAAGGTAACACAGAGACGATAATGGGAGCGAAGCGACCCACTAAAAGTAGGTCTTTTCTCAACGAGTGCCCACTCAGAAGTAAATTGGTTCCTTTAAAGTTTTACTAAACTACCCAAAAAAAGGTATCTCCCACCCAAAAATGATAGGCCAGCCTAGATGGATTTCTAAGAAGGTCAAAAAAAGATTCTAACGATATTGAAAATTCGAGGTAAATACAGTACTAATAACTTGGAACGTGACGAATATAAAATCTTTGGAATTACGTTCTCTTCAGAAAAATTACGACAACGTGCCTTCGGCGATATTTAACAAATCTATCAAAAAGAACCCGCCTTCACCGAAAAACATTAGTTCCTTTCATACTCAGGATTAAAAAGGAAAGGATTAATCAAACCGCGTCTATAATAAGTCGGTTATTCCGTATTTTAAGGTAGTCCATAGTTTCAATAAAAATTTTGCCTCTGTTAAACCGACCATGAGCGTATCAGCACGGGGAAGAATTAACAATAATTTAATATTTTAATAAAAAAAAAATGTTACAACTATAAATCACAAAAATTGTAATTAAAAAATCCTTTATATAATTTATATTTATAACCCTTTTGGGCTACATCACAGAACGTTTTTGGAATGACTATTCCATCATCAGTGCTTTTAGTAGGCATACATGTGTGAAGGCAGTAAATATACGGGCAAAAACACTTTAAATATTGTTAAATTAGTTTTACATTACATTGTTACTGATAATATTATAGGATGTTTAAGTTTTAAATGGAATTTAGGCACTTAAAACCTGTAGGTAGCAACTGATTTGCTACCTAAAGGTCCTTATAGAGCTTACTTCTCTGGGCCAGCAACCCCAGTCTTAGGTTGCCATGAAGTAAATTCCATTTAAAACTTAAACATTGTATAATATTATCAGCAACAATGTAATTTACAACTAATTTAACAACATTTGCCCTTTTCCCTTTTTACAACAAAAGGAATAAAAATAGATGGAGAATATCTAAACAACTACGTTTCGCCGATGACGGAGTATCATAATAGCTGAGTATTTGAGAGATGGTACAGAAACTCGTTGTGGCTACAGAAAATATAGGTTTAAATATATACACCTCGAAAACAAAAATAATGACAAATTTGGTACCCAACCAGAACATCAGTATTGGTGGACAAGAAGTAGAATTTGCAGATAAATATAAATACCTAGGACATGAAACCATGATTGGCAGGGATAATCAGACCTATAAACCAAAGAGAAGAATCGGTCTTCAGTTTGCAGCATATGGAAAACTTTTAAAAGTGAGCTGCCCACATGGCGAAGAGAAAAGTAATTGATCAATGCGTTCCATTGTTGACATACGAAGCAGAAACACTTACTCTAACAAAAGCTTAAGCTACTAAACTAAGAGTCTCACAGAGAAGAATGGAGCGATCGACGTTAGGATTAACTCTGCGAGACAAAATAAAAAACAAAGATGAATGTGTTGCTTGTGTGAGTCCATTTCAAAAGGTAAAAGAAATAATAAGTTAGACTTACTCACAATCAATTTAATTTAACTAATCGGACGACCGGTTTCGCTTTCTATAATATGCAAAGCATCTTCAGGTCACGATACAAAGTTAAAATGCTGAAAATAATAATCCCATATTAGGGTGTTGTCTAATAAAGATAAAACAAAGGTAGGTGATATAAATTATATAAATTACAGTAATTATGCCAATATTACATGTCTGTGGTTTTATAAATGAATAAAATGTTTAAGCAGACAAGGTAAGACCCACAAATTGGTAAAATAGTCTATTAAACTGTAATGAATTAATAAATAAACAAATAAATAAAACATGACTTACATGCCGGTACTCTATTAATTGATGGTTGAAAGAACATGGTTCAAACTATCTTGTATTGTTGATTGGAGAACTCAGGTCAACTATTGTAATTGTTTAACAGTAAACGGGGAAGTTCTTGAGGAGACAGATTTTATCCAATGAAGTAGAGATAGGTGAAATGTAATTGTTTGTTTGATGAAAGTAATGTTCTATACCATTAAGTTCTTTAAAGTTATTTATATTTATTTTGGAGATATATTTATGAAATGTGTGTCATTTATTGAGATTTTTATGTTTTGTTTTGGAAGGTGACAGTTGTAATACAATGAATAAGAATGGATGTACAAATTGTGTGGGTGTGCAATTATATCAGCTTGTAGTTATCAAATTTCTTTGATAAAGTTGTTGCAATATGTGGCAAATTGTTGTAAAGTCCAAAAAAATTAATGTTAAAATCAAATTAAGACACTTTTATATACACAGAAACACACAGAAAACACTTAAAAAAACGGGGGACGAAACAGACATTTAATTTAAAAGGGGAGGATTAAAAAAAAAACTACATTTCTTACTTGGAGACTATGAGTTTTTTATGTTATATATCAGATTTTAGTTTTATGTTATATATCAGATTTTACCTCTAAAATCTGATATATAACATAAAAAACTCATTGTCTCCAAGTAAGAAATGTAGTTTTTTTTAAAATCCTCCCCTTTCAAATTAAATGTCTGTTTCGTCCCCCGTTTTTTTAAGTGTTTTCTGTGTGTTTCTGTGTATATAAAAGTGTCTTAATTTGATTTTAACATTAATTTTTTTGGACTTTACAACAATTTGCCACATATTGCAACAACTTTATCAAAGAAATTTGATAACTACAAGCTGATATAATTGCACACCCACACAATTTGTACATCCATTCTTATTCATTGTCTTACAACTGTCACCTTCCAAAACAAAACATAAAAATCTCAATAAATAACACACATTTCATAAATATATCTCCAAAATAAATATAAATAACTTTAAAGAACTTAATGGTATAGAACATTACTTTCATCAAACAAACAATTACATTTCACCTATCTCTACTTCATTGGATAAAATCTGTCTCCTCAAGAACTTCCCCGTTTACTGTTAAACAATTACAATAGTTGACCTGAGTTCTCCAATCAACAATACAAGATAGTTTGAACCATGTTCTTTCAACCATCAATTAATAGAGTACCGGCATGTAAGTAATGTTTTATTTATTTGTTTATTTATTAATTCATTACAGTTTAATAGACTATTTTACCAATTTGTGGGTCTTACCTTGTCTGCTTAAACATTTTATTCATTTATAAAACCACAGACATGTAATATTGGCATAATTACTGTAATTTATATAATTTATATCACCTACCTTTGTTTTATCTTTATTAGACAACACCCTAATATGGGATTATTATTTTCAGCATTTTAACTTTGTATCGTGACCTGAAGATGCTTTGCATATTATAGAAAGCGAAACCGGTCGTCCGATTAGTTAAATTAAATTGATTGTGAGTAAGTCTAACTTATTATTTCTTTTACCCTTTTTAAAAAACAAAGAGTTCAGGAGAAGAACCAAGGTGACTGACATCATCAAAAGGATAGCTAGACTAAAATAGAGATGGGCAGGATACATAGATAGAATGACGGATGGGCAATGGGCATAGAGGTTATTGGAATTAAGACCAAGAGAAGACAAGTGAAGTGTCGTTCGACCACCTACACGATGTGCTGACGATTTAAGAAGAAAAAATAAAAACTGGATGAGAATGGCGCAAGATAGACTGGGTTGGAAACACGAGGAAGAGGCCTATGTTCAGCAGTGGAGTTTTGAGACTAAGTGATGATAAATTAAGAACATTTAAACTTCGGCCGGGCATGTTGCAGTAATTTGCTGCGTAAGCTCAATTTTTCCAGGTAAATTGTTAACGAGATATGCTATGTAAGTTATCATTTTAAAATTCCCTTTTCGGTTAATTCTCAGTCAGTACCCATCATAGTTTCGAGAAATCTAAATACAACTAGTTAGTTATCGTACTTTGTTGTGAATAGTGCATCGAGGCAGACAAACGCTGATGGTGAAAGTCCAAAAACTATTTTGAAATAGCTAATATATTATATGTATATATTTATTTTATAACCCATGCGATTTTTTAAACTTTATAATACATTTTACATTATTCCTGAGTGTACAATTCTTCTTATCTCTGTGGTAATTTTATCTTTTGATTCCTAAATATCGGCAGGTTTTGTTTTATAAACGATGTTTTTTAAGTGATCTCAAAGGAACTAGTCCAAAAGATTAATGTCGAGTGATCGCGGGGCCACTCAATATAACCACGCCTTCCAATCCATCTTCTGGGAAACACATTATTTAGGTATTACCTCACCACGTAGCATAGTGGAGTGGAGCACCATCTTGTTGTGGCCAAATATTGTAGTTTGGGATATTATTGATGTCTGAAGGTTTCGAAAACGAAATTTCGACATTAAAATGTAATTGAACATATTTACTTGGATTTGGAAATAACCGAGCCATCTCAGGTATAAGATTATATTCCCATAAATCTAAATAGGCCGGACCATTTAAATTTCTCTCAATGAAAAAGAGGCCAATTATTTTGTCACCTATTATTAAAGCTTATACATTAAGTTATACTTGATACTGTGTATAGTATTCACGCATCCAAAGAGGATTGTTACGTGACCAGTATCTACAATATCTACAATTATTCCGATTTATGTTTCCATTAATTAAAAAAGTGGCCTCATCGCAAAACATAGCATTACTTAAAGAAATTGGATCCTTTGTAACATTGTCTCATCATTATGTCCGCAAACTCTTCACGTCTATGGATACATCATCTGACAACTTTTGAACTAATTTTATTTTGTATGGATGGAATTTACTTTTACGTAAAATTTTCATTACGGATGTTTGCGAAATCTTAAGTTTCCTGAATATTTGTCTAGTAGTCAAGTGACGATCGCCTTCTAACAGAACACAAACATCTATAGATTTATTTTCAGTTGATGCAGTTTTTCTGTGCCCTAATTTCGATAAATATTTTAGTGAACCAGTTTCGTTAAACTTTTTTACTAATTTATTGACATTAGATCTTGTTATCAGATTTCGGTTAGGATATAAATTATTAAAGATATTACACGTTTCTTGTTGACTTCTACGCGTTTTACAATATCCTGATATCATTAAAATTTCAATTCGTTCAGGCATACAATCCATTGTGACTTCAAATAGATACCAACAATACTAATTTATTGAAAATTCAAAGTTGCTATTGTAATAGTTATAGCCATCTAAATGTATTATTTCAATTTCAGCGAAGATAATGTAAATATAGAAATAACTCCGAAATTATGGCATTTAGGTATGGGAAACATAACATGAAAAATAATCAGTATTTCTTAAGGACTTCAAAAGACAAAACATGCAGGATGATCCAAATGAAATAAGAAAGTTCATTATATTTCCCGAAAAACTAAAGATCTCACAACAATGTAAATACCACCATAATATCGGCCGTATAACAACACCCTCATATACCAAAACCTATAAAAACCGTGCAAGCTGTTTTCGAGATCATTAAATCGTTATATACGAAAAAACTTATCCTGTAGATTGAAAGAAGAAAAAACAAAGGCATTATTTTAAAAGTATAAAAAAAGACCTTCATTTTTGTTTTTTTAAAAAGGTTTGTGGCTGCTTTCGAACAGATTCTACAGTCAGTAATTTTAAGTCGAGACATTTTTACAATCCAAAATCACTAATATTTCGCATATAAAATTTTTTTTTTTTTTTTTTTTTTTTATTTAATTTAACGTGCTTGTGACAGCTTCGGCCATTAGCACGAGGCACCGTGGATACAATTATAAAGGTACAATTACATATTATATACTATGGTTATATACTATTTAATAAGTTTTCTAGCTTCAGGAACTGGATAGCTGTGATGACTTGGCTCTGGCTCGATAATATATCTTTGATGTCGCCTTCCATGCCCAGTTCTTGGCGTCGTTTATTGTAGTGAGGGCAGTCCACAAGGATGTGTAGAACGCTTAGTGGAGATTGGCAATAGTGACAGATTGGCTTAGGTGCAGAATTCATTAGGTGACCATGTGTACATCTGGTGTGACCAATACGCAATCTTCTAGCAACAACCATCTCATTTCTAGTTATACCAGGGATAAAAAACCGCTCAATCGTCTGATCTATTTGGTGTAAAAATGTAGTGGATTGGTTCCAATGATTCTGCCAGTAATTTCGTACGAGTTTCTTTATACTAGTTTTTAGGTCACTGGCAATTTGTATATTATGTGGTGTACAATTGGATACAGCAGCTTCTTTGGCAAAGCGATCGGCGTTGTCGTTACCCATAATCCCGATGTGGGAGGGAATCCATATGATAGTGATATGGATGTCGTGGATGATAAGATTTTGGTAAATATCATGGATTTTTTCAACAAGAGGGTGATTAGTAAATAGATTATTGATGGACTGGATAGAGGCAAGGGAGTCTGTACAGATGGCAATATCTTGATTGGGTGCTGTACAGAGTTTGAAGGCTTGGTAAATAGCATACAGTTCACCAGTGTGAACGCTGCATGTGGCAGGTATTTGACATGAACTAACGACTGTTTCCGTAGTGGTAACCGCACAACCAACCCCCGTTTCGCTCTTTGATGCGTCAGTGTAGAGTACCCGATCGAATTTCTTAAAATTAAGAATTTCTAGTAAGGATTTCCTAATCAAATCCTGGTTGGTTTCTGCCTTACTAAACTTTGTAAGTGACACATTAAATTTCGGTAAAGTTTTGGTCCAAGGAGAGTTCTGCGGGATCGGGAGAGGGTTAGTTAGGGATAAATTTATATGTGGTATTAAAGTTGGAAGTAAGAGGGCGATAGTGTGTATGCGTGGAGCAGGAGGGTGAGTACTAGTATAGTTGGGTAATGTCAGCAGTGTGTGTACTGGATTAGAAAGGTTAGCTGAAGTAGAGGCAGCGTAAGAAAGGAGGAGATATTGGCGCCTAAGCCAAAGAGGAGGTTCGTTGGCTTCGCGGTAGAGGCTCTCAGCTGGACTGCTACGAAAAGCTCCTAAACAGAGGCGGATAGCAGTATTATGCACAGAATTAAGGGTTTGTAAAGATGTTTTGGATGCTGACATATATATAAAGCTGCCGTAATCGAGTTTAGAGCGAATGAGAGACCTATATACTTTTAATAGTGTACATTCGTTAGCGCCCCATTGGTAGTGGGAAAGTGTTTTGATAATATTTAAACGTTTTAGGCACTCTGCTCTAGTTTCCTGAATATGTAGTTTCCAAGAAAGTCGGGAGTCGAATATTAGTCCTAGAATTTTGCGGTGATCAACGACTGGGAGAGGGTGGTTATTCACTAAGATTTTAGGGGCAGTGGAGAGTGTTTTTCTGGTAAATTTAATGAGTTGTGATTTTGTAGATGAGAGGGACAGGCCAATGGCAGTCAATCTATTTTGTAATAAGTCCACAGATGTTTGGAGAAGTTTGCAAGTAGTAGTGGTCGCAACACCATGGCAATAAATTACAAGGTCATCAGCATATGAAGTAAATTTGACTGGGGAGGGAAGACTGTGGCATATATGGTTAATTGATAAAATAAACAATGTGGGGCTTAATACAGAGCCCTGAGGGACTCCGTCTTGTTGGATGTGTGGTGATGATATACAACCATTTACAGAGACTCTGAAAGATCTAGAGCTAAGAAAGTGCTTGATGAATTTAAAAATATTACCATTAAGGCCATATAATAATAGTTTATCGAGAATAACCTGTCTAGGTATTTTATCGAAGGCAGCTTCAATATCAAAAATGCAGGCAATCACTTCTTGACTGTTATTAATAGCTCCGGCGATGTGGGTATGAAGGAGGACGAGGTTATCGCTTGTGGAACGATGTCGGCGAAAACCGAATTGTTCTTTAGGTAAAATTTGGTGTTTGTCAATAAACCATAAAAGACGTCTGTTTATCATCTTTTCCATTAATTTGCACATGGTGCAAGTGAGAGAAATCGGTCTATAGGACTGAGGAAAGATTGGTGTTTGGCCATGTTTTAGGACAGGTATAATTACGGATGTGTTCCATTGAGTAGGAAATATTCGAGAAGACCAGATAGAGTTATATATGTCTAACAGGAAAGTGAGGCAGCGGTTGGGTAGGTTTTTAAGAAAAATATAAGGGATATCATCAGGGCCGGCAGAAGTATTTTTGCATGAGGATAAAGCAGATGTAAGTTCAGAAAGTGAGAAAGGAGAATTAATGTTGTCGATATCTTGTAAGTGCTGTGAAGTGAGGTTGTAGGAGAGCGGTTCATGTGTAGAGGATGAAATTAGGGGTTTGAGTTTGTTGTGAAATTGTTCCTCAAATGTATTAGCCAGGGTATTGCAAATAATTTGGCTGTTGCTAGAAGAAGTGCTGTTAGAGATTAAATGGGTAATTTTGGTGTTGGTTTTTTGTCCCTGAACTTGTCGGATTTTTTTCCACATTTGGGAGGGATTTGTGTTATCATTCAAAGACGATACATAGTTATGCCAGGATGTTTTCTTGCTCTGTTTGACAACGTATTTGGCTTTGGCTTTCAGCTTTTTATACTTAATTAGATTTTCAGGACTTTTATGTTTGCGGTATTGATTGAGCGCAGTCTTTGATTGTCGAATTGCGAGTTCACATTGAGAGTTCCACCAAGGAACAACTTTATGTCGGGAGCTAATTGTAGTTTTGCCAATATGAGTTAATGCTGCTTTAATTATGGCATCTGAGAATAGTTTTATGGAATCATCGATATTATTAGAGTTAGGTAATTTACATATTAGGGATTCCGATTTTTTGGAGAACTCTGGCCAATTAGCCTTGTTGAAGCGCCAATAACTTCTCACTGAAACTTGGTCATAGGTGTTGTCACGTATAATTATAGGGAAATGGTTGCTGTCGTGAAGGTCGTCCGCTGTTTGCCAGGATAATTTGGGGGCCGATTTGGGATCACATATGCTTAGATCGATGGCAGAAAAAGCACCTGAAGCAATGTTAAAGTGGGTGTGTGATCCCGTATTAAGGATACATGAACTAGTGCAATCAAGAATAGTTTCAACAACTTTACCACGTCCGAATGTACGCGAGGAGCCCCACATAGTGTTGTGGGCGTTGAAGTCTCCTACAATTATATAGGGTTGGGGGAGTTGGTATACTAAATCAAGAAGTTCTTCTTCCTTTAGAATGTAGTCAGGAGGGATGTATATAGAGCATATTGTAAGTTTTTTAGGGCAGTAAGTAGTAATGGCGACGGCTTCGAGATTGGTAGTCAGAGGAAGAAGAGTGGAGTAATGGTCTTTAGAAGCAAATATAGATGCACCTCCACTAGCTCTGGAGCAGACAGATCTGATGTAATGATACCCTTCAAAATCTTTGAGTGTATGGAGATTAGTTGACGTGAAGTTAGTTTACTGTAAGCAAATAAAGGTGGGGTGGTGGAGAGATATCAGTAGCTGCAGACGTTCTAAGCGCGGATAATATCCGTCGCAATTCCATTGAATTATAGTGAATATAAAAGGTATAAATTAAGGCAGGTCGGTTTTGTCTAAGGATGGGTCACTGTCATTAGAGCTAACAGATGCAAGACTAACAGTGTCAATAACATCATTTAGATTCATCGTAGCCTTAATTTTTTTTTGTAGGCGAGTTATACGATTTTTAAGTGATCTGTCAGAGATATTATGGTATATTTGTTTAAGGTCATCAAGAAGGGCGTTAATGTTCGTAGTAAATTGGTATGCTTCAGCTAAGGGGTCATGGCAGTCGAAAGAATTTTCCAAGAAAGCAATTAGTTGTAGCGAGTTAATTGAAAAGGATGATGGGTTTGTTGCTATAAGATTTTCTATGATTAAGCGGGCAGACGGGCTGATAGTGGCTGATGGTTTTGTATCTTTGGTTTTCGATTTTTTTTTAGGGGCTGATTTGGGGGCCCGGAAGGAGGTGTCATCGAGGGAATGTGGATCTATTGGAGTGTGAGTAGTAGGATCTGAAATGGCAATTACAGGGGGAGAATCGAGGCTTGAGTCAGTTGAATGGGCTCTTTTCAGGAGGGCGATAGTAGGAGGTGTAGGTTGAGGTTGATCTAAAGGTAGAGGTGTGATGTTGGATAAATTGTCGGAGGCAGAATTTGGGTCAGAAGTGTGAGAGGTGCCGGAAGGTGCGGTGGGGCTATTGTTAGTGGATTCATTAGGTACTTGGGCGAAACGGGGGTGGGTAGTGGTATCCGGTGGGTTTTGGCAGGTTTCAGCCGTATGTCCGGCTTTTTGGCAAAGGAAACATTCTAGTTTGTCTGATGTAACGAAGATTCGGAAGGAAGTGTCTTCAAAATGTATTAATACGGAGGTTTGTATTTCGAAATTGTCTTTATCTGGTATTACGTAGATAGACCGTCGAAAACTTAATATATGGGAATAATCTTCATCGGGTGAGCCTGTACGAATCTGAGATACAGGTGAGGCTAGTTGCAGACCAAGTTCGTTTTTTAATGCCTGCTCGATAAGTTGATTTGGAATCGATGGACATACATTAGATATTAACAATCTTTTAGTTGGGGAAATGAGTCTGCGGATGTGGACAATTTCATTTTTAACGGAAACGGTGGGATTGTTTTTAAGAAGAATATCGACGTCAGAAATAGAAGCAAGAAAGATGCAAATGCGTTGGTTAGATATGCGGGAAGCGTGGGTAATACGCTTTGGTGTTACGATTTCACCGATCGCCTTAATGTAATCGAAGAGAGCTGTATCCGGAAGAGCATTTAATACTATTGCTTGCTTTCTGCTAGGATATGATGTGGTCGCTGGTGTAGGTTTTGTTGTTTTTGATGTGGTAACAGCTGCGTAGCTTGGAGCGGTGGGTTGAAGAAGCATTTTTAAATATTCTGGATGCCAAAATATTTAATGAAAATCAGGCGCAATGCCTGGCCTATTTATTGTGTTTGTATCAATTATAAAGTTTACATACCAAGTTGTTTCACAAAAAACTTTTCACTTTCAATAATTACTTGATAACAAAACACATTAACTGACAAGTTTTTTTATAAGAAATACTATTTGAAGAAGCCGAGGTGTTGACTCGTTGGCTTTTCGAATAGGAATGGATAAAATTTTTGAAATTTCGCAAAAAGACATATTTACCATCGTTTCGGGTGGTGACACTATTTTTTTCTTCAGTTTTAATCACAAGACTATTTCTTATACACCAAAATCTATAAAAATCGTGCAAGATGTTTCTGAGATAATTAAGGCGTTATATATTTAAAACTCATCCTGTAGATTGAGAATGAAGAAAAAACAAAAGCATTGTTATATAAGTATAAGAAAACCTTCATTTTTGTTTTTTAAAAAGATTTGTAGCTGCCTTCTAACAGATTCTACAGTGATTTTAAGTTGAGACATTTTTAGAATCCAAAATCACTATTAGTTTGCTCATTCAATTTTTGAAATCTCATAAAAAAGGTACCATTACCCTCGTTCCGAGTGGTTGCACTATTATTTTTCTTCAGTTTTGAGTACTAAAGATTAAAAAAATTGGTCCCAAGAGTGTACTTTCAAATTTCAAAATTAATGTTTTTTGTCATCATAGAGTGGTTATTTTAATATAATATGGAACATCAAACATTACGAAGTGACACAAAGAAAAATATTTATAAGGTCATTGTTGACGGTAATAAGATTAATGGAAACGCCTGAAATAAAGGCATGGAACTGTGGAACAAACAACGTAATAGAGATCTCCGCCAAAAATCTAACTTAGAGAACATAATCGACTAAAAACTAGACAGAGAAAAATAAATGGAACAACCACATAGTATGAGATAGATTACCAACGGCCGAAGAATTAAGGAAAGGTTAAGAAATAGGTGAAGGTGCTTTCACAACAAATAAGATGGCATTTAGCGATGGAACAGGTGTAAGCCTATTAAGGAAGTAGGAAGGAGAAAAATAACAGGAGTAGAGTTAACTTTATGAAGCAGGGCTAGTTTATATAAAGTTGCAGAGTTTTCTGGTTTAGCTTTCACTTTTGCTGTTTGTGGATATTTTAATTTTTTTAAAATCTTAGTCGGATTTGTTATCTTATTCTTCTGTATACCATTTTGTTTATAGTGTCGATACGTGAGAAAAATACTTGTAAATGTTTTAAATGATGGCCTTTATCGTAATATTAGACACTACCGGAAAATATACACGTATCTTCTCATTTCGTTGGCAAACATAAGCCACTATCTAAACACCTCGCCATTTCTGATTAGTTACAAGCATTATGGCAATTTAATAGGTTTTGTCTCGATCTTCGACGGCCAATTTATATTTTACACTTTCAGCTCTGGTTTAAACTGATCGCTAGCTGTTATCTTCTATCCACTTGGTTATTAACCGATCGACAATATCAATAAATCACTTATCGATGTAGATTATTAGTTAGCTTAGGTCCTCTTTTCCATAAAATTATGGAATTGATTATACATGAAATGTTGATGGAGTTTCTCGTTAAAGATAATATAATTTCTGCTTCCTATTGATATGATATCGATATTTGACAAAATAAGGAGGCATATTATTTTATTTTAAAGTTTGGGAATATACTAAAAAAACTAATACAAGTGTATATTTTAAAGCGTGTATAAAACAAAATGCCTTTAATTTTGTTTGATACATTTAACCCTTTCAGGCCTGATTTTTTTTATAGGAAAAAAAATTTTGTTTCTAGATTTTGTAGTAGGCAGTGATCCTAAAAGTCATATAATATGTATATATTTTAAAATTTTCATTTAGTTTGGAAAAATATTATCTGTGCATTATTATGCACATTGGGGTCCTAGCGCAAATAAATTTTATCAATGGAGAATAAAAACTGGCAAGATTTACTAAAACTTTTATTAAAGAAATTAAGTTAAAGCAAAAAAACTAGTTAGTAACAAAAAAATGTAAAAACAAATTGGCAAAAAATCATTTTCTGTGACACAAAGAAAGGCAGTTTCTATCTTTGTTTATACAAAGGTGGACATTGCATTTATCACAAAAAAGTGAGTATTTTGTTATAGTTAGCATGCTTTCACCTTTTTCCTTCTTTGTTTCCATCCAGTTGGGCATATTGCCAACGGAGTCATATTGAACTTCACGCACTGGTTTAGTTTCTTCAAGGTTATATTTTAATTTTTTTTTCGTGCTATGCGTGGTGTTCAAGTACTTGGCCTGTCTCTTTTGATGCAAATAATCGGTTTGTTTGCCTTGATTAGACTTTCAGCAACCCTCATTTTAAAATCTAGGAGGGTTAATCGGTCCTTTTTTGGAATTTTTAGTGTGTCACATTTTTGTAGATGTTTAAACCAGATATTTACTGTAGCCAAGTCGTCGGCATGAAAAATTATTCGGGTTCATTTTTTTAAACGAATATAAATTCTGTACACACTGATCATTTGATCTAATAGATCAACGCCACCCATCGAATGGTTATAAAGCTTTACCACCTCAGGTCTTTCTACAATTTTTTCTTTTATATCCCACCGCTTAACTACATCAGTATTTCCAATTCCAACAAGGTTAGAAGCCAGAAGCACACTCCGATTATCCATCCATTTGACTAAAACTACATCGTCATCTTTACTTGTTATTTGATCTGTAGTTCCTCTATCATTTTTCGACATTTCTTTATCGGTTTTCACAGGAGATTGTTTAACCTATTGCCTTGAACTGTTCCAGCTGCTAATATATTTTTTTTTATTTTAAGACTTGAAGAAGTTGATACAAGGAAAGATAATTATCGTAATATAACTTGTGCCCTTCATTATTTATTCTTTCTGTAAGATGAAGAATCATTGTTGCACCAAATCCAAACCATTTTAGCAGCTGAGCATGTAAGCCAGTAGAAGCGCCTTGCTATAAAACAAAATCATAAGCGATGCCAGACTTTCCGCATAGAACAAAAATTTTTACCCTACAGGTTGTAGATTTACCCTTTGAGTATTGAATTAGAAACAAATGGTTCCTAAATGGTTCCATTTGTTCATCAATACAGAGGTTTTCTTCTAACTTTAACTCTAAACATCGTTTCCTTATACCATCATACAAAGGACGTACTCTATATAGAACTTATCGGTACTTAAACAATGTAAATTTGATCGAAGTTGAAAAAATCGGTCTCTTGCCATTGTTTCACTAAACATATTGATATGCAAATATAAACAAACTACTGGAAATTTTAGGAAAACGGAAATAATGTGTAAACCAAATAAACTTGTAATTTCTTCAGCACACCTATTTTTGAACTGAGTTTTTTCGGCCATCTGCTCAAACAGCTATTCGTATATATATTTAGAAAAATATATACAAAGGATCATGAGTCTCTTCACTTGGGTCGTTGTAGGGGTAGGTTGTTCTTCCTTATTCCAAACCAAATCTGGAGGTTCAAAATCTTTCTTACGCTATTTTACAGATTTTTGGTTGTTACAAAGTTAAAATTGCCTTTTTTTGAAGAAGATGGTTCATCAAATGGTAAATCGTTCTCATCAGCCTCATGTGACCTAGATTCGTTCTCATCCTCGTGTGACTCAGAGATTTGAATCTTTGTGGGCCCTGTGTGATCAGTCCCTACACGAACTTCTTTTTTCTTGCCTGACGAGGGCTCTGAAATGTCAGCTTTGTCTTTCTCCTCATTCCAGTATGACTCAGATAACTCATCAAGGGTACGTTCCAATTTATCGACACCTACACGAACTTTTATTTTACTTGAGAAAATTTCTGGAATATCTTCCTCCTCATCCTCTTCACTAAGTTCAATATCAGAAACGGTATCCAGTAATTCCAATAAAATAGCTGCAATTTTTTTATTTTCTGGATCGTATTTTCTCTTTGAAAATAAAAATATTTACAGAGACTTTAGTAAATCACCTACTAAAACCCACGTTTAAAATAAAAATATGTAAAAACAAAAAAACCTAATTTTGATAATGAAAATATATTCATTTCCATTTCAGTACAATTCTATTGTCCATAATTATGTCCAACAAATAAAAATCGATTTTTTATTGGTATAAATATTTTTTTTCTACCAAAGACATATGAAAATAAATTCTTTTATCGTTTTACTACACAATGAAATTATAAAACGTTAAAAATTATATAAAAGTAAACGGATTTTCTTCGATTTTTATTTACTTACCATGAGGAAGTTTTCGAGAGTCCGCCATTCTAAATAAACAATAAAATAAGTTCTCGTTAGAACCACTTTTGCGTCGAGATTATGATTCAGTTTTAAAATAAAGGCTACTACAAGTTATCTGCGTAAGTTTCTTACATTAGTATTCAATATTTCATAAAGATGGAGCTAGCTGAAATAACTGTGCATAATTATGACCCGAGGGTCTGAAAGGGTTAATATATCATTCGTGTATTAAATATTGAACTATTTACTAGAACAAAAAGATAACATATAATACATCTTATTCTTCTTCTTTTGCATCTCCAAGATTAGGTTTGCAGCCTGTTCCGTCTTTTCTCTAGCCATTTTCTTCTGGGCCTACCCCCGTCTCTTCATCTTCGTGGGCTACTTAACTTTTCGTGGTAGTTAACTACTGGTTTGACCAATCTATCTTCGTTTATTCTTTTACTGTAACCTCTATTTTAAAGAATTTTTATTTATTCTGTCGTTTATTGAAAAGGTGTCAGTTCCGCCCATACTTCGTAATTTCTTATGTGATCTCACAGAGTGCAACCTTTTGTTCTTCTTAAAAATTTTATTTCGTCACATTGTATACGTTGAATGGCTTGTTTTCGAAGTGCCTAAGTTTTACTTTCGTATGTCAAATTTGGTGCTGCCATCAATTTCATTTCATTTCATTTCATTTTTGTTTCTTGTGTTCGCACCCTAAAAAGTTAAAATGTGACACCTGTTCTATGGACACTGTTTATTATTATTTTGTAACTAACGGGCTATTTTTCTTTATAAGGCATAATTTTCTTCTTGTTTTCATATATTTTAGGTTACAATTTTTACATATCTGATTTAAGTGGTAAATTGCGAGTTGTAGGCCGTCTTTTATGTGTTAAATGTATTTGGTTATCCGCAAACAGCGTTGTGTATAAATCGAGATTGATGCTTTGATCCAGTCTATGATAAAATAGATGGAAGCTCTTACTCTAGCTTAATTTTATTATGCATATTTTAGAATTATGTTATGTATATATACAGTACCTAGCCAAACTATTAGGACAATCATTGAAAAATTGCATTTTTTTAAATTAATAATTTTTATCACCAGGATTGCTATTTTTTTCGCACACACACACACACACACACATATGTGATCAACCCTGCCCCTAAAGAACATGTGTATACATTGTACAGTGGGATCCACATATTCGAAGAACCGAAGATCAAACCGGTCACAGTTCGCTATGAAGTGTTACCTATCTGTGTGACTTACGTGTGGATGGTTATGATCTGATCGTTACTTTGGATGTCCTGGGTAATGGAACACTCTCTGTATTTCTTGACTGTGGTTAGGCCACCTAACTGTAGGAATAACACAAAAATTGACTTTTCTCCCTATTAAAATTACTTACTCTATTAAAGTTACTCTAACATGACTTCGGGACTTGAGTTCCTAGAAAAGTGTATGTTTCGAACAGAGAACCGTTAACCTATTTATTAGCGTAATGGTAACAATATTTTACTATTTTAACGTTGGCAACACTGACACCTATTCTCCATTTCTATCCAGCATTACGCCCTGTCAAGTAGTGTGTATTTTATAACCTCAAATACTGTTTGTGGACATTTGAGTGTTAAACGGTTTTGTCCTGAAATTTTATTGCAGAGGTTAGTGATCTATCCTTTTTTTGTTATTAGTTTTTAGATTATAAACATATGCAGTGCAGTTATTGCTATAATTAATGGTATTATACATTTTTTGATGAGGAAAAACGCTGATCTGTCACCAAAAACAGTAGATCAGATATTATATATGGATTCCTAAAAGCTCGCCAAATGTGTCAGAATGAAATGGCAGCAATGGTAGGAGTATCAAAACGTTCTGTAAGGAAAAAAAAGAGAAAATTGCGTCTGAAGTTAGTTTAGATCCAAAGCGAAAGGGTCACAACGCAAGACAACGTGTGATTACTACTAGGACTGATCGCAAAATAAGAAATATTTGTGTAGAAAACAAAAAAAAAACCTCTGCGAACGCTTACCCAGGAGATAAAAGATGAAAGAATTTGCGTTTCAGAAATAACAGTTCGTCGAAGAGTTATCGAAAACAAACTGCCAGATAGGACACTAGCTCGAAAGCCAAGGCTTACTCCGACTGTGATAAAGAAACGTTTAGAATGGGTACAAAAATACAAAAACTGGACAGTGGAAGACTGGAAAAAGGTATATTTTTGTTATTTTGCTTGAATATCAATATGAAAATTAATAAAACATGAGTATTACTTAAAAAATTTGTTGATTTCAAGTCTGCTTCTCGAACGCATCCGTTTTTCAAGTTTTGACAGAAAAAACGAAGTTTGTTCGGAGACGTCCTAACGAGAAATACAAGCGCGAATGTATTGTGCCCACCATAAACACCCACCGTCACTCACGGACTGGTCTGTGGTTCCGGCAAAGGTACAGGTCTCTTTAGTGAAAAACACGATGGCACAAGACCAGTACCGGAAAGTACTCAAGACGAGACTTTTGCCACAGCTGCAGGAATGGTTTCCTGGAGAAGAGGAACCCATATTTATGCACGATGGGGCCCCTTGCCATAAGGCTAAAAGTATTTCAGCTTATTTAAAACAAAAAAGAAATAAAATTCTTGACTGACCAGGCAACTCGCCTGATACAAACGCTATTGAGAATGGGTTTTTGGGAAAGATTTCGAAGAAAAAACACATCACTAATAAAGAAGAGGTACTTCAAACACTCATATATGAATGGAATCATAATCCACACCTCCAGGAAACTATTCAAGCCTGTATCGAGAACATGCCTCGACGTGTTCAAGCTCTTCTAGCAGCCAAAGGTAGACTCACAAAATATTGAACTAATTACTACTTTGTAAAAATTATACTTTTTTGATAAATAAATGTTTTTGCTCAATCTTTTAGCACCGTTTTATTACCTAAGAGTTAATATTCACAAAAAAGAACAAAACAGTAATTTTTTCAAATATATTCATAATGATGAGAGAAGTAACTTCATATACTAAAATTTTCCTTGCTTGGCCTAATAAGTTGACCTTCTTCTTCTTCTTCTTCAGTGCCTTATCCGGTCCGGATGTTGGCGATCATCAAGGCTATCATGGTTTTGTTGACTGCTCTGCGAAACAGCTCCGCTGAGGTCATCCCAAACCATTGTCGGAGATTTTTCAACCACGAGATACGACGGCGTCCCGGTCCTCTTCTGCCGAATACTTTACCCTGCATAACAAGTTGAAGAATTCGATATTTTTCTTCGTTCCGCATCACGTGGCCGAGGTACTCAAGCTTACGTTGTTTAATTAAATTAAGCACTTCTTTTTCTTTTGTCATGCGCTGTAGGACCTCAACGTTGGTGACATGGTCCACATAAGATATTTTTAGTATCATTCTGTATATCCACATCTCGAAGGCTTCGATTCGTTTTTCAGTGGCTTGCGTCAGTGTCCAGGCTTCAACTCCATATAGTAACACTGGAAGAACGTAGCACCTCACTATCCGCATCTTGGTTCCCAAACTGAGATCACTGCAGCACAGCAAGGATCTCAACTTAATAAATGTAGACCGTGCCATTTCAATTCTGGATCTAATCTCTTGAGCGTAGTCCCATTGTACGTTGAGGGTAGTTCCGAGGTAAGTGAATCTGTCGACTCTCTGGATCTCTTCGCTACCTGCCATTAGTGCCCCGGGATCTAAATTTGTACGGCTGACAACCACGAATTTAGTTTTCTTAATATTAAGGTTCAGTCCGTATGATACGCTCACAGTTCGCACTCGGTCTAGTAAGGCCTGCAGATCGTTTAGGCTGGTTGCTAGTAACACAATGTCATCGGCGTAGCGGATATTATTGATGTATTCACCGTTCACTCGGATTCCCATGTCTAGGTTTGTGAGGGCTTCATTAAAAATCTCCTCAGAGTATATATTGAAAAGAGTCGGCGATAGCACACATCCTTGCCTTACTCCTCGCATGATCTTCACTTGGCCGGTCAGTTGGTCTTCGACCTTGACTTGAGCACGCTGGTTCCAGTATAAATTCATGATGATCCGAATGTCCTTCTCATCCAATCCTACTCTTTGTAGTGCGGTGACCATCTTCTGGTGCTGACAACGGTCAAATGCCTTGGCGTAGTCAATAAAACAAATATAGACATCACAACTGACATCGCGGCATCTCTGGACTTGTAAGGTGAAAAGTGCTTCACGTGTATCCATAGAATTGCGGAATCCGAATTGCATTTCACCGACATTTTCTTCGCATTTCTTGTAAATTCTGGCATGTATGATTTTAAGAAAAATTTTAAGTGCATGACTCATAAGACTGATAGTTCGGAAATCTTCGCACGTTTTCGCAGATCGTTTTTTTGTTAGCGTTACAAATGTTGACAATAGCCATTCATCTGGGATATTACCTGAATCGTATATGGCGTTGAACAGTTCAGTTAACTCCTTTGTGCTCACTTCACTCATCACCTTAATAAGTTCAACGGGTATTTCGTCCGGACCTGTAGCCTTACCATTCTTAGACTGTTTTAAAGCAGCCTTTACCTCGCTTTCTAGAATTGACGGCCCTATCATGCAATTTATTTCCGGAAGGTTGCCGCGGTCGTCCCAGAAAAGTTCTTTGATATATATTTTCCAGGTAACCAACTTCTCATTCACTGTCGTCGCCAGATTACCGTCTTTATTTATGAGGAGGTGTGTGTTTCTCCTCTTGTATTGATCAGTGGCTTCACGAATCCTTCGGTGGATATTTATATGATCGTGTTTCTCTTGGAGCTCCTCGATTAGTTTACATTTTTCTTGCATCCATGTCTCCTTGGCTCTTCGTATTTCTTTTTTAATAGTCTGGTTGGTTTCTTGGTATTTCTTCGCGTCCCTGTTTTTCATTAATCTTCTTTGTTCCATCATCTGCAGAATGTCATCAGTCATCCATTCTTTATTTTTTACCCTTTTTTTCTTTCCCAGATGTTCTTTTCCCGCATTCAGCATGACGTTTTTGATATAACTCCATTTTTGTTCTACACTCTGTTCTTGTTGTTGAGCCGTTTCTAGTTTTTGTCTCATTGTATCTCTCACGTTCTGACGAACTACGGGGTCTTTTAGAGTGTCCAGAGTATAAGTTGACCAGACACTGTATATGGCGCAACAGTACAATTTGTCAAACATTAAGTGTATGAATCGGTATTATTAGGATCTAAATATGGGCTCAACTAATTAGTTAAGTGACCAGACAAAATACAACTTTTAAATTAAAGGAAGTTAAACAAGTTTTACTAAATTCCATGAAAAATACAACGAAAGATAACTATGACCTATAACGATGACTAAGACCAATGCCCTAAACCATGTAAAAAAAAAGAAAGAAAGATTGTGGACTATTGATAAAAACGTTAAAGAACTTTGTCAATCTATAATCATTCCAATCGGACCGGACAACGAATATGACACAGAAGAAGAGGAAGAGATGTAAATCCATAATTTATTAGTAAATCAGTAAAATTTTAATTTATACAGATTGCTTAAATGTTAGATATCAATACGACGTATCCGCTTTAACATTAATTTTATTTAACATATAAATCTGTCTTTATGTCTGTGGACTCTTTGAAAAGTAATATCTAAAGCTACATTTCAACAGCAGAGGATATTATTTTTTGGTGAGTTCAGTTTGACCACTTTACCTGACGTTTGCATATTAGTGAATACTTGCATTTGTAATCAGCTGCCAGTTGCAAAGAAATAAAGTATAAAAAACTTCAATAGAAATAATGACATATTAGCAACAGCTGTCAATTTGTCAAATAGACAATGTTTAATCTGTTGATGATCCATTTTTCTGTTACTGTTGATGTTTGATGTTTCAAGTGAAAATTGGTTTTACCCGATTATTTGATGTTTCAGCACGATAAGACCAATGTTTAAAGGATTACTAAAAACGTATTTAGAAACTAACGAGGAACTAGCCTGCGCAATATATCATTATGTTTAAAAAAAAATCTCTAAACATCAAAAAACCTAAGAAAACAAATAAATAATATCAAGGGAGCTCAAGGCAAACTAAAAACTAAAACTTTTTGATAAAGCCTAAATTTACTACATTGACTAGATTATAAGTATTCGTGCACCTGCATATTTGTAACGCAGTTCGGCCACACATCTTTCGAAACAAAATAAAAAGGAGACGAAACTAAGAAGCAAATAATTATCTCGCTTATTAATTTTCATTTTTCACGGTACGAAATTCCCAACGGTCCATCCCGGGCGCGTTCCAAAAATTGTCACCAGAGATTAATATGCCCTGTCTTATTTACGTCCAACAAAAATTTATTGCATGAGAACCATTTCTTTACATCTTTTTGTCCATGTTAATTGGTAAGATTTAAAAATGTTGAATCGAGTTCTATAAGTAAGACGGGGCATTTATATCAGTCAGCCTGCCAGCATGCCTGTTTTTGTATAAGAGACATTTTTCATAGTTTTTGTTCACACTCATTTATGAGCGACTGGATGGAAAAAGAAGATTCTAAAACGAAGGTCGAAGCCGTGTACAGAACGGTTAGAAAGTTTCTTGAAACAAGCTAGAAAAATTTAGCAAAAATTGATGTAGCGACATTAATAAAAAAGAATAGTAATTGTTTATTGGATAAATTCTGCATATATTTGAACTATTATTTATTTTTATATACGTTTGACTAGACTAAGAATTTTTCACCAAGTAACAAAAAATATTTAAAAACAATATACGTATAAAAATATTACAAAAGGAATTTCCAGAACGTTAAATTGATATATAAAAAAAACCAAAAACTATATTTATGCCACACGAAATATACAGAGCCAACGAAAAAATCGTAATTAAACAAGAGCTTAAAATAAGCCTTGTTTTTTTTTGGATGGTTAGTCACTCCAACACAAGAAATTTGCTCCCCAGCTTGCCTATTTCCGTTAATATTTTTGTTTTTTACTATAATTACAAGGTTGTCCTTGTAGCACATTTTTTTAGGGACTTAAAAAGCATATAATCTATTTATTATTTCTAAAAATTATAAGATTACTCTAAAAAAAGGGAAGAGCATTGCGTGTGGGGTGAAAAATTGCCCCACTTGGTATTTAATGTCGGCGGTTTGTTTGTTTATTTATTTATCAAAACTATTTAAAAAATTCTTAAATTAACATCTTGACTGCGTCACGTATCCTCAGGGACATGTGCGTAATTTTTTAACTGTGCTGAAGCAAAATTCGTCAAAACGTCGGATCGTGCGGTAGCGATAAAAATGGTATTTGTATATCGTTTTAACCGTATCAAATAGCCATCGATAAAGGTGCTATATGGCAAAGCTGCCAAAATATTATTTGCTGATAACTTTTATTCAGGAATCATCATCATATAACGGGGGTCCTAAGGCGATTGCCGCTTCCTGCATTTCAGCCTCCATCTTTTCCTATCTCTCCAATCTCCCTCTTCTAAGCCTCTAGATTGCATTGTTTTTGTAATTTCTCTTCTCCAGGAATTTGGTGGTCTTTCCCTTTTCCTTCTTTCTGGCGGAACATACATTAAGGCTTTCTTTGGCCACCGCTCCTCCTCCATTCTCATCACGTGACCATACCATTGTAATTGCCTTCCTTGTATTCTATCTGAAAGAGTATCTCTAATTCCTGTACGGTTTCGTATTTCCTCATTCCTGATTCTTTCCATTTTCGATACTCGACATGACTTTCTAAGGTAATCCATTTCCACAACTTCTACTTTATCTCGTTCATTCTTTGTCATCGTCCAATATTCGGCACCATATGTGGTAATTGGTTCTACAATTGCTCTGTATACGCGAAGTTTGGTATGCATCTTTATTTTATTAGACCACAGTAATGAATTCAGTATTCGTATGCATTTTTTCCCTTGGGTTATTAGGTTTTGTACATCTATCTTAACTCTGCCATCTGCTGATATGATGCTTCCTAGATATTTATACTGGTTGCAGCCTTTTATGACTGCATTTTCAAGCCTCAGATCTGTGGTATTTCCTCCAATTTTTAAATATTCTGTTTTGCTTTTGTTTACAGTAAAACCCCATTTGGCATATTCCTCAAATAATTTTCGATTCATATAATTTATATCTTCCTCATCGGTTGCCACCACCACCTGATCATCTGCAAACAACAATGTATACAGAGTTTCTTGTCCCACTTTGATGCCCATAAATCTACATTTATTTCTCCAATTCCTCAATGCTTCTTGGACGTATATTTTAAAGAGTGTTGGTGACAAACAGCATCCTTGCTTTAGGCTTTTAGTGACTTTAAATTCATTTGAGGTTCTGGTTCCAATTTTTACACAACTAACTGCATTTTCGTACAATTTATATATCGCTCGGATATACGTCGAATCCAATCCGGACCTTTCGAGGACCTCAAACATTTTCTTTAACGGGACACTATCATATGCTTTCTCAAGGTCTATAAATACCAAATGGGTCTCTCTACTTCTTTCGACACGCTTTTCAATTATTTGTCGTAGGATAAATATATTATCAAGGCAGGATCTCCTCGAAGCTGAATAGTCCTCGAATCAGTCCAAAAAGATATAGCGAACAGAGGTTATTGGAAAAAAGAAAGATATACTTAGAAAAAAAGAATTATTAAGTGGATGGATAGGAGACCTGTGTTAATGATTTTAAGTGTCCCAGTCTACAGTAAAAAAGTTGATTCCAACATGAAACCAGAATAGGCAAAAAGAGGATTTTGTGAAACCGAAATGTATAATTGATAACAACTCTGCAAAGAAAGGCGTAGACTATTCCGATCAGATGTCACCCTATTATACAGTGCTACGCTGAAGCTTGAAATGGTACCGGTAAGAAATAAAGTAGGCTTTAATTTTAATATCTCTTTCTTTCAATATTTATTTTTTTTAGAAAAGTGTTTTTCACATCATACTTGGAACAGCTATTGTTAACAGTTGAATCATATTCAATATTAGCTCTGAAACAAAGCACATACTTAGTACATACTTTTACCAAACCCGAAGGACCTGGAAGGAAACGACGGAAGCCATGTAGAGGCTGTCGTAAAGTATTAAAATCCTCAGATTTAAGTTACCAAGAAGTGGATAAAAAAGTTCGAAGGAATATAACTTTTTGTTCCGAATGCTCTGATCAACCTGGATACTGTTTGTATTGTTTAACAAGGCACATAATTAGTTAAAAGAAGCAGAAATTACCAATTAATTGTAAAATGCGTTTGTTCTGTTTATTTTAATAAAAAATATTTTGTTTTTATAAACACCTTTTACCTCCAAGAGAAAATTTGAGAGGAAAGTAGATTTATACTTCTATAATAGTTTTCTGTATGTAGTATATGCAATTTTTATACTTCTGTGTACTAGAAGGTAGAAGGCATAAAATAGACACAATAGACCATAACATATCTCCGGGGGCATGTGAAGCAAGAACTATTATATTAAGTATTTAACCGCAGCAGTTAAGGTGTTAATGACTTATTTTATCAAAACTACCATTTCTTGTTTTTTATGCAGTTTTGCATTTAATAAATACCAAATAATTTTAGAAAGACACTTACCTGTTCAAGCTATTCCTCCTCCTAAGTGCAATCTCTGTTGAGGTTGGCGATCAATATGGCAAGTTTCTCTCTGTTCTGGGCTTGGTGAATTAATTCATTTCCTCTTGTGTGGGTCCAATCTCTGATGTTTCGAAGCCAAGATTTTTTCTTTCGTCCTATGCCCCTTTTACCTTTAATCTTGCCTTCTAATATTACCTGGAGCTGCTCAAATTTTCTATGGCGCATTATGTGCATTGTGTGTGTTCATTGCTCTCAGTACTTCTTCATTCGTAGTTCTGCTGATCCAGCTTATTCTTAGCATTCGGCGGTACATCCACATTTCAAATGAATTTAATTTGTTGACGTCATACTGTTTTAATGTCCACGACTCACAGCCATATAGTAAAAGAGACCACACATAACACTTTAGTGTTCTCATTCTTATTGAGACTGATAGCTTGGGGTTACAGAGCATTTTACGGATATTCATGAAACCAGATCTTGCTATTTCAATGCGTCTTCTAATTTCTTTTGAGTGGTCTAGTTGACTATTTAGTTCTCTGCCCAAGTATATGAAGCTTTGGGAACTCTAAAGGGTGATACCATTTATTTGTATGTTAGGTGTAACTTGTTCATGGGGGTTTTTGTGGAATACCAGAATTTTGGTTTTGGAAAAGGTCATGTCCAAGCCTAACCTGTGACTTAACCCATTCAAATGTATGTGCCTCTAGTAATAGCGGTTGCATAAATTATCTAAAATCATTTTGTCTCTACAACAGGTCAAGTAACTATTCATTCAAAGGACCATTAACGGAAACAATGCAAATTTTCTAATTTCCTACCTATTGTACCTATACATTTTCGAAGAAAAAAAGGTTTTTATTGTTACTGATATATGAAGTAATAATTAGTAATTACCCACTGATTTATTATAAACCTAATTGTAACTAAGGAGTATATAAATCATAATATTTTATTATCGGAGTTTAATTTGTGCCCGCAGAAGCAGAGTGAAAAGACTACATAGGAATTCAGAAAGTACTAAAAGTACATTAGGATAATGGCGACATCTTTTTCTTCAAGATCAAAAAAAAATCTGCAGTTGGCAGAAGCTGCTTATAATTCTGGTGAGTAAAATGAATAAACTATTACTGAATGTGACTGCTAAGTTTGCAATTATCCAAACCTAATAAATGTTATCACTTTTAGAAGAATATGAAAACTATGTGGAAGACTATTTAGATTCGGAATCCATTGATATCTTAGAAATGGAGGATAACGTAAAAACCATTATAGAAGAAAGGGATGCGATTACCAGCGATTCCAATGACGATGACTTGACTTAGTGGCTTGACTTATGTATATCTGGTAATATGTAATACGAAAACGTTCTGTGATGTATCTGTAAAATGTGTGTGAAGTCAGACATTTTAAAAATTTACTGGAGTATCCAGGGAGTACAACAGAGTATAGCAGAGTATAAAAGACAGTGAGAAACTCCTCTCCTTGAATGATATTAAAGTTTACGGATTTAAATTAAAATTAAACAAAAAAATTCACTTCTTCTTGCAGTACCGTCTCCTATCGGAGGTTGGCTACCATTACAGCAATCTTTACTTTGTTGGCTGCAGCTCTGAACAACTGTATTGAACTGCACCCATACCACTCCCTTAAATTTCACAACCAGGAAATCCTCCTACGTCCCACATTTCTCTTTCCCGAGATTTTTCCTTGGATTATGAGTCTAAGCAGAGAGTACTTTTCTCCTCACATTATGTGGCCCAGATATTCCAGTTTTTTCGTTTGTATGGTTTTTATGACTTCGCATTCCTTCCCCATCTTCACCAGAACATCTTGATTTGTTACTCTTTCTGTCCATGGTATTTTCCACATTCTCCTGTAACACAAAAAAAAATTCACACAAACAAGTAATATTGATTTAATTTAAATGCATTAGGATTTGAAAAAGTTTGATTTAAAAAGCTTCTCTGCCTCTGGCGCCTTTCGTTTAGATTTAATATTGGCCTTTTTTTGAGCCAGTCCGGTCATGATTACAGGTTAAGTAAAACTTACGAGACAATTTTTGTCGTTATAATCATGGACGAAATGAAAAAATTGCATCAGCAGAAGGTGTATAAAATATAGACCCCTCTAGCCTAAAAATAAGATAGAAGACCTCTTCTCTACCATGTCGGTGATGCAGTGGATAAAGGCGTTATGTAAAATGAATTAAAGATACTAATAAATAAATAAAGTATACATAGTTATTTTTTATAAAAAACTATTGACAAGAAACCATAAAAACTTCCTTGCTAATTTTTCCTATCCTTTGCTTTCCTATCCTTTACGAGAAACTTCAAACAGAGCTCTGACCGAACCTTACGTTTCAAATAAATATTTAACATCAGATATCTATTTATACGAAAGTATAAATAAGCGACTGATTTCCTTTTTGATAGGTAAATAAAACAAACAACATTTTATATCACCGGGATACGGCTAGTAGCTATTACAAGTCAAACGTAATGGAACACTTATCCTACTAAGGAATTGAATTTAAGACTAGTTAGTGTCTTTAATGTAATATATAGGCTTAGAAATGGGAACGTATTAATGTAAATATGAAAGCTCAAACTACTGGAGTCTATGATGCAGGTATGAATTTTGACGTTATGTAACGTTTATTATTGAAGTGGTTTGATCTCTGAACTATGAAGCAGGATATCGGTAAAAGTAGGTAGTTATAATACCATAAAATATTAAAATTTAAACAAATTATTATTCACTTGAAATACCCTAGTAAAATACTTACTCAACATACTTACCACATTTGATGGACGCCAATCGGTTCGCAGTGTGACTCTTCCAGGGAGTGTTTTAAAATACAGCAAATGTAGATCATCTTAGTGAAAACCTACTCTAATATTTTTTTATATAAAATAAAAAAAGACAATATTAAAATAAATACATAAAGATAAGTAAATTGATTACATTTATACAGGGTAATCAACTAATGTGACAAAGTTCGTTATATTATCTGTTATTATTTGAGAGACCAAAAAAAGTTACTTATAAAAATAGATAGCTGTAAGCTTCACATTTTAAAAATAGTTACAAATATACAGGGTCTTCCATAACACCGGACTGCATGAAAAATATGTTTTTTTTTTAATTTTTAAATCTAAGCTTCACTTCATCGTTGCAGGAATACAATTTTTTGTGTTATACACGGTATTTAAAAAGTTATAACCATATTTCAATGAAAACCGTTCAATGCCACGTTTTTTTATTATTACATTGCATGTTTACAATTTACTCTATACACAGAGTAATAAGTAAATAGTCTGTAAGTAAATTAACGTGAGTTAGGTACCATCCAGTGACGGTTCTCTAAGTATTATTACGGTAGGTTTTCTGGCCATACTCAATCTTCTTTCGGCAAGTGTTTAAGTGAATATATGATTTATCAGTTCGTTGTTGTGGTCAGTAGTGCGATTTTTATATTTTTTTGAATGATTTTTTATTATGTCCTTACGTTCAGATCATTGTAAAGTGTTTGGTTAGATACATACCATGGAGCTTTACGTATCATACGAAGTATTTTGGATTGGAATGTTTGAAGTATCTTCGTATTTGAAGGGGAGTATTATTAATAGAAACTTGTGGATTTTCTTGTTGTAAAAGTAATTTTTACTGATTTGCTGGAATAAACAGTGATCTTCCATCGCTTGAGCCAGTTTTGTAATTAGTCTAAATGATTTTGTACTTTTTGTGATGTTACATTAGGGTCGATATCCACTGTCAAGGTTCCGGTGTTATCGGCAAAAGTAGCTAAGAAGGTAGCATTGCTGATTGGAACGTTTGCTGTAAATATTAGATACAGAAATGGGCCAAGAACGCTACCCTGAGAGACGCCAGATTGTATGATGTGGTAATTTGAGTAGCTGTCTTCAATTTTGACTTGGAAGTAATGGTCAATAAGATACGATTTTAATAGAAAGTATAGTTTAGCATTTTTATTTGTTGTCGAACCTCTGTCGGAGTAAATGTTGTCAGAGGAAGAGATAGTTGACATTGAGTTTTGAGGTACATTCTTATATCATCATCTTCATCGTTAATAGTATCTGGTACTGTGAAAATAGTTTCAAGATGCTCTGCGAATACTGTTGTTTTTGTTGTTACGAGTCTGTTGAGTAGGTAAGCTATTGCTTGGGATTTATTGAATCCTTACTTTATGTTTTTTCAGTTCTTCCATCATTGGGCGTCTCCAATGCACTAGCATATTTCTTTCTATTTTGATGTTAATACTTACTTTGGTTTGGCTCTGAGTGAATGGTGGTCACTTCCCATATTGAATTTGTTTATAAATAACACATCCCTGACGATATGCTTTTTATTCGATATTATGTAGTCGATTTCGTTTTTTGTATACTGCAAGATCTCCCTTAATTACCATTATTAAAACCCATCCCACTAATTTCGGTACAGTTACTTGATGACATATCTCTGTCACAAACAATTCCACCTCACCTATCCCCATATTCACCTTGGTCTATAGTCATTCCTTAATGTAACACATTACTTGCAAAATACGATAAATTTACAACTCCAAAGGAACTCATTATAAAAGATTTTAAGAAATTATCTTTACAAAGAAATACGATATAGTATTATACACTGATGCTTTAAAAAATGATACAGGAGTAGGCTGTTCTGTTACAACGTCACATACTCTTATCACGTCATCTCTTATCCTCTCCTTTCGCAGCGTTTAAACTGGAGAATTATACAGTACACTCAAGCTATCGAATACATTTCACCAACAAATAAGTTTCTATATGCACAGACTCTCTAACCTCAATCCAATCTATCCAAAATGTATTCACTGATCATCCTATCGTCCAAAAGATCCACGACCATTACCAACTTGTCTTTTCCCAAAATATAACAGTTACTCTAATCTGGTTACCATCCCATATGGGTATATTACGCAATGAACTTGCAGACCACTACGCAAAGCTTGCCTCAACATCTTCTAATCCCACTGTTAATATCCAAATTAGCAAGGACTTAAAATCTCGCATTAAAATAACCCAATGGCAACAATACTGGGACACTAACTGCTCAGCTTTACATCACATACAACATACGAGTACAATAGACAGTCCTTCTATTTTTGGCACTACAAGTCTATCCAGACGAGATATTATTGTGGCAAGCAGACTTCGGATCGGACATAAAAAATTAACACATGGTTACCTGATGTCATCCAGCAACCGACCTACTTGTCAAAACTGCCAATTACAATTGACAGTCAATCACATATTCACCGAATGCCATCAATATTCTGCCAGAAGACAACTGTATCACCCCAATCCTAAAATACAAGATATCCTTAGTAATGCTGATCAAATAAACTCCGCCCTAAAATATCTAAAAGACATTCAGTTGTATTATAAAATATAATTTCATTGTACGATAACATTTTATATTTTGTAACATAATATTTATTGTAACATTTTTTGTTTTATAATCGTTCTTGTGTAAGTGGCCTTAGTAGCCGAGCACATTAATTTTAAATAACAAAAGAAAATTCATTTTCAACAATATCAATAAATGTACGAACCAGCAATATCAATAAAAGATATTACATTTATAAAGTTCCTCACCTTGTATAATATAAACCTATTAAAGCGAAATCAAAGAAAGATCATATACTTTCATAATGACATGTGGTATAGCAGAATATGAAGAAATTATATTTTTTTCGTTCAATAATTCTTTCCAAAGAAGTTAATCTTGTTATCTTTAGTGTTGCCATATATGTAGAATTCAAGTTGGTCGTGTTACGTGTGTAAAGAAACTTATCAATAATTATGAGCTCCGTTTCCCGAGTCTGATGTTTCAGAAATAGATTTTGAGCTATGAATTATTAATAGGGAGTTATTGCAGAACATAAATTCTCCAGAATTGACATGTCGTAACAAAATATCTAATAAATAGACTACGTAATGCATTAAAAGATTATTTAATTTTATTGGAATAACAGAATCATTTAAAAGGGAATGATAAATGTTACCTTTAGTGTATTTTAATAAGTTTTATTGTATCTCGAATAATAAATAGAAATAAATCGAAGCAAATCATTATAATATATTTTGAATTGTTCTAAATTGTAACGTTATAAACGTTAGATGTTTTTTATTTTTTTTTCAATTTTTTAAAAAACTTTCTGTTTTGATTGATTATTTTTCTTTCAAAAATGAGTGGCGCTCAACTCTTCTATCAACTAAACGTTCTGTTAAATTTTTATTCTTTATTTTGAATTTTTACTTATTTCACCAATCTTCAGTCTCTTTTTAATAATTTTTTATATTTCTTTTTTGACATAACCTAACTCTCTAAGCCACCTTTATTTCCACCTTTTAGATAAGTATATGTATGTAGATTGAATCTTTATTTAATGTATTTTCGTAAAATTCTAATATATAATTTTGGTAAAACATGTTTACCAAAATGTTTAAAAGTTATAGTGTTACTAACACGAGGTTTCTCGTTTTAGTTTTTTGGCCTTAAAACATTTTTCTTGTCCACCTTTTTTTCTTGGTGACACTTTCCTAACCATGTCGTACCACAGGAAATAAAGCTGCAGTAATACCATGACCACTATTACGAAGAACTACACACCTATCTAAAATATATTCAGCATCCAAACAACTATCTACGTCCAACTACAACTACATCAATAAGTTCACAAATACACAAACCATAAATGTCTTTACAGAAAAAGAACACAGTTCATCTTACTCAAAAACTACGGAGCCAAAACTAAAGATAAAATATCGCATACAAAAATAGTAAAAAGAACAACTAAAACAATGATTCATTAGAGTTATTTAAGAAATCTCAGAGACAATAAAAACCGAGATCGTACTTCGAGAAACCTAGTTTAGAGTGTAATGAAATAAATATAAAAGTGACCACCAAAAAGATAAGCTGAAATGACAACATATCGAAGACTATCTATTACACAAGAAAAATAATAAATGGAGAAACTACTCGAAATTGCTTTTGCGATCTCAATACCTATTCAAATATATATATATTGCGAAAGTACGTCTCCTCCTGTTTCAATCTAAAAAGTGTAAATTTAAAAATATTTAGTGTACAATCATTAACCTTATTATTGAGTTTTATAAAGTTTTGTTTTTTGGTTAATCGGATGACGTATTACAAATAAATAATGCAACTTGTAGAGAGGGGGTCAGAATTTGACTTATTGAAATCGACACCCACCGATCAATTTCCATAGCAACCCACTCATACATTAGTCACTTCGCGAAGTTCGCAAATGCAGTACAAATGGATACCACATCCGTCAAAGCAGCTCAAGCAGTAGAATTATTGAGAGAAGGCCTGAGCCAGAGGGCCGTGGCAAATCGACTAAATTTAAGCCAATCTGCTGTGTCCCCGTAAACAAATAACAACCGCGGGAGATGATCGATTTCTTGTATCGAAATCCGTGAGAAATCGACATTTGACTGGTGCTAATCTCAAAAAAGAGCTTAAAAAAGTTCTAGGTGCGGTTACGAGCGTTTGGACATTCAGAAGGAGACTGAAGGCAGCCAACCTGACACCAAAATGGCAGCTACTGGTCCCACGATAACTGCAGCCCAGAAACAAAAGCGATTACAATTTGCTTACGAACATCTGGATTGTGACGACTATCAATTAAGTCAAGTATTATTCTCCGAGGAAAGTAGGGTCTGCCTACATGGCAAAGAAAAGAGGCGTCAAGTCTGTGGAAGGCCAGGAGAGCGATTTGCTCAATATTGTATACGAGAAATTGTGACATATGGAGGCGGTTCTTGTATGTTTTGGGCAGGCATTTCTATTAATGGGAAAACCGAGTTGGTTTTCGTGCCTGGTGGAGGACGTGGAGGAGGTGTAACGGTGGATGGTTACATCAGAGACATTTTGGAGGAATATGTGGTTCCATACGCGGGATTTATTGGTAATTAGTAATTTTAATGGACGATAAAGCACGATGCCATACCGCACGAGCCACTACCACCTATCCCACGTAGATCGGTATACCTATAATAAATTGGCCTGCGTTGAGCCCGGACATAAATCCAATAGAACATGTTTGGGATGAGCTTAAGCGAAGGGTCCGGGATAGAAATTGTGTACCAAGGAGCACAACGGAATTGAGAGCTGCGCTAAATGATGAATGGGAAGCAATGCCTCAAGAATTTATTAGAAAAGTCGACCGATCCATGCAAAATCGATTGGAAATTGTAATTAGTAATAGGGGTGATAATATCAAATACTAAAAAATAAAGAAATTCATTTTGTAATTGATGATTTCTCTGTTTATAACGTCTTTCTTGCGTTAGTTGCAAGGATAAATATTTGGGAAACTCTGCTCGTATTGCATATTGTCTTTATAATGCATCTTTATGCATTAATAACTGCATAAATAACTGCATAAATAATGCAATAGCAGTTTTTCTAAGTTCAATAATAAAGTTATTGTTTGCACATTACATTACATCTTTTTATTTTCATATATCTTACGTTGAAACAGAAGGTGTAATCTACAATACGCTTTTGAAACGATTGTTTTGCACTCAAGTATAAATACGTATATATATATATATATATATATATATATATATATATATATATATATATATATAAGGTTCAGGTGGGTTTTTCGGTCAAAAGGTTGAGAGAAAAGACAAATAAGTTGGCTACTGCATCTATTTCTTTAAAGACGTTTCGCCCTCTAATCAGAAAGCATCATCAGTTCATCTAAAAAGCACAATATGAAAAACCAAATATCCATAGAAAAGTTAATATAAATGTGTTACCTCAAAAAGACATGTAGCAATCAGTGGTGTAAAATGTAAAGAAGCTTAAGAAACTAGACATTAATTACTTAGGCAATATTCAATTAAAACTAAATATAGTTTACAATTTGTTTCAAACATAGCATAGCAAAAGACCATGTGTTTATTGAACATGTAATTTAAAAAAATATATGTAAAAAACTTATGTAAAAAATAAGTATTTGCCGAGAACTAGTATGATATTAATTTAATTTTATTTTTACTTTAGGTAACATTATTGAAAATATTAAGAGTTTATTATAGTAATATTATAAAAGGTGTAATGAAGTTACCACAAAAGCTTCCAATGCTTACAGGAGACACCCTGCAAATGGGAGCACATTTCAGATCCACATTGCTATCACGTGAAAAGACAGTGTCCTTGAAGTCATAATATGACACACAACAAGGCGAGTTACCAACCGCTAATGAAATAAAGCGGTAAGTTTAAAAATATGAAAAAGTAGGCGAAAACCTGGTCTGTACGAACCATTAAATTAAATGAAAGAAAAAGATGTTTAAGAACACCGTTTTCCCTTCAGGGAATGGCTCGGACAAAAAGAGCAAACAAGTGAGGTCGATCACTACATATCATATAAAAGTGTCTAGTTATAACTGGTTGGCCAGTCATAGGTGATAGGTGCAGATTTAATTCAACTTCCAACAGTCCAAGATTCATAATAATTTGGAATTGAGAAATTAATGAGAATTCTATGAATTCAATTAATTCAAAAATTTTATTAAACTATTTCATCAAAAATTATTTTATATATATATTTATATATATATATATATATATATATATATATATATATATATATATATATATATATATATATGTATATATATATATATATATATATATATATATAAACTTGATAAATGAATCAATAAAATATTAGTTGAATATCACTCTTTATTAAGTGAAGTAAAGTAAGAAAATGTTATTTTATTTTATTTGAATTTATTTAAATAATGAAAATTATGTAAAGACACACCTTAGGAGACAATTTTAAAGAAAAAACCGTTAAGCCTAATTTTGCAATATTAATGCATGATAGATTTGGCTCAAGTTACTAACGTCAGTTCTCTTATTCAGAGCGTTAGGGTGTTTAAGTATTGAACACATTTCCAAAAACGGCCTTTTTACGAGATTGCGTTCATTGCCAAGAATCTTATCTTCATTAAAGTCAACCTTGTGATTAGTGTTAATAGCATGTTGAGCAAGAGCACTAGTATGTTTAGATAAGTTAATGTCACTAAACGGTGTTCTTAAACATCTTTTTCTTTCATTTAACGATTCGTACAGACAAGGTTTCCCCTACTTTTCATATTTTTTAAACTTACCGCTTTATTGCATTAGCGGTTGGTAACTCGCCTTGTTGTGTGTCATATTATGACTTCAAGGACACTGTCTTTTCACGTGATAGCAATGTGGTCTAAAATGTGCTCCCATTTGCAGGGTGTCTCCTGTAAGCATTGGAAGCTTTTGTGGTAACTTCATTACACCTTTTATAATATTACTATAATAAACTCTTAATCTTTTCAATAATGTTACCTAAAGTAAAAATAAAATTAAATTAATATCATACTGTTGGAAGTGTGATCTTATGATCTAGTTAGTTCTCGGCAAATACTTATTTTTTCCTTAAGTATTTTACATATTTTTTTTAAATTACATGTTGAATAAACACTTGGTCTTTTGCTATGATATGTTTGAATCAAATTGTAAACTGTATTTAGTTTCAATTGATTGTATATACAACCTAATCAATTAATGTCTAGGGAGTTCGGTTCTGCATCGATAACTATAATGTTGTATTCAATATGGGCTCCGAATATTTTTAACATTAACAAAGTTTAATGTAAGTTATAAATTGTGAATCTTAGTGATAAATTGAAATAAACTGTAAGTGTACAAACTCTTTACATAATATCCAGTTAAATTAGCATTAAAGTCAGCAAATTGCAATTATTTGTTATTGTTGTCAATAAACAAATCCAGTTTTACCAGGAAATAACCGCTTTTAGTAAAGACCGATATACTTGTTTTAGCAGGTGTACCGGGTCGGACTTACTTTTGACAAACGTTTATCGAAATTAATTCAAACATGGAATCACACAACAGTTCTACAATACAAGACCATCAAAATCAAATAAACACATCACAGTCATACTCTTCGGCAGCGTCGAGAGTGCAATTTCCTTTAAAGTCCCAAGCAATTATCTTTAGTGCCTTAGAAAACACTAAACTTCAATAATTGATGGATTCGACCGTTACTTGATGGAAATTCATTTTATGTAACAATAAAACACTGAAAACTTTGTTTTCAAAACTTCCACAAATTTTTATTTTAAATTATTATCACTACAGCTGTTTCGGCTGATTGCCTTTCTCAAGTCAATCTTGAGAAAGGCAATCAGCCGAAACAGCTGTAGTGATAATAATTTAAAATAAAAATTTGTGGAAGTTTTGAAAACAAAGTTTTCAGTGTTTTATTGTTACATACTAAACTTCAAGACTACCTTCTATCACTTGGAAATATAATTCAACCGAAAAATATAATCTTCTCTTCTAGATTATCTAATAATCGCATATGCATGTATTTATCCAATAAACAAATAGTGGACGATTTTATGAATAATCATGGTCAAATAGAAATACAAGGTGAAATTGCCAAGAGCAAGAAGGTTAGTTACACCATCGGAGCGACTTGTGCTCTCCGGCGTATGTCCTTCAATACCGCACGACTTGCTAATCAATGAGTTACAAAAAATCGTCATAGTTCCTGTCTCCTCCATAACCTTCCTCAAAAGAACTGCTTCTATGCCTAAGTACAATCACATCCTTAGTTTTCGAAGACAAATCAGTCCTCACAATCTAACACTACCAGAGTCATTTACTCTTGTTTTTGACAACACGACATATAGAATATTCATTTCTCAAGACAGTTTAGTTTGCTTTAGATGCAAGAAGCCAGGATACATCGCTTCACAGTGCTCTGAACCACTAGCTCAACTAAACCCCAACCAAAACAATGAAGCATCGGTATCCAGCGCAACAAATATATCCTTGCAAGCATCCAATGGCACAAACCCTTCTCAATCTGAACAAATGTATATTTCTAATATCCCGGAGATACCGAATAAAGTAGATGCATCAAATAAGGACAGTCACATAATTAATCAACCAAAAAGAAACTTTGATGAAATTATTTCACCTGAAGCAGATCCATCTTCAAAAGAATGTAACATTTTTCCACCACCTAAAGTCCAAGCAAAATCTAAAAAAGCTAAAATTAGTTCAGCAAACACTTCTGAATGCTCATTTTCTCTCTTACTTGACCCTGCTAAAAACTTCATAGAAAATCACCCTCTATCTTTCCCTCTAAACGTTGATCAACTTAACATGCTTCTAATGAATATCACGGGGTCAGCAGATCCTATAACCACAATTCAAGAATATATCACAGACCCGCCAGCTTTGTTCCATATGCTCAGTCAAGTTTATCGCCATTTAAAGGAAAGATCCATAAAACGTAAATTCACGTCCATAAAGAAAAAAATCCTTAATTATATTAACAGCGAGGCATCGGAAGCGGAAAGTGACACATCTTAGTTAAGCCAACATTAATTAAAAACATCACTTGTTGTCTAGTCCTTTCTGACTCTCTCAGTGCAGTCAAAGCTAAGCAAAATGTATATCCTAATCCTATTCTAATCACCCCATTGAGAAAATTATAAGGGCCAAATTAATAAAAGCACAAGAAAATTTCAGAAGAGTCCACTTCCTATGGATACCATCTCATATAGACATAGAAGGAAATGAAGAAGCAGATACTAGTGCGCGTAACGCTATCACCAGTGACACATCAAAAACAGAGTGTAGGAGTATCGCAGGCGATCTAAAAGTTTATTTCAAAAATAAGGTTAAGTGCGTGGAATCGGGAGTGGAATGACTCTAGTTTCTCAGAACTATCAAAAGTGATATTTTTTTATGGAAGTCCACAGCCAGAAGTAGAAGATGCCAAACTATTATTACACGTCTACGATTTGGACACTGTAGGTATACTCATGCCTATCTCTTCTCAAATAGTGAACCTCCAAAATGCGAAACATGCAATACAGTAGACAGTATAAAGCACTTCTTGGTAGACTGTCCTAAATATGTAAATCAAAGACAGTCTTACAATTTGCCAAATAACCTGAAAGCAGCACTCCTCAGCAAAAGTTTAGTTCCGAACAATTTATTAGGTTACTTAAAATGTATAAATATGTTACACAAAATTTAACTTAATTAATTGTTACAAATGTTCAATTGTTCACAAAATGGTAATTCGTTGTTACAATGATTGATTGTTACAAATGTTAAATTCAATATTATTACAAATGTTACAGGAATGTCGCTAATAACTTTTGGGTGGATGCGACTTTATTTCTTTAAATAAAAAAAAATTAATGTCTAGTTTTTTAAGCTTCTTTACATTTTACAACACTAACTGCTGCATGTCTTTTTGAGGTAACACATTTATATTAACTTGGATGAGAACACTCTATGGATGTTTGGTTTTTCATATTGTGCTTTTTAGATGAACTGATGATGCTTTTTAATTAGAGAGCGAAACGTCTTCAAGTAAATAGATGAACTAGCCAACTTCTTTGTCTTTTTTCTCCACCTTTTGACCGAAAAATTGACCACTCTTCGAGTTATCCTTATTTATATTGGATTAACGGTCGTACTCCTTTTTTCGATATATATATATATATATATATATATATATATATATATATATATATATATATATATATATATATATGATTATATATAAATGATTACGCCGTTAGTAATACACTAACAACGACTAATCCCTTTAGATACGCTTATGGCTTTATTACTTAGTGATGCGATTTACTTTAACTAGATTCTAACTTTTTTATGCCGCTTTTCACTTTTAAACAAATTAATACGGTTATTACATTTTGTTATTTCTCCGACGTTTCGCTACCGATTTGCATATTGAAATTAATTACGTACCGTGTTTTTTATTCTCGTCTAGTATTAGAAGGATCTCTCAATCATCTTTATTGCCTAGTTAATAAGGATTAAACCCATAAATATTAAATGTGGGTTGTAAGTCTTCTGTATGTAGCAGTATGAAATGAAAAATAATTAAAATCTTAGTGATATGTTTGATTTATATGACTGTTTTGCATATTGCAAGTCGTAAAGTTAAAAATGCATCTTGATGGACTCTTGCCATAGGGTGGTGCTAAAAAATCTAATATAGATTTTTTATTCTAATCCGCAACCCGCATTTCTTTCTTCTCCTCCCTCGGTTATTCTCATTTACCTCTCAAAATTATCTTCCATTTTTGAGATTTTTTATAATATTTGTATATTCAACACCAAAATATTTTACATTAATTAAGTAAATTTGAAAACGAAGTAAGTTGCTACGTTGAAAAATAAAAGTAGACTAGGCTTAATAGTCAAGGAGCCGGGGAGGGGTGGTTGAGTATGCACTGTTATGTAAAAATTTGTTATTAGTAATTTAATTATTTAAATGATTATATTTCCTAAACTATTAGAGATATTTAATTATACCAAAATGAAAATTGTTCATTTTAAAAAAATGAATAAAATGACGTTTGGTAAACTTTACTCTGATTGTTTAACCGGGGTTATAACAAATTTCGTGAAAAACAATTGCAAAATAGACCTTCGATGGGGCTTTTCCAAGTATAACTCAGCTTTCATACGTATAATTAACTTTCAAAACCCCCTCATTTCAAAGGTAATTGTTTTAGCTTAGAACAAATTTTGCAGAGCTACTTTATCTTTACTGATAAAAAAGTTATAACAATGAAAAATTAAAATTTTTTTTTATATATTTGTTTATAAGAAATATAAATAATTAACATTGAGCTATAAACTTAAAAAATCTGGCTTATGATAGTTATAGAACAAAAAGAAATAAACATTTTAAGCTTTACTAAATGTTTCTATGTTAATTTTTGATTAAGATATAATATGGAACTTTTAAAAGAACTCTTTGAGGTGCACCGCCAGCTCGCAGCGAATAAAACCCAATAAATACGTAAAATCCATGTAGATTCTGAGATATATATTATATTATCATTATAAATAAAATAGCAGTTTATAGTTAAAATTTTCGTTAAAAAGTGGTGAATTAATTTGTCTATAAGAGTTTTAAACAAAATTGAACCGTAAACGTTGGCAGTTTGGATAATGGAAGTTATAAAACAACTCAAAACGAATATGGTAAGCTTTGTTAAATGTTTCTATGTTAATTTTTTTTTTGAGATATTAAAAATTAATTTAGGCGCGCTCGCATTCGCTGCGAGCTGACCGTGAGTCTCAGAACGCGCGAGTAAAAGTTCCATATAAGCATTTACTAAAGCTTAAAATGTTCGTTTTGAGTTGTTCCATAACGTTAATTAGCCAGATTTATAACTTAATTTTGCTTAAATTTCTTATAAACAAATTAATTCATAACGTTTTAATGAAATTTTTAAATTTTAATTGTTATAACTATTTTGTTAAAAAGATAAAGCAATTTTGCAACGTAATAGTTTAGGACGCAATTAATTAAATAACTAAATTATTAATAACAAATTATCTAATGGATTTTCAGCCTGATTGCCTCTAAAAATCTACTATACGCAACAAAAAACATAAAAAAACGTCAAGGTATTATTGAGGAAGACATAAAAGTGCTACCCCACGCTGGCTCCTAGACTATAATTCGTTTCTTTTGCATGTTTGTCTGTTTCTCAAAACCGAATACTTTGGCTTATTTGTCAGTCTGCCAATTCCATCTAAGTAAGGTTTTTGAACAAATGATACGTCATAAAAAGTGGGATTGTATATGATCTTACAAAATTAGCGTGATGTAAACTCTTATATTCAAGAGACCTTCTCTTCATACGGTTGTTTTAATCTTGTTTTAGTACCAATAGATTCCAAACACTATAAATAATGTTAAAAAAATCTTTGGAACGGTCAGTCCTTCGTTACTTTACAACACCAGACGATCTGCTGGAGAACTTGGAAAAATGATCTATCACAAGGGAGTATGATTGCATGTCTTCTTTTTAATACTTATAATTACAATTTGCCACACTACTTCAGAATATTACGTTTTATTTATGATGATATATAGCGTCGATTTTAAGGTGTTTTGAATAAGTAGTAACTAAACTGTTGGTCACGCTACAAGAATTGGCAGAATACTATTACGGTAATTCACTAAGACTCAAATACATATAAAAAAACCAAAGTAGGCTTTAACCATCTTAACCGTCGACAAGCTAGGAAGACTAAGAAAATTAAATATAATATAGGGAGATGAACTCTTAGAGTGACACAGCACCAACATAATTTGAGGTAAAATTAGTGCACAGTCTTATATTTAAAAGCCATTTTAAAGACATCAAAGCAAAAATTTTTTTGAGAAATAACTAATGTCTAAGCTAACTGGAACAAGTTGACGAGCTCTGACAAGTGTGCCCAGAACCGCCGCCCTGAATGTGTGTTTCTCTGCAATGAGTAGTCAGTTCCGATTTGGGCCCATTCTGCACACTCTCACCAGCCAATTGAAATTAAAAAGAAGAAATAAAGAAATGAGAGAGTTGGCATTCACCGTCTCATATTTGGTCAGCCAAGGCACCCACCAATATTGAAATTTCGTAGAAGTTTTATGAGTTCCACAGTTCCAATTTAAAACTACTATTAAACATCGATTTTAGCTTTCGAGGGAAACTGTTTTGACATTATAGGTCTAAAAGAAGAGATGGCTGAAGTCATTAATTATACCATACCATGCGGAGGTCACTTAATAGACTTATAAGCGGCACATACCGATGTTAGTATAAATTAAAAATATGAAGGTATTCCGATGAGGACAAAGGCGTCTGTTGTGAAGTACAAATCCTGAGTATTTATGGGTTTACAATGAATTAAAACAATAATGCACTGATCTTGACTTAGTAAAAACTAACAAAAAAGCTATTCAAATGACGTACTATTGGTCGTATAAATTTTGAAGAAGTGATCCCGCCACAGAAAGTTTAGTATCTTGTTTTAGTCATATTAACCTTCGGGCAATTTGTAGCTGAACTAATACTTGCAAAGCATCTTGATGGGTTTCTGTCTTTTTCTCTACGTTTAAGTACTTTTTTTATGAAGGGTCTAAGAAGAACTCTTAGTTGATTGATAAATGATTTGGTTCGAAAGATACCAAGGTACTTTCTTGATTATTGATAAAGTTATGTTTGTATTGAGGATTTATTTAATATGATGACCTATTAAATAAAGCAGATATTTCAGGGCAAACTGACTAACAACAACTTTTACTGAAAAAAGCCATCCAGAAAGCACTACAACGTTCTGTTGATAGATTAAATACAGGAGAATAATTTGGTTTAAAAATTGATATAGATAAAACGAAAGTAATGGTGGGTATCAGAACACCAAATATACTTTTAAGTATAAATGTAAACGGTAATAATATTCATAAAGTTTAGATATCCCGGAAGATGGATAACTCAGGACTCAGAGATAGGTAGCAGAATAGAATTAAATAGACAAGAGCAACATTTGCGGGTATGATAAATCTGCTTATTTGCAACAAGAGTTTAATTAAACGGTATACTATAATTTGTAAAATGCTATATTTAGTTAGTTCTGCTGTATTGGGTGGAGACTTGGATAATAAGAGCTAATGCCACGAATCGCCTTTGAGGCCTTCTGAATGTCTTTGTTGTGTTCAGGATAATGCTTAAAATTCTCTGGAGGGATCATACAACCAACGTCAAATTATTACGCCAAATAGGGAGAAGATTAAATTAGAAGAAGAAGAAGAAGAAGGGAGAGCAAGAAAACTGCTGCAAATAGTGAAGCAAAGGAAATTAACCCACCTGTGTCACATATAAAACGAGGACCAGGAAGGCGAAGAATTTCCTGGCTGAAAAATCTACGTATGTGGTTCAACACAAGAACCACAAATCTTTTCAGAGCCGCAGTTTGCAAAATACAGATTGCCATGATGGTAGCCAACATCCGAAACGGATAGGGACTACAAGAAGAAGAAGTGTCACATATTTAGGAATTACAAGTACCAATTTTTTAAATTAATTATGGAGGGAAAAATTGAAGCATTCGGGAGAAAAAAAAATACTTATGGCTAAAGAATATAAGGGAATGAACGAACATAACAAGAATAGATAGAATATAAGGAAGTATGCAAGAATTGTCTCCAACATTCAGTAAATTAATAAGGCACCTTAAAAAGAAGAAGAAGAAATCGGTAAAATTTGTGTTATCTTAGTAAACACAAGATTTTATTAGATTTATAATCCACATAATCGCTAACCACCTATTAAAGCTATAAAAAACAACCAAAAATCATATTTCGGAAAAATGGCTTTCGGAAAAAAGTAAATAGGTTTCATTATACGCATAAATAAAACTACTTTCGTTTTTATTTTTATGTGTTTCTATTAAGAATGGAATTCGGATTTATGAATTTTCATCATCTAGACTCCAACTTCCACTGCTGGACATAGAACTCTCTCATGCTTTGTTCTCTGTTTCTCTTAGCTTGTATTTGGGTCTCCATTCCAAAATTCTTTTTGTCCACCGATCATCAACTGCTCTTGCTACATGGCCAGTTTCATTTTAGTGTTTGTTATTCTTTCAATAACATTTGCTACTCCTGATCTTTTATGTACAGTAGCATTTAGGTATTTTATCACGTAGGTAGAGAATATATATATATATATATATATATATATATATATATATATATATATATATATATATATATATATATATATTATTATTATATATATATATATATATATATATATATATATATATATATATATTCAGGGATTCTACAGTATTCACCGCCTTCCCTCGTTCAACCGTTTCCATCTCTCTCTGTTGTCCTATTCTCCATTGTTTAGGCCTCTCTTACTCATGGCGTCGTCTACTTCGTTCCTCCAGGATTTTCGGGGTCCTCCTCTCTTCCTCCTTCTTATGGGGGTCTATTCGGTTATTCTCTTTATCCATCTGCTGTCGCTAGTTCTTCTTACATGTCCATACCACTTTAGTCTTTTTTGTTCTATATATGTTCTTATGTCTGTTTCTATTTATGTTCTTTGCTTTATTTCGTCATTACTTCTCCTATCCATTCTTGTTACTCTGCAGCATCTTCGCAAGCATTCCATCTCTGTTGTTACTATCTTACTGCTGTTTTTCTTGTTTATGATCCAATTTTCAGCTCCGTATGTCATAATACTTCGCACTAATGTTTTATAAATCTATGTTTTTGTCTTCACATTTAGGTGTCTATCCCACCTTACTGAGTTAAGTTGCGGATTGCTGTTCTTGTTTGTCCTAATCTTTGTGTAATTTCTTCCTCTGTTGTTGCCTTTTTCGTGATTATAAACCCTAAGTATTTGAATTTATCATTTCCTTTGATTGTTACGTTGACATCAATCTGTAGATCTTCTATTTTTTTTTTACTTGTAGATAGGTACTCTGTTTTCGCGAGGTTAATATCTAGGCCAGCCTTGGTATATTCTTCTTGTAGTTTCTTCATCATGTAGCTGAGGTCGTCTTGGTCTTGTGCAGTCACTACTTGATCGTCTGCAAAGCTTAACGTAAATAGGTATTCGTTTCGTACCGGTAATCCCATGCCTTCGCATTTTTTTTCCATGTAGTCAAGGCTTTCTCTAAGTATATTTTTGAATAGAGTTGGAAATATGGAACAACCCTGCAGGAGCCCTTTTGTTGTGGTGAAGTCTCCTATGATTCTTGTTCCTATTTTAATGGACACTTTATTTTCTTTATACAGAGCTTTTGTAGCTTCTATGAGTTCCGTCTTTATTTCTAATTTGTACATTGCCTCCCATAGTTCTGACCTTGGTACAGTTATACGCCTTTATCAGTACCACAAATGCCAAATTTATATCTCTATTTTTTGCTTTTTTCTTTTCCAACAGTTGTTCCAGTGTGTATATGTGGTCTATGCATATCATACCAAGCTATCGCTTGCTCTATTTTTTTTATCCGTATTTTATAAGCTCAAGTGAGATGCCTCCAGGTCCCGGTGCTTTCTTATTTTTGATTGCTTTTATGGCAGTTCTCATTTCCCTATCTGTTATTTCTATTTCTTGTTGTGGGGATCTGCTTCGTCTTCGCCTGTTTTCTTTTCCAATGAATTGTGGTCTTTGTTCTGTTAACAGTTCCTTGTAATAGTCTTTCAATTCTTTGTCCTGTATATTTCCCAATTTAATTTTTTCTTTTGAGTTTTGTTTCAATCCTCTCAGTACTTTCCATGACTCCGAAGTTCTTGTACCTCCTATATATGTTTCAATATTTAAGCAGGTTCTTTCCCATTCTTCATTCTTATGTTGTGTTATTTGTTTTTTCACTTCTTTATCTTTTTCTCTATATTCTTTATAAACTTCATCGTTGTTTGTAGTCAGCCATTTTCTGTATAGTTGCTTTTTTTCTTTAATTATTCTTTTTGTTGGTGCATTTATTTCATAATAGTGCTGTTTATTTGTTATATCCCTAACATTATTTTCTCCATTGCTCTTTCCGGAACTTGTAGTTTACTCACAGTTGTTCTTGTGAGTGTTCGGGTTTCTGCACAATAGATCATCAATGGCAGAATGCACGGATTAAAAACTTTTTCTTTTCAGGCACACTCGAATCTTTGATCTAAAAAATGATATCAGTAGTCCAGACAACCAAAAAATCAAGTTAAAGAATTTATGAGTTCGAATCCATAAAAATGGAATAAAACTCATGGTATTAGTTGACAATATAAAATATATCTAATGAATTGCTGGGTTTTCATTTTGAATGCTTTCTTTAAAATCTTCCAAATTTTTAGGTCGATTTAATTTTTTAGTTAGTCTAGTTAGTTTACCTTTTTAAGTGGTTCCAGACAAAAAAGTTTATGTTAGTTAAAAAGTCATTCAATTAAGCAATTGGGAAAATTTTCATTAGAAAAATATCTAATCTATAGAGCACAATGTGAAGTGGCTCAATTCTGATGAAACCAAATATTAGAAAATATTTTTTTACAAAGTTAATTAAGCTTACATCGCCGTTAACTGTGGAATTAAAGTTCGCACAATTCGTTCGTAGAAGTTTTTACCTTTCTAAGTAGTTTTGATATTATCAAAACATCACATACTATCAAACAGTGATGGTCACACAATTAACACGAGGACCTAAGCAGATCAGGAGATGCAAATATACACTGCTCCAAGAAATTAACGCACTATCTCCAAAAAAAGCGATTCATTGATGTTTTAAATTTAATTGTATTTATTTTTGTATTAAATGTACCATGTATTTGGAATGTTTTTATCAGGTTACTTGTTTTGTTTTTTGTTTTAACCAGTTTTTAACAGATCAGTTAAAGGTAATGGATTTTGACAAGAGCTATAAGTCATGCCGATGCAGTACACAAGTTTACCTGTTATTTACGATGTCATAGCTCTTGTCAAAATCCATTACCCATACCTGTATTATTAGAGGATGTTCCCTTGGAAATTAGACGAAACCTGTGGTTTCAACATGACGGAGAACCACCGTATCGTACAAAAAGTTTTAGACATGTGCTGAATAATAACTACAGCAACAGTTGGATTGGATACGGCTATATTGTGAAATGGCTTTCAATATATCCAGGACTAACTCTACTTGACTATTTTTTTGGGGGTACATCAAAAATATACTCGTAAAATACAACGACGAACCCACAACACGGGAAAATATGAAAATTCGTATATAAAATGCCTTTGCCAGCAATGGATCTAAAATTCATCAAGAGGTTCGACAGTTCTTTATTAACCGTATACGACTGTATCTTGAAGGTAATGGGCAACGTTTTGAACATTTATTAGCTTAGTTAATAATACATTTATATATACATATATATATATATATATATATATATATATATATATATATACATATATATATATATATATATATATATATATATATATATACATATATATATATATATATATATATATATATATATATATATATATATATATATATATATACTGTGATGATGTATTATTTGTGAATGATGAGCAATGAGTGTTTTTTAATAATATATATAGGGTTTTTCTCGCGGTTCTCAAAGAATTAGTTTGTAAGCACTTTTTGAAATTATCTTTATTATATCTATTATGAAACACACATATATATCTAACATAACCAATGTAAAATTTAAAATAAACTATCTTTAAATTTAAAATTCTTATGAAACTAATTAAATTATATAGATATTGTAAATTTTAAACAAACTATCTTTAAAATTGAAATTCTTATGATACTAACTAAATTATATTAAAAAAATTTTGTACCTTTCTTTCACTGAATGCCTAAATGAAAATGTTCTTCAAAATAAAGATTTTAATCACCAATCAATGTCTTTGTTCTCAGCCTCGGTTATCCTTGTTTTTGTGAAATTACTTTTTCCAATTATCAGCTTCCATCAATTTAAAATATTTTTCTTCTTAACAGCATTTATAGTTATTCTTCTTTTCAATATACCAATATCCAATCACCAAATATATTATATAATTTTAATCTTCAATTAATACTTTCTTCCATTATCCAATTACCATTTTTACATAACATAATTTTTAATCTTCAATAATATTATCTTTATACTGTTTATTAATCTTCATTGAACTTATTATATTGAACATCTGAACCTTCTGACTGACTATCTTGAACTTACTGAACAATTGACTTCACTAACTAAATGTGTCTATCTTCTAACTAACTTTCTTACTAACTGACTGGCCATCTCACTGAACTGGTAACTGATCCTTGAATCCAAATCACCGGGTATTTATATCTTTTTCCATGTTAGAGAATCATCTGGCAAGAAATCATATTCGAATTGTTCTATATGATTGTTCTCGAAAAAGTATATGTTCTGGTTATGTCCATTTCACAGACATAACCATATTCGAGAACGTTCTACCGTAAACAAAGGTTAAATTCTGTATTCTAGAGAATTCTTTACTATTCTATCGAGAATTTTATCGACATTTAGGCTTTTCAGATCAGAATATAAACTTAAATCAGTAACTATAATAGTCTCCCGTAAACTAAACATTTTAAACTAACACATTATTATAACCCCACTTTATATTCGTAATTATTATTTAAAATGTCTTTTAAGTGTATAGTTGGTTGCCTATGCACATGGCTCACTTAAATATATTTACAATATTATAATTATTAAAATAAAACTTTTTACACTTATTATATGCTAATTTCTTAAGAATACCCTCATATAAATAATTTTTATAAAATTCTCTAGTATATAACTTATTAAAATAACCAAATACTTTTTATATCTAATATTATCTAGTATATAACTTATAAATTATTTTCTTTAAACACCAATCATCTCAATACATATATATATATATATATATATATATATATATATATATATATATATATATATTTATATATACATATATATATATATATATATATATATATTTATATATACATATATATATATATATATATATATATATATATATATATATATATATATATATATTATAGCAGTTAGGTAAATACTATTTTGTAACTAATTTTTACTAGCATACGCTTTATTTAATCTTTGATATTTTCATTTATGTTAAGGTGGGTTTATAAAATTAGGTTATAATTTTTATAATTTTTGTTTGTTATATATTAGTCGGTACATTAGTTTGTTATATATAAATGTGTTAATAAAAAACCTGTAAAAACGTAAAATCTATAGTTCTTTTTTAAACATCTTCAAAACGGAACACGCTAGGTATACTCAACCTAATATCAAAAGAAAGGTTGTAAATTTTTTTACAAAACACAATACTAATATACATGGTGTTATTTAAAAAAAAGAATATATAAATTTTGTATTTGAAAATAGGAATCTGATCACCAACGTCGGATAATGCTGATATGGCACGTGAAGAAGAAGAAAACGTCTTTGATATAGGTACAAATAAACATGTTTTATATACTCGTATAAAAAAGCCAGAGGTTTGGCTCACTCTGTACATATATATATATATATATATATATATATATATATATATATATATATATATATATATATATATATATATATATATATATATATATATATATATATATATATATATATATATATATATATATATATATATATATATATATATATATATGTATTAATAAAGATTTCGCGGATAATTGTTGAAAACCCGAAAAATGGCTCGGCTCTAAAACCGACTAAGCCCTTGTGTTCTATTTGACGGAACTTTTCGTTTGATAACCGTCAGGAAATAATATATAGGCACCTATATAAGATGCGGTTGGAATGATAAAATACGCCAGTTCAGGGGCACCTAACGATGGATCGTCTTTGGGCATCAGGCCGTTAATCTTGGTTAGTTGAGCCCTGGACCTGGACCGACTAAGGGACGTTGGTCGGCTGCCTGGATTACGCAAGGGTCCTTTTCATTTGCTAGAACAAATTCTATCTAATACTCTTTTATACACCGGGGTGAAATGCTTCTTTAATTAGGTATGTGATCCACTTAAAAGGGTAAAGCTCTTTAAGAGGGAATAAAGAATACGGATAAATCCTTGTTTTGGTAGAGTGCGTATTCTAGTTAACCGGAGATTGTTGACGAGTTAGTTTAAAAGCTGTTTCATGTGGTCGTAAAGGATAACAATGTGATTAATGAAAGCCAGATATATATTTTTTGAAACATTGAAAATAATGTGATATTCGAGAGTTGACTGTTTATTACTTTTACAATTTTTCATATATTATACCGAATGCAATAATGACGTACACAGCTCGAATATATACAAAGATTGTTATCAACTAAGGAAATAATAATGCTATCTTTATTAATTAATGGGGCATATAAAATAATTAATTGATTATAGAGGAGAAGCCAGAAAGCAGAAGTCATTAAAATAACAAGAAGCAGATAATGAGAGAAAAAAATCATATTAAAATTGTAAGACAAAATGTGTAACTTGGCTGCTATAAATACGCTGGACACTTTTCTTTCCTAGTGTGATCAATTCTTATTAATTCATTGCTCTTTCTATAACTTGTAGTTTACTCAATGTTGTTCTTGTAAGTGTTCGGGTTTGTGCACCATAGGTCATAACTGGCAGAATGCACGGATTAAATACTTTTATTTTCAGGTACATTGAAATCTTTGACCCAAAAAATGAGATCAGGATAGGTCGAGACAACCAAACAATCAAGTTGAAGAGAAGAATTTATGAGTTCGAATCCATAAAAGCTTTTCTTTCCTATTATTGTGAGCAATTCTTATTAATTCACGTGTACTTATTTTAATCTATACTTATTTTGAATTATATTGAGTTTCGTAAAATAATTGTTGGTGAATTGTATAACATTGTATTATCGCATCGTCACAAAACAAATAAAATAAAAAACGCACAAATATTACAGTTCTGCATAATCTTTGTTTAAATTTAAAACTGTGTTTTAAGCAAGATAAAAACTAATTATTCTATAAATATTCTATAAATTCTATATATATGTTATATGAGAAAATATTAACCTTGAACTAGCTTAAGTTCGCCGACTTCAGATTTCATCATCCCATTCCCATAGAAACCGCTGAGCACGCATTAGAACTTTGTACGAACCGTTGGCCAATATTCATGGGAACAGCAATTCAGCACTTCATACCAAATCTATAAATTACCATTCTCAGATGCCGGAACCACTCTTAGCTGCAACTTCGACCAGTCCAGTTATTGTAGTCATTTTAAATTAATTTAATTTTGTACTATTATTTAATATTTAATTTGTAACAAATAAAGTTCTTTTTTAAAAAGTCAAATACGTGATTAGTGATCTAACAATTGGCGCAAAGTCAGTAGGATCCGGTTAACGTTGCTAGAACACGTGTATACTCACTGGCAGCGGCGGATTCTCATCCCTTAACGGAACAAAGAATCTACGGAAGTCCTCACTCCTGTGACCTACGGAAGGAACACCTAGTGAAGCCCCTGGTAGCCGAGCAGAGAGAACAAGACAACCCTTAAAGAAGAAAGCATCTCCGAACAACCTCACTCCTGTAATCTACGGAAGGAACACCTAGTGAAGCCCCTGGTAGCTGAGCAGAGAGAACAAGGCGTCCCGATGTTCTTCTTTATGTAAGTGGATTTTGAATCATCTCGTTAATAATTTTGTTATAATAATTTACGAAATTGACTATACTGCAAGTCAATTAATCAAGATACATAAAAGAAAATACAAGTTGATTATCTAATATTTGAAATTATTGATATTTCTTTACATACTATTTTATACTGATATTTTATTGACATATTTTTTTACTTGCTATATTTTGGTATATTTTCTCTCGATATATTTTTATTTGGTATATTTGATACATTTTTGTTGATATATTATTTGATATTTTTATATTGATACATTTTTGCCCTTTATATACCACCACATTTTTTTTTCTCCCTTATTTACTGATACATTTTATATTTCTTCATACTTCTATTTTTCATTTTCGTTTAAAAATATCTCGAAAAATGCCTGAGACACGTTCCCAGACTCAACAAGAAATCGAACCATACAAGCTTTCGGAAATATTTTCTATTATCCCAGAATTTGAAGGCGATCCGATTTCTCTTTCTACATTTTTAGATGCGTGCGACTGTGCTTTTAAAATGGCCACAGGCGATCAGCGCGTTCTATTAACGATTCACGTAAAAAATAAACTCAAAGGTAAAGCTGCACAGCTTATTAATTCTAGAAAACCAATTTCTTATACAGAAATAAAACAATTACTAAATCTACATTTCGGAGACAGTAGAGACCTGACCTCTTTAATACAAGACTTACAAAGACTAAAACAACTATCTAACGAATCTCCTCTAACTTTCTTTAACCGTTTACAAGTTCTGAATGCAAAAATGCACGCCTCGATCCAAGTAGCAAATTTATCCCCAGATCAAAAAACTGCCCAATGTGACTTAATCGATACCATGGCCCTAAACACACTTTTAACCGGTTTAGAACCTCGTCTAGGACAAATTATTAGGGCTAGTAATCCAAAAGATCTCATTGAAGCAAGCAATCGTATTAGACGCGAACTTCAATTGTCATATTTTGAAGAACAAAAATCTAATTCTAGATCAACTATTCCTAAGCCCTCTCAACCAATGAGAAGACCCTCATCTCAGTTTACAAAATGTACAAATTGTGGCCGCATTGGTCATCTAAATAGTGAATGCCACTCTTCACGTTTCGTCCAGCCAAACCAAACTTTTTCTAGGCCACACGGTTACCAAAACCAATATAATAATGGACCTAACAACTATCAAAACAATCAGAATCCTAATAGGAATCAAAATTCCTCCAACAATCCAAATTTCAACCAACAGAGACCTTCCTTTTCATCTCAAAATCAAAATCGTCCATCTGTTATTCAAAGAAACCCAAACTTCCAACGGGCATATGTTTTAAACGAATACCCTGATGAAATGACGACTAACTATTATACAAACGAATACTATACAGATAATTATTATAATACCGATAATTATGAAAACTATGAAACAGATTATTATACAGAAAATAATCCACAAACTGATAACATTTACGAAACCAGTAACACACAAAATTATCAGGATTTTCTTTCACTTCAGAATCAAAATCATCCTCCCAATCATACGAACCCCTCAACGGATATTACGAATATCCACGAACAAATCCAAGCACTCAACTTAGACAACTTTCACCCGAATCTCAATTTTCCCGAACAGACATTCATGTAACCCCATTTCATACAATGAGTTCCAAAAATTTATATTACATTAACGATGCTACCAACACTTTTAAACTTTTAATCGACACTGGTGCTGGAATCACTGTTTTCAAAGAAAACACAGCACGCAATTATCATAATAGATTTCCTGAAAACGTTACTATTCAAGGTATAACCGATCAAAAATTGTTAATAACAGAATCTGTCCTAATTCCCTTCACTGACAATAATCCTCACAAAGTCTTTATTTTCAATTTAGACATTGATTTCGATGGCATAATAGGCCTAGACTTTCTAGATCATTATGAATGCGTAATAGATCTTAAATCCCGACAGTTGCATACAAATTTTAAAACTGTCACCCTTCACAAAGTAGGACACGAGACAAACACACCTCCTAAAGACAAAACACCGACACACCCCACAGAAATAAGACAAAACGAACCTAAAATAAAATAAAATAAAATAAAATTAAATCAGATTCTAAACAGGAATCAAATTTAAAATATCAAAACCCTATAAATGAAAAATATACTATCGTAAACAATCGAGATCAAGACAAAAATCTTGAAAGACCAGAGAGAAAACGAATAAAAGGAAAAAACAGAATTACCATTGACAGCCGGACCGAACAAATATGCAGACTAAAATGCAACTTATCAAATACAGATGCCATATTATCAGCTCAAGAAATAGAAAAAGTTAGATTACCTCATGCATTAGTCCATGTAGATGAAAATGGAGAATTCTTAACTTCCGTACTAAATGCTAATGCTATGCCGAAGACAATCGAATTTTCAGACATTTCAATCGAACCTTTCGAAAATTCGGAGACAATCCTATCCTACAACGGAAATGATTTTGAAGAACCCGTAGTAGATAGAACACGAATAATTAAAGAACAACTAAGAATTGATCATCTAAATTGCGAAGAACAAGAACTAATTCTAGATATATGTACTGAATACGCAGATATATTTTATGTCGAAGGCGACAAACTGACCTTCACAAACGAAATCAAGCACAAAATCGAAACAAACAACGCTAAACCTATCTTCACTAAATCCTATAGATATCCTCAAATACATAAGGAAGAGGTAAAGACGCAAATTAATAAAATGCTAGAAGAAGGAATAATCCAGAAAAGTGTCTCGCCCTGGTCGAGTCCAGTCTGGGTCGTACCGAAGAAATTAGATGCGTCAGGAAAACAAAAATGGCGAGTTGTTATTGATTATCGAAAACTCAACGAACTCACAGTACAAGACCGTTATCCTCTACCACAAATATCAGAACTATTGGACCAACTAGGAAGATGCCAATACTTCACAACACTAGATTTAGCGTCTGGATTTCACCAGATTGAAATCGAGCCACAAGACATCCAGAAAACGGCCTTTTCCGTCGAAAATGGACATTACGAATTTGTTCGCATGCCATTCGGACTAATGAATGCTCCATCTACTTTCCAAAGAGTAATGGACAACATCCTCTTAGGAATACAAAACGAAAGATGCTTAGTGTATATGGATGACATAATTATCTACTCACCCACTATTCATGATCACATGTCACGACTAACAGAAGTTTTTAAAAGGTTACGAAAAGCAAATTTAAAAATACAGCCAGACAAGTGCGAATTTTTAAGAAAAGAAGTAGCATATTTGGGCCACCTTGTAACAGAAAATGGTGTAAAAACAAATCCAGCTAAAATATCTTGTATCAAAAACTTCCCGGAACCAAAGAACACCAAAGAAATAAAGTCATTCTTAGGCTTAGCCGGTTACTATAGAAGATTTATTCCAAATTTCGCCAAAATTTCTAAACCACTTACGAAACTACTTCAGAAAGACGTAACTTTTATTTTTAATTCTGATTGCAAAGAAGCCTTTAACGAACTAAAAAATATTTTAACTTCGGATCCAATACTTATATATCCCAATTTTGAGGAACCATTTTTACTAACAACTGACGCTAGTGCATTCGCGATTGGAGCTGTTCTATCGCAAGGCCCTATTGGAAAAGATTTACCCATAGCTTATGCCTCCAGAACATTATGCGGTGCCGAAACAAAATATTCGACTATAGAGAGAGAACTATTAGCTATCGTATGGGCAGTCAAACATTTTAGACCATATCTTTTTGGCCGAAAATTCACCCTGATTACCGATCATCGACCCCTTACATGGCTTTTCTCGATAAAAGATCCCGGAAGCCGATTAGCGCGTTGGCGCCTAAAACTCGAAGAATACAATTATAAAATAGAACATCGCGCAGGAAAAATAAACAGAAATGCAGATGCCCTCTCAAGGATAAAGATTAACCATTTCAAGGATTGTGCAAACTTTCAATCAAAAATCTCATTACATGCATCGAATGAAGATGATACGGAAACTCAAGAAAACGAAGACGACGATGAAGAAAATATAGAAAAAATGTCCGAAGAACTTGACAAGTTTATCGAACTGTATAGAACAAAGTCAATAATCGATTATTCTAAAATTGAAACATCGAATACGGACTTATTAGACAAATCCAAGAAAAATATTGTTACATTTTTTTGGCAAAATAAACTTGAAGAACTCCACGAGAACATAATGAATGACATATTCGAAGAAAACATGGAATATAGTAACCGAAGAATTAATATTGTACACAGCAAAACTGTAAAAGATCGAAAATATTTTATTATACCATTACCGTTTGATCCCGAACGAGTAATATCACACTTGTTTCTTGTACTTTTTGCAAATAAAGATCAATTCGATGAATCAAAAATATATTGCGTCGAAAATAATCTCGAACTACCTATCCTAGAAATATTTTCTTATATTTTTGCTGACAAAGAATTAAAATTAAGAATCTGTCAAAATATAATTAAAACAGCCAGCGAAGACGAAATCCCTCAAATTTTAGATCATTACCATTGCGGTAAAAACAACTTACATCGAGGAATAAACGAAACTGTCAGAAGAATAAAGCAGAAATACAATTGGAAGAATTTAACAAAAGATGTAGAGAAATTTGTAAAAGCATGTGAAATTTGCCAAAAAGTTAAGATTTGCAGGAAAAACTTAAGTGGACCACTAGTCATAACAGAAACTCCAAAAACACCATTCGAAAGAATAAATATGGACATATTCGAATACCCTACTAGGAACTACGCTTTAACTATTCGTGACGAATTGACAAAATTCACGCAAGCCTATCCTTTGGAAGACAAAAAGGCAGTAACAGTAGTCAAGACACTCCTACTCTTTTTTCAACACTATGGAACACCACTAAGAATTCATTGTGACTGCGGTCGAGAATTCGAGAATGCTATAATCAAAGATCTATGCGAATTATACGACATTAAACTAACATTTTCTAGCGTTAACCATCCACAATCTAATGGATCTATAGAAAGGTTTCATGCCACACTCTCAGAAATGATTAGAGCAAATCAAGCCGAGAACCCAAACGATCATCCCTTCACTATACTTCCTTATGCAATAATATGCTATAACAACACAAAGAATAAGACCCACGGTTTCACACCATATGAACTTATATTTGGGCACACTGCAGGCCGACCACCAGAAACTCTATACAATCAAAAAACACTAATGAGTAAATATATTCGAGACCTGAATAACCGCATGGAATATTTTTACAAAGTAGCCAGAGCAAAAACAGAAAGACAGAAAGAAAAGGCGAAAGTAAGATTTGACGAGAATATTTCAGAACGAAGACCTGATTTTAAAATTGGTGACAAAGTTTACGTAAAAGAATCCCAAATTAAATCAAAATCGGATAATCTTTTTAATGGACCTTTCGAAATTCAAGAAGTTTTTACAAATTCCGCAATTATCCTTAACCCCAAAACTAACCAAACCTCTAAAGTAAATTTTGACAGACTGAAACCTTATTTTGAATAATTTTCCTTTACAGATTCTATGGACTCCTTTCTATCGCCCAATCCCAAATTCTCCTCACTCCAATTAATAACACAATTGGAATATTTTTTCATGAAAAAGGAACTATACGAATATCTAACGACAAATGGACTTTACTTGTTTACAAAGAATTATTCCCTATCAAAACTACAATATCCAACAATGACAGAATTTTAGAAACCCTATTAGAAAAATTTATTAACGTGGATACACCGAGAAAACTTGCCTTTCAAGCCGAAGTACAGACACATGTTAGTCTGCTAAAACAAATCTCAAACTCCGTTAACTTAAAATATAAAGAAATAACCTCTGACACAGTACCTTATAATAAACGCCTAAAACGCGGTTTAGTAAATGGTATTGGAACAATCTGGAAATCTATTACTGGAAATTTAGATGCCTCTGACGGTGAATACTTTAATAAATGTATAAATAAGATAAATTCCGATGAAACTCAAATTGAAAATCTCCTAAAAAATCAAATATCTCTTACCACTTCAGTTATAAGAACTTTCAACACTACAATTCAAAAATTGCAAATAGACGAAGAAACTTTTAACAAAGACTTAAAAACTATCGAGACTACACTTCTGGACATTAATAATGACATCTCCTTTTACCAAGCACAATTACAAATACTAGATTTATGTGAGTCCTTAATGGAAAGCTACGTATTTTTAGAAAATTATTTAAATGATATACTAAATTCTATCACATTCTCTCGCCTGCAAATTCTACATAGTTCTATTATTTCGCCCATAGACTTAATGGACGCATTAAAAGAAATCTCACAGTCATTACAAAATAACGTATTGCCTCTACCCACTTATATGTCAAATATAGCTCAGTATATTGACATAATAAAACTGCAAGCTTATCAGCTTGATTCAAAAATTGTTTTCGTTCTCGAAATTCCGTTAGTTGATCCCGAAATATTCACCTTGTATCAATTATATTCAATACCAATATTAGATAATCAAACTGGTTTTCATCATTTACTTTCAACTGTTCATAAATACATAGCGCGAGATGATGATTCAATTTCATATGTTTTACCCATGGACACCGAAAAATGCAAACAAATCAGTCAAAACCAAAGAATGTGTACAGACATTCTTCCGTATCCCATAGACACAGATGCTATATGTGAAGCCCAGCTTTTGAAACCTCTCAGCAACTTACCAAAAACTTGCCAGATGTCCATGCTTTTGGCACAAGGTTACAATGTACAAGAAATTGACCGAAATTTATGGTTACTAACCATTTCCGATCCATTACCAGTAACAATCAAATGTGCAAGAAAAGACGTCACTACACAAATAATCAAAACAAATTCAATCTTAAGATTAATTCCCGAATGTATTGCATTCATCGGCAGTACCAGAATTCATGCTAGAGACCAAATTGAGAAATATACAAATATCACGTATAGAAGTCACCCAGTTAACGTACCCTACAGATGCTGTGACCATTTTGAGACAAAGAGTCACCTATCAAAATTGAAACCACTAAAACTCAGTAAGATCAACGTAGATGACTTAAATATTGCACAACACAAATTGGACCAATATTCAGAAGAACTGGACCATATTATGAGCCAATCATTCATTGAGGAACATCTACCCTTATTCACTATATCAACCTTATCCCTGATTATTATCCTAGTTATCTTATACCTTTTCTGCAAATACCGAACCAAAATATTCCCAAAAATTGCAATCTCCTTGTCCCAGGATCAGCGTCCAACTTCATTACCACGCAGAAATTCCATTAGACAGAAACTTCAGGGCTTAGCCTCCTTCAGAAGAAGACCCAATGTCCAACAATAAAGCGAAGCAGAAACACCAATTACTCTGTAAAAGTCAAAGCAATGGCATTGACTTTTCACTAATAAGGGGAGCTGTTATATGAGAAAATATTAACCTTGAACTAGCTTAAGTTCGCCGACTTCAGATTTCATCATCCCATTCCCATAGAAACCGCTGAGCACGCATTAGAACTTTGTACGAACCGTTGGCCAATATTCATGGGAACAGCAATTCAGCACTTCATACCAAACCTATAAATTACCATTCTCAGATGCCGGAACCACTCTTAGCTGCAACTTCGACCAGTCCAGTTATTGTAGTCATTTTAAATTAATTTAATTTTGTACTATTATTTAATATTTAATTTGTAACAAATAAAGTTCTTTTTTAAAAAGTCAAATACGTGATTAGTGATCTAACATATATATATATATATATATATATATATATATATATATATATATATATATATATATATATTATATATATATATATATATATATATATATATATATATATATATATATTCTATAGTCAAAATATTTTTACTTGTACGTGAAGGTGTAAAAATTATAAAGTTTTTTGTAGAATTGTGATTCAGTTAGTAGTCTTTTAGAAAAAAAAAATTCCTAAAATCAAAGTTAAGGCATTTTTTAAATAAAAATTCAATATTCAATAATCTAAAAATTATCAAGAGAGAAAAAGTATTTACTTGAAGAGATACGTCTAAAAAAGTTTTACTTGAAGCGATTCTGGAAATTGTTTTTTTGTTATAAGTTATTTGTTATAACTTTTTAACTTGAAAAATATATAGAATCGAATAAAAAAGGTTTTTTTGCGGTAGAAATGCAAAAAAATAGTCGGTAGATTCCGTTTCTAAGCGTTTTTTTAAAGAGTGAACCATTTGCCTGTATAGAGCTATCCTATAATAATTGCTGTAGTCTGATATCATCTGATATGTTTCTTTTTTGGACATTGTATTGTGGTTTGGGTCTAAGTTTTGGGTATCCTTTCTCCCTTCTGAATTTATTTAAGTAGTTATATCATTTATATTTCCAACATTATTCCTTTTTATATTTTTTATAATTACTTGGTTTTTCCTGGTATTTGTTATTGTTTACTGGGTATATACATTTTTCTATATTTCTATATCTTCCCATGTTAGCAAATTTAACTTATCACTTTTCGATATTTAATTATCTTGTTTATACTCTTCATTAGTCTGTATGTTTTCTGTCGCTTAATATTAAGAAGTTGGTATACTACTTCTTGTGCTGTCTTGGTTTTAAAAAGTCATTACTGAACAAACTTGGTTCAATCATCTTAATAAACCAATATAAACTTCGATCGCCGATCATATCCGATTGGAAATTAATCAGGTCTAATTAACATATCTTTTACCTTATATATATATATATATATATATATATATATATATATATATAATATATATATATATATATATATATATATATATATATATATATATATATATATATATATATATATTCCGAAAGGTTTCCGCGGTTAGTACAATTAAAACTAGAGCTAAGATTATTACTATTACAAGAATTAATATTAAACTCAACAGTCTTCCAGGTTGAACCGCCTCGATTATCATTGCGCCGAGTTTTCGACATCCTCTTTGGTGTCTTCTGCAGAGTTTCCGACGTCTCAGTCTCTTGAACTTCCAGATACTACTACACTGATCACTAACCAATGCATTACTGCTGCTGGAATGAGAAGACAGTTTATTTATACCGTCTATGGTGACGTGGTTTAGGTGAAGTTTGGCCTGGGGATTATGGTGGCTAACATTACTGACAGTGAGATTTTGATTGGCGGGTGAAGCGGACGATATTTTCTTTATCAAAGGTCTTCGAAGGTAACCATATGCCGTCATTTCTTTTATTGAGACAATTGGGCCTTCTTTCAGTTTATATGGCTTCTCGGATAATTACTGGTTTATAGAAGCAGATGAGGGATATGGTTCTGAAGTTTTCAAAATTAATTTTGAGACCTATAGTAAGATGGTGTTGACCTATAATAGAGCTGAAATTGAATCGAAATTGCGAACAGAAATGGAATGTTCATAAATCATATTTTTGATTCTACGATTTGTTTGGCATATATAGAATCGGAGGCAGTCTGCACAAAATTTTTTATAAATTCCGTGTTGTTCATTTGGAATGTTGTCTTCGATTAATCGGACAAGAGATGAAAGTTTTTGTTGGGGGTAAATATTGTCTTTATTCCTCTTGATTTAAGAATTTTATCGATTTTGTCAGTAACACCTTTGATGTAAGGAAATAAAGCTTTCATATGATGAGGGTCTGAGTCTTTGGGTTGAGATTGAGTGGGAGATGAATCAGTTTTCATCTCCATCATTAACTGGATACTAGGATGTATACCATTCAGATGGGTTTGAAAAGATACCAAAGCATCCCTGCCATGGGGCTAAATGACGAATGTATCGTCAACAACTTCGAGACCCGAGTACTATCCACATCAATGCTCAAACCCACATGTTGGCTATTAAGGGAAAAATTGCTTCCGAAATATTTGGAATCTACTTTTATTAAAAGTATTCCATAAAATATTGTGTCAAAATTTGAAAGAATAAACAATTACAAAAGATACAATGCTAAACTTTAAATACTTTAAATAACTTTTTAAAATTATTTTTGATAATTTTCCTCCAATTTTAGAGCAAACATATTCTAGATTCATGTTCCATCCATCCTATGAATCTACAGTCCAATTTGATCCCTGGCCTCTCTCAGCCAACCTCTCCATTCATTACGGTCTGTAGTCTCCTTCACGATCGACTGCCAATAAGATTTCTTGCGTCCTCATTCACATCATCCTCGTCGGTTTCTAGATCTCCCAATAAGTCATCCGCTACAGTCTTGCATGCCACAGTTTTTTCTGCAGCCTGTTTTCTTGAAGATTCTTGTTCAGAGATCTCAAAAACATAAGAAAATTTTAAATTTAGTCTTAACAGAACACTATGGTAACGGTTAGACCATTTTAGGGGCGATGGCAGCTCACCGATAATTATTAACAATAGTAGATGTTAAATAATACACTCGTATTTATGTAAAGTCTATTGTAGTTTATTTCGCGAGACTCGTGTGATTTTTCTAGGACTCTGGGACTTTTCTGTATTACTGTATTCATCTGTTTTGTTAGTTGACATTTTGTAAGATATTAGAATACTATTTTATTATGGAAGACCTATGAAGTTTAGTTTAATTCTATCTATTATTTTTAGAGTTATCATTACAGTCGTTGTTTAATCATTATTTAATAATCAAAACCGATTGATCTCAATTATTTCTAAGTTAATCTACCTGAAAAATACCAAGAAAACGATCGAACTAATTCAAGTTAATCGTAACTTTTCCATTTTTTAATAGTCCAGTTCGTTAAAGTGCATTAAAAACCTGTAAAGATTAGTAAATAAACATTAAACTCCAACTAAAGTGAATTTAATTGTTTATAAATATGCATGAGAACAAACCCTTCACAATTAAAATATTTAGTCATGAAATAAACATGGTGTTGGATTTCATAAACAAGTGAATAAAGTTTTTATTGCCTTCGAAGTTTTTTCCTCCATTCCGGAAAAAATCGGTAATCTGACTCTATCAGCAACTGCTTCCCATGAATTAAACGCAGTCAAGGACGTAGATAGCTAAGGGGGTGTCACGGATATAATTAAGCAAAATCTCTTAAATTGAGGAAGTAATTAAAATTTTTTGATTTTTTTTGTACCGGTATGTTTTTAAGGTATGGATTTTAAACAAATAATATGTAAATTGAGAATTACTCTGAAATGCTTTTCAAATTATTCAACGTTGTTAGAGGTAACTTAGTTTGTTTAAAGCATCTGACGATGTGATGTCACACATAAAGCAAGAGCCCCTGAACGCCAGAACTTCTCTAATTTATAAAAGTTGAAAGTTTCTCAGCGCATACTCTCAACAAAGGTAAAAGCGTTGGGAGACTATGAGTTTGAATCATTATAGCAGGCAACCAGTAGCAACGATATGTAGCTATATAAAAGGCTATGATGACAAGTTACATCGTTTGTCCAGTAAGGCAACGACGCCACCTAGGAAAGAATTCTGGATTACCAACATTTAAAATTTCAATCATATTTTGTTCTTTAAATGATACGGTTGATTTATTGCTAATTTATTCTAAAAATTGATGATTCAAATATTTTTAATCAGAAATTTTACTACTTCACAGTAATTAATTTTTTCGCAAAATTGCTAAAAATATATGTTACTATAATAAAATTGTAAGGTAAGATAATGACGTTTAATATATATTTATTTATTTCATTGGGTAAGATAAACATACACTTGCTATAAAAATCAAATAGCGTTTAATAAATGTCAACACTTTACCCAAAATAAAATAAAATAAAAACTAAATAAGGTATTTAGTAAGATATTTAATAAGAATTAAATAAAGGTAAATAGAAATAAATAAAATTAAACCAAGTTAAACAGAACTACGTAAAATTAAATAACAATTAAATAAAATTAAGAAAATGCTCAGGTTCGTTCTGCTTATTTTTTGAGCATTTTGTTGTGAAAGTAGAATAGTTCGTCGGATCATGAGGTATGATATATCATTGGAAATAAGAAGGCATTGCTAAGAGGACATTACATCATATCTCCTTGGTTATTGATCCATTTGTAGCGTGTTATACGTTAAATGAAAGAGAAGAACATCACGAATAAATTAAGATAGAAAAAACAAACAAGGCGACTACCAAAAGGGCACTATAAAGTGTCTTCATTATTAATGAACGTATAGTTACATACGAGATGTCATAGGCCACTATGGATAAAAATTGTTTAACTAAGAGAAATTTTGATTTATTGACTTAAAGAAGGCCTCTTACTGAATACAAAAAAAAAACAACTGAACGAATCCTAACATGCAACATAGCAAATAAAACGGGAGGAAATAACGAATATATTAAGTAAGAAAAAACAAGTTGGCAAAAGGGTACTACACAGTATCTTCATTAATAATGAACGTATAGCGACATACGAGATATCATAGGGCACTATACTGACTTACAGAAGACCTCAGGCTGAGTACAAAATAAACAACTGAGCGATATACCAAATAAAAGGGGAGTATATAACGAATATATTCAGATTCGAGAGACTACCAAAAGAGCAGTACACACCGTCTTCGTTATTAATGAACGTATTCATATGCAAAATATATTCAGATTCTAGAGACTACCAAAAGGGTCACATGACACTATGGAAAATAATAGACATATTTGTTTCTAGTCATTGTTTAAATTAAAAACTACATGAAAAATTAGCAAAACAAAGAAATTAAATGAGAAATAAAAAATTAAAATATTAATTGTAAATAAAAGATTCGATTCGCAACGATTTTCATAATTTAAAAGTCATAAATGTCATCCGAATAACAAAAATATTGAATCATCTGTTTTTTTTTATCTGTGAATTTTTAACACACTTCTCATTTTAAAATAATTTCATACAAATACAATTATTATTTTTAGATATTACTTCGTCAGAAGTTAACAACGTATGCTTTCTTAATACGTCAACAGGTGTCGTTAGGAGCAAACACAATAATTCATTCAATTATTTGAATATAATACAATTTGTTTAAAATCTAAATAATAAATAAATATTAAAATTAAAAGAAAGGATAGTTGAATAATAAAACTGTTTTATTCAATTTTAATAATAGTTAAATTTTAAATATAGAAAACATAGTATATAGCTCCGCGCTAGTCACATCTTTTTTTAATATTACAAATCACTACATTCATTACCAGACTGTTTATATCTTACAGCCCTAAATTTTAATGCCGTAACTTGACTTACGTTATATAAAGCATACATTAATTACTATTTAAATGGGAATAAGCCACAATTAAAGGTTAAAATACGTTTATTGGCGTTTCAATTTCCACTTCGGAAATCGTTCTCAAAATACAAACATTTTAAAACAAAATAAAAACAAAATGTTTGTATTTTGAGAACGATTTCCGAAGTGGAAATTGAAACGCCAATAAACGTATTTTAACGTTTAATTGTGGCTTATTCCCATTTAAATAGTAATTAATTTAAAATGCCACAAGAAAATAGCTTCAGAACAATATTATAAAGCATACATGTTTCGTTATAGTACATATTAATAATTAAAAATTAATGTTTAAATAGTTATAAATTATAATTCTTATATTGATAAATGATAACAACATGAACTACATAATAATAAATAATTTTAGTCAATAAATTACCAAAAATTTGATAATTTATTGGTATGAAACGTTAGGGAAATCAATGAAAAAATGATTAAAATGGTGAAAATAAAATATGAAGCTTCTTCTTCTTCTTTAGTTTATTGGCCTCCGCCTACTAGGATATTTGGCCAGATCATCGTCGCGGAATACAGAAAAAATTCCTTATTCACCTACAATTTGGAGTTAGTATGGGACAAACAGAACATTGGTAAAAGCTTTTTTCTCTCAGGGTCAACTGCCGAGCAAGGTTAAACAGGGCGGCTTGCGCCGCGCCTGCGCCTCGTCGGCTGCCGCGCGGCTTAAAACACATGAGGCGGTTTAACGGTGGCAGTAGTTTTGCCATTGTATTCGTTGTTGTCAAATTTAGTCGAGTTTTGTCCGTAGAATGGTATGATGATGTCTTTAGAATCATCTAGTGAAAGTGACGACGATGTTTTTCCTAATGCAAGTTTACTTCATATTAAATCAAAGAAGAAGAAGAAACGCAGGTCTGGATACATCCTATAGTAAATGAATGAAAAAGTTAAGGAATGTTTTACATGTTAGTTAACGAAATTAAAGATGGCCCAGAAAAGCATCTTCCGAAATAAAACTTTGGGTAACTTATTATCAAGCATGTTTCACAGACATTATATCCAATGTTGGAGTGCAAGGTTTTAGGGCCCCAGACAACGTTGGTTCAGCGGTCCAATGGCTGCAACTTATGAGAGGTGTGCGGCGGAATTATAAGAAATACGATGCCGTTGTCTCTCACATAATTTACAGCCTCCAATGAGCAGTGGCTCGCATGGTTGTCCATAACAATTAAATGTTTCCGATCTAGGCTTGGCTGAGCGAAACGAACAAAGTGTTCCAAAAACTTCCGAAAACCAGAGCATGTCAACCATCCACTGCGATATGTTGTTGCATTGATGCCAGGAGATGCATGGCTTAGAAACCTGTCCTGCCAGTTTTTTTCTGGGAAATATCATGTAAGAAGGCATGTAACCCTCTGCAGAATTGATGCCAGCACATACCGTAACTAGTTCGCCTCGTTCTGCAAATGTAATTTTGCCCACCTGCTTCGACCCTTTCACAGCAATTAATATAGCAGATTTGTGTACTGTAGTGAGGCCAGTTTCGTCAATATACCCTATACGTTCAGGAGGAAACTGGTACCGTGTATAAACATTTGTTAATTGATTAAAGAATGTACCAACTGTGTGACGATTAAAAGCTGAGCTTCGTGCCAAGCTTGTGGCTTCTGGTGTCCTTATTGACAGCGTAGGGTTTCTATCAAGAAAACCTCGGTACCAGTCGCGTCCAGCTTACTTTGTTTTATCCCAGGTAGGGGGATATGATATCCTATTTATTGCAGCATAGGAGTATGCCAATTTGCGCAATTGCACCACAGTAAGACCGTAATACACATTGGACATATGTTTCGAAAACATACCAAGTTCTTTTTCCTAGTCAAGTGAAAAAACCTGGCGCACCTTGTAGCCTGGGAGAGATATCATGTTTTTTTCTGCACAACCTCTTGAATGTCATGACATTTATTCCGAACTGCCTAGCGGATCTTCCTCCATTCTTTACCGCATTTACAGCCGCTTTAACATTTTCTGCATCAGGTGGAACTCTTTTCGTTGCTCCTATTTTAGTTGAGTACTTACGTGGCATCTGAAAAAATAAACATGAATAAAATTGATCACATTAAACACGAGATTAAAAGAAACACAAAGTGGAATACTTGATCCTGGGATCAAGTATCTCCCATTTAATAGGATCAACTATCCCTGCAATGACATTTTTCTAACAAGTGCAAGTTTTAGGTAAAAACATTTACAATTTAATTATCAATGTTTTAGTATTTAGTGAATAAAAGTACAAATGTTTCATCTATTTGAGCAGTATAATTATAAACTAAACAAAATAAAGTTGTTAAAACTTACCTCGCACGCGTAAAATAAACTTTCAATGTCACAAAATAGAATAATCTTGATTAAAATGTCAAGCGTGTTCTGAAGTAGCAGCCATTTGTCAAAACAAAGTACACAGTATGGCCTCTACCCAAGTGGGTCAACAGAAGAGTAATAGGATATCATTGGGCACCAAATTTTAATGGAGATCACGTATCCCACCGGAATCAACTATCCCATCTATCCCCCATTATATATTTATTTACTTTATCCATTCGTTTAATATTTCCCTTTTCCCAAAACTTTATTTTGTGAATGTGAATTTTCAAGAAATGTTTTAAGCGTTTAATAACAATTAACTGCACCTGCGCGTCATAAAGAAGCGTTGAACAAAAGATATATATGTGTTGGGCACCTATTTTTAGCCAGTTAAAAAAATTTTACACAGTTTTAATAGGATATTCAAGAATCACATGATGTAGATCTGCTAATTGACCACATTCACAGTAAGGATGTTCCATTATCCCTATTTTGAATAGGTGATTTGTAACTAAACGTGACCTGTTAAATATGAATTCATAAGATATTTTATGATCGGTTTAAAGGGAAGTGTGAAAATATGGAAGTCGAAGAACACGCAGGCTTAATAGTAGGAAGGTCCACAACAGATCACATTTTCCGTGTAAGCCAAGTGGTTGAGAAAAAGACAGCATTTGATCAAGAAGTTCACCTGCTCTATGTGGACCTAAAAAATTCCTACAACAGTATTCCGGAAATATTGAGATAATTTAAAACCTATATCTCCTTACCAAAGCGAAAATATAAGTTGGCGATGGAATAATGCAAGATTTCACATCTGCGAAAGGGTTAACACAAGGATGCTAGCTGTCCCCCATACGTTTTAAGATATACCTATAGATGATTTGTGTTATGAAGATGACCAGATTGTGTTGGCGCAAGAATAAAATAGCAAGGTAGAATCTAAAGTATAGGACACTAAAACTCATACAGAAATATACAGAATGAGGTTTAGAAGTTATTCTGGACTAAACTATAGACAGCAAATTCAACAATGTTAAAAATATAATTTTCTCTTTTTCAAGGGTTGTAAAACTATTCATTTCTTATTTGATTAACCATCCGTAATATTGGTCGTTACATCCACATCTCAAAAGCTTTTAACTTTTTCATTTGTGTCTTTGTAACAGTCCAGCTCTCCATGTTATATAGCAATGTGGCAGCTTATCTCTATTACTGAGAATTTTCGTTGGTTTATAGAAGGCGGCTCTGGCTTTTTCAATGCGTTTTTTATTTCTTACCTCATATCCCAGTTATCATTAACGTTGCCGCCCAAATAGGTCATTTGTTGACTTTTTCTTACTTTATTCCGTACACTCTAATACTCATTGGTTGTAACTACGTTTTGATAACAACCACAAGTTTCATCTTAGAAGTGCTAAATTTTAGCCCATGATCACATGCTTCGGCCACTATGTTTATTTCTAAGCCTGTAAACTGATAGTTTATTGACCACACCAGAGAGGTCTAGAGATGCTGGTAAGCCCCCGAAATACAGAAGTTTGAAGTCCGTTTTTATGAGACGATGAGGTCTAGTTCAGTACTTTCAGCTTGCCGGCAAATCCTTCATCCATCCGTCATAAATTTTGACGAAGATTCGCCCCGGTGCGGTGTGTAAACTCCGGGAACCTCTGAATGTTGACTACCCAACAAGCCCCGATGTGGGTAGAGCAGGGAGCGTGAAGATAAATTCAAAGTAGCATATTTAAGCCTATTTATAGGGTGTATTTTTAAGCCATAAATAAATTTTCAGAAACTTTCTCGTGACTAATATAAAAAAAATCGCCCATTTTAATCTAAAGTAAGACTTTACACAAACTGCCTCGTAAGCCCTAAATTGATATGCAAGGGTGGCAATATAATTTTTTCTCTTGCAACTAAATATTTATGAATTACGTTTTGATCTTTCTTTTAGACATTTTTCAAAGTTTAATCTTTTTTTTAAGCCAGTGCTGATTTCTTGGTATGTTGTCCCAAAGATATAAAAAAGAAAGATTTTTGTATATTCACTTTGCTGTCCAAGGAAAGAGTTTACCATTTTTAAATCGACACCCAATAACCTACCGATGTTCGTTATATTTTATTTTTTTTAGGACTGATGAGATTGTTTGATACTTCTCTTTCATACTGGTAGGACGACGGTATTGACCAATATTTATTACCGTTGTGAAACCTCAAGACTCTTGCCTTTGGACTGTTCAGGACTCTAACAAGGCCATTCAGTTTTTGTTAATGGAAATGTGAGCTTCCAGGATCTGCTCGACATTCACTGTCGTTGTCCGATTGCAAATACTCAACATCAGATGGTGATATGTCTTCGTAATTTTCTGGTAGTGTGTGTAGACTACTGAATGTTGGAGAGCACTTCCCAATTGACAATTATGGCAAAAATTTAACACCTGTTGAACATATCCTAGTCTTGCAAGTCGACTCCAAACTACGACAGATAAGCTCTTTGCATAAGGTCCGAAACTATTCACCACATATATAACAAAAAATGTCTTGTTGAATTAAGCAATTATTACTTCTGTTTGTAGATGCCATTATCTTTATTATTCTGTTAAAAACATTAAGGATAGTGAAATTCGGTCGTGAGGGTTAGCCAGCTTTCGGAAATTTGGGTTTTATACTCATGGGAGTTTCCAAATACCTAAAACAAGATCATTTGCTTTTAGTTTTACCTGCAAAATTTTGGTTTTGACCTATAAATATACTTTCTTATTTTTAAATTTTATTAAAATTATACAATCGATTTCTAAAAAACTAGAGCTGCTACAAAAAAGAGAGACGACATATATTCAAAAAAGTATTTATTACTTCTAAACACCACCAATTTTTTCCATTTTGTTAGTTTTGTTAATATTATTAACCTTTTTTAAAGCTAAAATTACAAAATTCCATTTACTTACTACTAAAATAAACTATCATTGTGCAAAAACTTTGTTTTTTTATGTTAATATCAAGAAAAATATCTCAATTAATATTTGATAAAACATCAGAGGCCATTTAAATGAGAGATTTATTTTTATTAAAAAATGTTGCACAAAATAATATACTGTCCCACTTCAATAATTGTCAATGTAATTCTCAATAATCTTTCAACTTGTCCGGCTAGCGTGTTTTAAAAACAGTATCAAAAATATCTATAAAAAAAGTTAAACAATGAAAACTTTTTTTGATAAAATCTATTATTAGTACGTAATTGAGTGTTTTTATGTTATTTAATAATCTGTAGGAGTTTTTCATCCATATTTTGGGTTAAAACTATAATGCAAGTTTCATAAGAAAGGTATATTTTTATATTTATATTGTAAGTACGCCACTGATCGGAAAAGCTTGATTAAATAGTTATTATGACTAGTTGTCGCCAGTGGATTTCCAGGAAGACTAAAAATCGGCGACTTTCAAAAAATCATTAAATAAATTTAGCTTTTATTGCGGTGTGGTCGCTTGTTGGAATATAGGCAGTTGTAAATAGTTTCCAGATGACGCAATAAAAATTATAAAACAAAGATGAGCCGGATCCATTCACTGTCGAGTGTAAAGTAGAACCACATTATGTATTTATATTCTTCAAACTAATGAAATGTTTGTGGCGAACTAAATAAAAAAAAGTTTTGGTTTGTATTTACAAAAAGTTACAAGAATATTAATGAACCTATAGAATTCACATTAAGATGTGGGGGATTCTTTTTTAACTTTTTGGGTATTGGATTTAAATAAAACATTTTTTATAATTAAAACTTTTGTTTATTCAACTGGAAAATGAATTATGGATGCTGGAGTGTACAGCAGATTAGGAGGTTTAAAAACAAAAATATATGTTTTGCAGCAGGGAATAAACAGGGTCACCCACTTCATGCCTAGAGGCTCTTCAATAGGTACATACGTACTTTGCCACGATACAGAGCTAGATGCAGATGGATAAAAACTGATGATGATAGAGATGAAGTACTAATAATATTTGGATGGTGTTCGACAATAACAGTCTAAAACACATATCTTGCCACACATTTAACCCACAATTTTGCCGAGAATGTCAATTTTAGGACCCCAAAAAGATGCAAAAAAGTTTGCCTCTCCTACCCACGGCTTTCCCCTAAAACCTGCCCTCGCAGGGGGATGGTACCGACAAACATCGATTTACCAAAAATTTGTAAGCCGTAAAAAAATATTTCAAACAATAAAAGTAGCTGTTTACTTTTAATGTTTACCTACTTTTTGTGTAGAAATAACCGTTCTCTCAGAAACGACGCTTGAAGGGACCGACAATTTTGAATGTCAGTGACGAGCGTGAAATCAATTATGTAAATAAAATTTGTATCAAATTTGCATTTTGCTGCTAATGAAGACAGTTTCTATAAAGCTGATAAATAAATAATTGTTGCGCGATTTTTGCCATTTTTGACTATCCTCATGCGATCAATAAAATTTATCACTTCCATTGACCGGTCGCTGCGGAATTTTTATTGTTAGAGTCTAATTTTCAAAACCTACAACGTGAAATTTTGATTTTTAGTTTTGGCCACAAATATGAGCCATTTGAAATATATACTTAAAAAGTGCTGAATTAAGACTTCACACATTACGAACAATCCCACATTACGGAAAATGCTTCCATGAATACGGCATTAGATGCAATCGAAAAGAAAGAGTTTTAAACGTTTTAGATCGTTTGTAATTTGAAAGTTTAAGTTTAGTGCTTTTTATGCAAATATTTCAAATGTCTCATATTTGTTGCCAATATTGTTTTTATTGATGCATTTTATTTGTTGATATTTGACCATAGGACACTAATAATAAAAAACATCAAATTTTTACCTTCGAGTTTATACAAATTTTATTTAAAAATTGATTTCACGCGCGTACTGACATTTAAAATCGCTGGTCATTCCAAGCGTTGTTTTAGAGAGAATGGTTCTTTCTACACAAAAAGTGCTAATAAATATGTTTATTCAAAATTATGTCATCACCGTTTTTTGTTTCAAACACGTTTTTTACGGCGTTTAGATTCTTAGTAAATCGACGATTTCCGTCCGGGGTAAGGAGTAGCAAACTTTTTTGCATTTGGGATCAAAAATTCAGTGTGTTCGTATGGTTTTTAGAGGTTTAATGACATTTTCGTTTCTGGGAACTGAGGTAGATATCTTAAACAAAACTTTCTTGCAAAAATAACTTAAAACTGCTTAGACGTTTTTTGATTAGGGCTTGTTGTCTAGGGATTTATTACTTACATACCGATTTAAAATATTATGATGGTGTGACTTCGAAATAGTATTCTGATGGTTGAACTCGCGGTCGCGATGGTCGCGGCATATTATCGTGCACGTATAGTTTCCGGAACGTAGCGCTTCAACTCCAGCAATCGGACTGCGCGTTCACATTTTCATACATAGAACGTTTCAGTTTGGTTCGGTGAAGATATGATATCGCTTTTCTCGACAAAAATTATGTGCAATTGCTCTTCTACTTAACGATGAAGAATGAAAAACTGTGTTAAAAAGAAAGTTTGAAGTACATCCAATGCTAAGAGAAAGGAAGAAGGAAGGTGAATACTGGACTTTATACAGAGAATTAATTGTTGACGATGAAAAATATTATGGATATTTTAGAATGAATAGGATTCAGTTTAAATATGTTTTAAATTTAATTACACCTTCAGTTAAAAAACAAAATACTACATTTAACGAAGCCGTACATATCAAACCAAAAAGTATTTTTAAAAAGAAGAGGTATCACTTCCGTGATTAGTTGTCACAAAGCAATAAAAACACATGCATAAATGACAAAATAGCCTCGAAAATTATTTTTTTAAATACTCTGTATCAAAATCAAACAAATACCTAAATAAACAACGAGGGGAAAACGACGGACATCTAATTCACATTATCCTTACCAACCGGTTACGACTCGTTACGTAGCCGTCGGCATCAGTAAAATATTGTTTTCGAATATACTGAACGGAAACGTTAAGTGTCTGAAACGCTACGTTCCTGACAGTGTGAGTTGTTCATATTTAAAACCATTTAAATTATATTTTTCGGAAACTAAACGCTATGTGCTGGAAACGCAACGTGCATGATAATATGCCACGACCTTTATCCCAACAAACTTTAAGTATTTGTCAGTAACAGAAATTCAAAAATTGAGCCATATATCTAGTTGGAGCTATGTCAATACTAAAGAGGATCCTAAAGAATAGTTAATGTCCACCCAGGGGATGATGGTGCAGTGCGAGTTGTAACTATCAGAACTGCACAAAAGATGTTCAAACGTTGTATTTCAAGGATTTGTCCACTACTTCTTTGTGACGGGCTGCTCTTTTAGGTAATCTGTAAAACACAGGTGTAATTTAAATAAAAATATATTCGAAATAAATAAATGACAAAATAAAATTAGATCCTAGGTAGTATATACAATGAAAATTAAAACGTCAATTCTGGCGACGACGGCATCGACGGCGATATGACCCACTGTTCAATATCTGCGAAAAAGAAAATACAATTAATGACATAAAATCTAAACGGTAATTGCGGTGTGTTAATACACACAGACGGAAAGGGAAAGATCAAAGGAATAGAGATGTAACGGACCAATTAACACTCAGCCCGGCGGGGAATGGACGGTGACTAATCAGTACTCAGTCAGAGGAAAGAATAGGTCTGTCTCAGATGAAGACTCTAAGATCGAGTACGGAACTACCACTAGATCAATACTCTAGCAGAAGCGATTGGCCTTCAGTCAATACCCTACTGGCAGTGCAGTTTATATCAGATCAATACTGTGACGGATCTCCTCTTTCTCGTGCGGCGGCTTGCCGTACCGGACGGGTAATACTTTGGAAAAATAGCATCAAAATTACCACTCCGGACGCTCTATGTTTCGATATTGTCTTAAAAAAGACGAGATCTATTTGTTTTATAACTGTTAAGGTTAAATAAAACTCAGGTTTGTAGGTAGAAAAGACTCAGCCACAGAGTCTAAAAGAAAAACAAGCAGACCCCCTAGAGCGAAGTGCTCTAGGAGAGTCCGTGAAGGACCGACTTCGACTGCCTTGAGATCCGAATAATCCCATATTTAAAGACATTTTAATATTTATATGAGATTTTTGGACCTCTTGGCCAATAGAAAATTGAATAAAATGCAAGAAGGCGGGCGATGCGCATCAAGGTGCGTATTAGTGTGCTACTAAAGGCACCAGGATGACATGCTATTTTATACGATCGAAGGCCTTCCATTTCCTTTAGCGCATATCGATGGAAGAGAAACTTGTGGTGGGAATGCGTGTGTACGAAGCGCTGACGGGACCGAGGCGATTCATATCGTTACATATTCCAAGATAGTTTTTAGCCTTTCTTTTTACATGCTGTTTAAAGACATGCTGTTATCGTTTATACTTATAGAATATTATTTTAATGAGGAGTATTATTTTAATTTGTTATAAACATTGTGAAACAACTTGGGTATAAAAACAGCACACTATTTATACGTTCCTCTAATTTAAAGTGATAGATCGTTTCATTCTGATGTCATTGAACTTTTAATTGTCCCTTCAGTGGTTTATCAGTTATGCACACAGTTTATGAAAAGTGAAGGTAACCCAAGGAGAGCGGTGGAGGGTCGTAAAAGAAAAATGATTTCATAGCAAAATCGATTTCTTGTTGTACCCACATTAATTTGTCGTACATATACCGATAGAAACTTGATGAGTAATCGAGGAATTAAAAATATTGATGTAATGGTAGTTAGTAATGAGATACCTAATGTGGATAATATTAAAAGAGTGTAACTTAAGACCTAAAGGAGCTGTACGAAAGAGTAGTATAAGGGACAGTCACCAAAGAGCTCGACTGCGTTGTGCAAGTGATATATATTTGAAAACGCTCTTTCGAAGAGCCCTCAGGGAAGTGGGTAAAGGAATGATTATCAATAAATTAATATATTCTTCGATTGCTACTTTTGTCTTTATTAAAGATTTCTTTTTTTAAATCAATTTAAAATCAATAGTTGAACAATAAAGTGAAAAGGTTAATTAAGAAGTTCTTATTATAACCACTACAGTGGGGTTCTAATTACAGTGTCGTACTAAAAAAATTGAGAAATTTAGTGTAATGTTCGATTCTACCAAAATTAAGAATAAATTTCCACTTGGCTGTTAGAAATTCTATCTTCTTGATTTCTAGAGACTCGATCCCAGGTGAGTACTTAATATTTATTTTTATTATTTCCTTTAATAATCCGACGTTTTAGGTTCTTTCTCTCTTATGGACAATCGGATAACATCCGATCCTAACTAATATGGAAAACTGATAGCCAATCCCTTAAGGAGTCACGAGATTATAAATATAAGTTGAAAAGATGATCAAAATGGTTTGAGATTAAATCACAGAGTAAAAAAAAGGCCTAAAAAACGTTAATAAGTTTAAAACGTAAGTAGTTATTTATTTTTTTCCAAAAGAAAACCTACCTTTGTTCAAATGTGGCAAAATTGCGTTGTGAGTTCTACACGAACCAATACTTTTTCATACAAAAGACCACCAAAGAAAGGAAAAGAAAAAAATTAAAGATAAGTTTTTTATCTGGCGCCGGCCATTGTCCAGTAAGAATTTATTTAAAATAAGTTGTTGTACTACTAATAGGATTGAGATCTGTTTAAAAATACAAGAAGAAGAATTCTATCAAGCTATTTTTGACATTAACCTTTAAAATAAGAAATAGGCTTTTTGGTTTGTTTATTTTTAATTCAAAGTTTATTATTCATTTAAATTTATACTTATTTTTGTTTTAGGCTGTACAAAATCAAGGAAAGAACGAATAGATCATCTCAGAGACCAAATAAGACTTGGGAATGCATTAATTTTCCATGAAATCTTGTGGAGTTGTTAACAATTATTTAGACAAAATTAAAATAATAAAACTTTATTTCAATAATTTATTCTGAATTCTTTGGACCTGTAACACAAGGGAACACGTTTCTTCGTTTAGATACCATCTAACCTGTTCTGATCTTCCACTTCCACGATCGCTACCCAATACCTTTGAGAGAGTCTACTCATTCAGTGTGAATCTGTAATATTTTTTGAAGAAATCAATCTTGAAAAATTTATACATACTTCCTAGTAATTCAGCGCAAATAAGCTCTCAAAGTAAATCGTTAAAAACCTCCTTGCTGCTTCTTCTCCTTTTTGTTTTAAAAGAAAAGAAAAACGAAACTGACAGATGATAGTTATGATTGTTGTAAGATGTAGTTTAAAATATGTAAGTGTAATTTTGTAATCCTAAACAGTCCAGTAAAATAAACTTACAATAAGAGAGGAGCTAGTTTTATTGAGTATTCAAATTAATAATAAAAAATTCTGGGACGAAAAATAATAATTAGATATCAATAAGTGGATATAGGTTATATGCACATGTACAGTATGGCACAAGAAAAAATGTATAACATTCAGGCCCTAACAGGGGAGAATTACTTATCCTGGAAGTTTCGAATGGAAATAATGTTGGCAAAAAATAAATTAATAGAGTGTCTAAAAAGCGAAACAGTCATAACAGATTTAAGCGAGAGTGAGATGAAAAAATTCCAAAAATGCAACAATAAGGCGAAATCAATAATTGTTCAATGTGTTTCCGAAGCACAGTTAGAGATATTGCGGGACCATATGTGGAAAAGTTTAGAAGGAAAATATGAAGTGAATATGTTTCAAATGAATATAGAGAGTTTTGTAAAGAAAAATGGCATTCTATTAGATTATACAGTACCGTACATACCTCAACAAATTAAACAAGACGATAAACCGTACTTTGGTAGAAAGAGCTAGATGCGTTATGAATGCTTCAATGGTTCCCAAGTCTTTCTGGGAAGAAGCTATAAAGGCATCATATGAAATATGAATTCATTTAAATTGAGAAAGTGGGCCCTTAAAAAAGTACTATCTAAAAAAGAGTATTAAGATATTTAAAAGGGTCTGAAAATGTGTGTTTGGAATATTGTAGGAAAAATCAACAGCGTCTAGAAAATTTTGTAGATTCTGATTGGGAAAGTGAGCAAAATTAATCGAAAATCAGTTACTGGGTATATAATAAAAATAAAGTTATTCGAAAATGTAGTAACATGGGTAACTAGAAAACAAAACAGTAAAAATTGGCAACGACGTAAGTTGAACTAGTAGCTTTATGTGCTTGTGTTACAGAAAATTAACTTAGAAGAAAGTTATTAATTGATTTAAATATTAAAGTGAAGCAAATAATAATTTTTCAAAATAACCAAGGGTGTTTAACACTTGTTAAAAATCAGGTAAATAACAATAGAGTGAAGCATATGCATTTAAAGTATCGATTTGTTACTGAGTATGTAGAAGAGGGAATTTTAGATTTAAGGTGTATCAATTCTAAAAAACAAGAAGCTGATGGACTTACAAAAAGCTTACCTGTAATGGGTTTTTCTATATCTAAGAATTTTTTATACTTGAAAGTTTTTTAACGAGGGAGGGTGTCCAATATCAAATCTTTAGAATTCATATCCGAAATTGGACAGTATAATTTTATCACCCAGTAGACCGAATGAATCTATTTGTTATTAAATACACACACGTAGTTAATTAGGTTACATACACATTTGGTCAATTATCAATAATATAATTTGGACATCAGTCAAAAGTGCTGACAAAGTTAAACAATTTACATAAATTAAATACACATGTCACGCGAGGTCCGCGAAAATATTGACCCAATTAAAGTTTATATAAAACTAATATCTCTTGCCTAGAAGAGCATTCAATCAATATTCACTCAACGAACTTGATAGTCTTCAACGATCAACTTCATCAGTCTCTACTCAAAGTAATCCCGGGTCAACACCCATAGTGTACGTCTCTACAATAAACTCTGCTACTATTATTTGGTGTTTCCATTACAACTGAACGAACATCTTCACTGAGCCAACGAAGGGGATTTGTTCAGAGGGTGTTGTAAATCGTTAAAAACCTCCTTGTTGCTTCATGTCCTTTTTTCCTTTACAAGAAAAAGAAGAAGAAACTGGCAGATAATAGTTTTGGTTGTTGTAAGATGTGGTTTTAAATATTTAAGTGTATTTTCCGTAATCCTAAATATTTAGAGCGTGCCAATACGGTATATCGCCCGTATTACCTGAACATTTGTGTAGAAATGTCAAATAGCAGTTGTGTAAAAGTAAGCGGTAAACCGGCTCACAAACTGTCAATGATTGTGCGATACATTTAATCGGAGTCTTTTCAATCGTTTAGCTGTATTACAGACCACTCAACAACTAATTATATAAATATGTTGTTTTGGAAGAATGAGAAAATTTAGGTAACGCTGACGTATCCGAAGGTATATGAGAAATATAATGCCTCAAAAGTGTCCCCAAGAATTAATATGGGAGCAAGACACACAGGTTATTATGTTAAAAATAAACTCTTGACAATACACTGAATACATATTTTTCATAGTTAAATAGTTTTGTGGACATTTTTTCACTTTGACCTAGGTACTCAGTGGGCATCACTGACAATAACTCGTTATCGTCAAATAATATCGTGTTTAATACATGCATATTTAAATTGATTGAATTTACCTATTAAAAACAATAATTTTGACTTTATCATGTAACTAATAATCTGATGTTTACCATTATGTTGTAATTTCAATTATAGTTTAATATATTTTCCAATATTTGGAGAACGTTGTAAAATGTATTTTAAACGAATGCATTGTAATTATTGTGAATTATAAGGTATTTTCTTGTAATCTGCTGAAACTGAAGTTAATCTCGCATTTTACCTGGCAGATTTTTTTACCAACACAAAAGCCGTTCTGTGTTTGACTACACTCGATGGCTCTCAGGTGGTCTTTTGTTCACCTGAAAAAATTAAATGCCCTTTTAATCTTCCCCTTAAATCGCTGCTTTTAAATAATGACGTAGTTCTAAATTAACCTGCTCGAGTTGAATAACAATAAACAAAAGAACCAACCGTGTCCTCTTTGAAATATAATAACGTTGTTTGTTTTTCAAAAACAAGGCGTGTACTTGAATACAGACACCTTTTGGTTTGTACATAGACTAAATAAACTCCTAACTGCTTGGCGAGGTGCACAAAGAAGTCTTAAATTTCCGCAACAAAGGATTGTAGGGGTACGGAAAAACAAGAAACTAATAAGCATTCGCTGGCTACATAATATGCATGCATGTATTTAAGACGCACGTTCGGGCTCTTCTTTTCTTGCATTCACTCTCAAGTTGACCACTTACCGATACCTTAAGCGATTGACGTCAGAGGCGCTGCAATGATTTAATTGAAAAGGGGCTCAAATGAAATGGTAATTAATTTATAAAATATTTCTTATAATATATATATATATATATATATATATATATATATATATATATATATATATATATATATATTATTGTGATCTACTTTGACTCTGTTGATGTTTATAGATGTAATCCACTTCAATTAATTATTCAATTAAATATTTCACTAATTAAACAAATCAAAACATAAACAAAATATAAATCTCAGGGTTGAATGATTCTATCACTACTTACTTTTGTGGCTTCAAATATTTCTCCGTGGTTTTTCTTATTGGATTTTGTTACTTGCTTATTATTTGTTACCTTAATATACTTAGTTTTACTAGTATTAATGTATAGCTCCATTATTTTTGCTGCTAATTTCAATGTCTCTGAACGATTGAACCAGGTCCGCCTTTCTTTTTGCTACGATATCCGCATAAGTACGCTAGTATTTGTACACTCCTATTAATATTGGTTCCTCTTATTGTTATTAAAGATTCTTTAATAGCTTTCTCTAGGGCGATGTTATTCTAGGACTCCTATTAATATTGGTTCCTCTTATTGTTATTAAAGATTCTTTAATAGCTTTCTCTAGGGCGATGTTGAATAGAAGGCACGATAGGTTATCTCCATGTCGAAGTTCTTTCTGTGTCTGGAAAATTCTTACCCTGTTCTGTACTCTAACTGGGATATTGAATTCTACAATGGCTTTGCATAGTGCGTTTCTGTCTATAATGTCATAGGCACATCTAAAATCCACAAAGGGTTAGTGTTAATTCCATACACATGTTTTTTCAAAGCTTGTCTTAGAATAAATATTTGATAAGTTTGCGATATCCACACTGGTATTTACCTATTATGTTTTCATAATATCCCGATAGACGATCATAAAGAATGTAAGCCAATATTTTGTAGATCACGTTTAGGAGGGTAGTTTCCCTGTAGTTATCACAAACTGTTTATTCTTCTTTTTTGTGAATAGGTACAATTCAACCAAAGTTCCAGTCTTCTAGTACTTGTACCTTCTTCCAAATCAGTTCTAATAGCATACTTATACAACAGGTCAGATTTTTTGTGCTATGTTTTAAAAGTTCAGAAGGAATGCGATCTGCTCCAGGAGCTATGTTTTCTTTTAATGTTTGTATTGCTTTGATGACTTTTTCCGCTGTTGGGATATTATCTTTTTCTCTTTCATCTTTCATGCGCTCGAGTTGGATTTTTGCTTCTTGCAACCTCATCTTACTTTTTATATTTAGTCTCTTTTTCTCTTTTCAAAATTTTCTGCCCATCTTTGATTTTTGAAGCTAAGCTTCTATAAAGGTGTTGTATATTACTTTTTTCTCTAAAATGAAACGCTAAGGTGAGCGTCATGGACCTAGTGCCACAAGATGAAGTCGTCACGGGTAGCGTCATAAAATAGCGGGTCTTCTCGATGAATTCGTTTCTAGTCATATATTTACTCTAAGCAGGTTTAAATTAAAAACTGCATGAACAAAAACTAACAAAATACAGACATTAAATGAAAAGTAAAAAGTTGAAAGTATATATGTCTATAACGATTTTCGAACGTCAAAATTCATCATAAATGTCAAAAGTCATAAATATCACCCATCCAATTAATAGCATTATAAAATCATCTGTTTAATATTGCACGATATCATAATCAATTTAAAGTGAACTTTAAATAAATTAAGTCCACTTTAAGTGTAAATTTCAGTTTTCTTTAAGTTCGAATTAATCCAAAAATTAATTTATATATGTACGTCACTCAAAAGTTTACAGCGAAAGTCTATATATTTTATTAAAAAAAAACATGAACGATGTATCGATATGTTACTGACTTACTAATAGATGAACTTCCTCGTTTAATAAGGATAACCATTCTGCCGATGAATTTGCGACAGATACTGCATTCTGCCGATGAATTTGCGACACAATTGCTCTCATTTACCATAATTAGAGCAGCTTCTTTGATTTTTCTCTTTTGACCATCTGTTTCTTTTAGGACTATACTCGAATGGTTCCATTAAAAACCCAATCCAACCCTTAAAAAATAGCTTCAGAACAATATTATTGAGATGAAATTTAAAAGTGACTATGAATGTAATCGTTGCAACTGCGTTATTTCATAACATCACCAGAGTAAATGGAGTTTTCTGTAGATCATATTCTAGATCAACAAGAAAACCATTTAAATAGGTAAAAGAAATAAAATAAGACTTACTTACAATCAATTTAGTTTTACTACCAAAACGACCGGTTTCGCTTTCTACACTTTGCAAAGCATCTTCAGGTCAAACGATACATAGTAAATTAAACGATGCCGGTACAAGAATTATTAGTTAATGATTCGTGATATATAGTTCAAACTTTCCTGTATTGCTGATGATGGGTGATCTTTGGTTAATATTGTAACTTTTTTTTTCGTCTTTATAGAGGGGGGGGGTCTGGAATCTTCAAAAGACATCTCGGTCCAGGATGCCGCCTGACCAACTTTAGTGCAGGATTCGTTCTTCGTACTCCCGGCGATAGTTCCCGAGGTACTTTAAAATGCCCTCTCATCGCCGAGTCTACGCCGAACGCCTACCTGCTAAACCAGACCCTCCTCTGTCATCCAGCGATCCGGAAGCAGAACGGCCGCTGTAAGGCCGGCATCACTTCCGAATCACTACCTTTTTTCATTTATTCTCCATTCATACACATCCACACTCTATTCAACAGCGAGGAGGCTCCCTGTCTCGTTCCAGGTAGCGCGTAGAAGACACTCATCGCTCCTAGTTCGGCATCATTCCCAGATGGGCATTTCCTCCTTCCCCACAGTCTGACTCAGGCTTTCTAACTCATACAGTGTGACCCATTTTTCTAGCTTCACCTTTCAGCATCATTCACTCTTACCTTTAGCGTTGGTTTAGCAGTCTTTCTTCCTCTTCCTTTTTCTTGATCACTGCACGGATATAGCTGTGTATGTTAGTCCAAACTAATTTATTTTCAGTCGTTCTCTCAATCATTTCTCTCACTAACAAAATTCACACCTGTCTCGGTTAATATTGTAACTGTCTGATAATTAGCAAGGAAGCTTCTTGAGGGGAGAGATGTTAATAAATGAAATAAAAATGAGGTATATATGATTGTTTGTTAAATGAAAGTGATGTTTTATATTATTTAAATTATTAAAAGTTACTTATATTTATTCAAGAGATGTATATTAGAAATGTGTGTTCATTTATTGAAATTTTTACAATAAGAGGACAGTTGTATGAGAATGAATGAAATTAGATGTACTATTTTGTGGGTGTGCAATTTCTTTGACTCTGTGAAAAAAAAATTGATAAAGTGCAATTGATTTCTGTTTTGGCAGAAAATTGTGATGTCATATATCTTAAAATTATAGAACTAAAACAATTAAGGACAATTAGGGACAAACAGAACACAATTAAACGGACAAAACAGACATTAAATTTTAAAAAGGGGGACTTATTGGTACTACATCACTTTGTAGGAGAGGAACTGGTAAAATTGAGTTTTTTTGTTGGCAGACAACAAGTCAACAAAACAAGACAACAAGTGTTTTTGTTGTCAAATTTCAAGATGAAATCGAGGAAAAATTATTGTGAATTATGTATTGGACAACATTTTACAGAACAGGATTCACAATTTCTAAAAAAACATTTTCTATCAAACCAATTGTTTTATCAACTTTTAAACTTAATTTCACCTTTTGCACCTTTTTAACAATTTGCATTTTTATACTTTTACATAAATATATCAATCATAAATATATTAATTTAGTAATTTTTTTACTGTGTACTTAAAATTTGTGTGTAGTTTAACCCTCAACTGGCGTGGTGAATATTTTGTGCGTAAACGGCGTTCTGACGTCCCGGGGACCGCGTATGTAACAAAAGAAAAAAAGCTAGTTATTTATTTTTAGTATATTATGTTAAATATAATTAACCATTGTATACAAAAACTTTTCAGAATAAAAAATTGTTTTGAAAATTTCTGTTAAAATATATTTTCTGAAAATGTTGCCATGAAAAAAACACGAGCAGACATTACTTGAAATAAATCATTAATAATAAGAAAAAGTAATCGAAATTCATACATATACAAAATATTGAATGACAAATGAACATAAAAATGCTACTTATGAAAAAAAAAAACTAAATAAACTAAAAAACGTGCACACGTAATTTACGGGTCATTTTGCACTCCGCTTTCCGCAAAATCTAGGCAAAATTTTTTAGAACACTCTAAACAAATAGGTCTTTTGCAAGAAAAACACAGATATTCAGTTTTCCTCTTCTTTTTTGGTGGACATATGGAGCAAGTTTTTCGATTTTCTCGTGTTAGTTTGTCGGATGAACCAGCATTAGTTTCATCATATGGCACATTTTTCTCCCCTAGGATACGACCGATTGACATTCAAAGTTCACGTGGTAGTCTTATATTATAACACCATTCTCTCATATATGGTTCAATCAACTCTTTAGCAACAATCTTCATGAATTCTATCCTAGTAAGAATGTCTCTATCGCGGTGTGATTGATGTATAATAAATGAATTTGTTGTACTCATGTCAAGAATTCGGAAAAAGATTGCCATTGTCCAACGACGGGTTCGGCGACTTGAAGAATAAACACTACATTTTTGATCCATTGAATCAACGCCACCTTTAGTGTTGTTATAAAATACATTTATTTAATCTTTCTCAGTAAACGGATCTGTTTCTATCGCATGATGAGCGGAAGAAAGAAATAAAACTGCCTTGTTTTTCTTCGGCACGTGTGAAAGAATTGTATAATCTTTAGTAAATCCATAAAGTGAAGGACTCACGTTTCTATTACGTGAGGGTAAAAATTCATTAGGAACTTCTCTTTTATTTTTTTTGTTGTTCCCACAAGAGTAAGACCGTTAGTTCTAAGAGTTTGTGCTAATTCCATTGATGTATACCAATTATCTGTAGTAACGTTACGGTTACTGCCAAATATTGGTTTGCACAATCTAATAACAGCTTGGGTAGGTATACCAAATTTTTTTTCTGCTTCAGAGAGTCCAGTACTGTCACTACCTTACCACAATATAGATATGTGTTATAAATATAACACGTTCTGGAGTCGGCAAGACATTGTAATTTTAATCCATATTTAGCCGGTTTAATGGCATATACATTTTGAAGCGGCAATTGCCACGAAATTCTATTAACATTTCATCAACAGTTGTATTAGACCCTAAAGAAAATGAGGTTTGTGAGCTTTGATTAAATTTTTCAAGTAATTCCGTTATTCCAGCACCTGGGTCAGTTTTTTTCCGTTCTTGTCGATCAACTGGATCATCGAATCTCAAACAGTTGATAAGAGCGGAAAATCTTTTTGCAGGTAAAGAATGTCTAAAAATATCTCGTCCTGTTCCGTCTATTGCAAACAAGGAGGCTATATCCTCATGGTTTGATTTAAACACAGCTGTATAAATCAGTAAACCTAGAAAGCAATTTATTTCTTCAACTTTGACATTGCGGAGTTCCGTTCTTGAGGGATTTGAATACTTAGATCTAACATTTCCAAGCTCTTGTGTCATATCTGCTGTAAATATAGATTTCCAGGCAACAATAGGCTCTACTTTTGCTGCCACTAAAGTGGAAGTTGGTATTTTTATGAGATTATGAGCTGGTGTTCGTACATTTTTGTTAGGTGCAGTTGCCGACCATTTGAATTTATTTCGGCCATAAAAGTATTTTGGTTCTTTTCCGCCTTCAACATTTTCAGTATCAGAAGATGATTCTTCAGAAGTTTGAATTATACCTACTTCAACTGGTTCCTCGTCAGCAGATTCCTCTGACTCGGTTTCGTGGTCACTGAGTATATAATCAGCATCCTCCTGATCAGACAATTCCACATCAGAGTCAAGCGAATCAAACATTTCCATTACTTTCTTATTCTTACTCTTTCCAAAATTAGGATCATCGTATCGGACTCGTTTTGAAACAGGATACTTTGACATTTTTGACTACGAGAAATAAACAAAATTATTTTATTGAATATTCGATATAATTGTAGTTTGTAACATACCCACCGTCGTGATGTCCAGAGGACCGTAAGTACAGCGTAACTCGAAAACTAAACGGAACGGAATCACTACACTCCACCGTAAGGTTGACAATAGACTAACTTAAAGGTACTGGGAAGCGCAAATCTAAATGACAAGTAGTGGAGGGGGTACTATCCACAACCCTAAGCGCAGCAGTCCGTGGGACGTCACAACACGTGTTAAGGGTTAAATTTACTTGTTTAATACGAGGCATGTTTTTTAAGTAAGTACCGTTTTGCGACTCCACCTCCGCAGCGCTACGGTCGGCGTTCCGCGCATGAGCGCTGGTTACCTACATCTCTTGTCTACGCACTGACGCCATTACAGTCTGATTCTTCATTGTATACTTGTTTACTCCAGTGTTTAAGTTGCCTCCAACAATCGTGAGTCACGCTGATTGTGAAGTACGGGCTGTTATACGATTTCTTAGTGCTAAAGGCGTAAAACCGATCGATATTCATCGTGAGATAGTTGAAGTTTACGGACAAAACATTATGAGTGATGGAATGGTAAGGAAATGGAGCATGTAAGGAGCATTTAAAGATGGCCGCACAAATGTGCATGATGAAGAACGGAGTGGGCGTCCTTCGGTCGTTAATGAAAATTTGGTGCAGAAAGTGGAGGAAAAGGTGAGAGAAAACAGACGCTTTACAATTTCATCATTGTCCGACTGCTTTCCTAAGTATTGTCGTAGTGTTTTGTATCGCATTGTTACCGAGAACTTGAATTACCGGAAATTGTGTTCACGTTGGGTTACAAAAATGTTGACGGATTTGCACAAAACCCAACGTTTAGGCAGTGCATTGACTTTCCTTGAGCGGTACCACAGTGAAGGTGAAGATTTTTTAGACCAAATTGTTACTGGTGACGGAACGTGGGTGGCCTACGTCACACCAGAATCGAAACAACAATCCATGGAATGGCGACATTCATCATCACCCAAAAGAGTGAAGTTTAAGCAAACAATTTCTGCCCGGAAAATCATGTGCACAGTTTTTTGGGACAAAAAAGGAGTATTGCTAGTGGAGTTTCTGCCTCGTAATGAGACAATCAATGCAGCGTCTTATTGTGAGACATTGAAAAATCTGCGTCGTGCAATCCAGAACAAAAGACGTGGCAAGTTAAGTAAGGGTATCGTTTTGTTGCATGACAATGCCCGTCCACATGTGGCTTATCAGACCAAAGATCTCATCAAATCATTTAAATGGGAAACTCTAGATCATCCTCCATACAGCCCTGATCTGGCGCCCAGCGACTACCATTTGTTCCAGCACTTGAAGAAACACCTGGGCGGTGAGCGTCTTCAAGACGACAACGAAGTCAAAACATTTGTGATGCAGTGGTTAACAAGTCAGGCGGCAGAATTTTATCAGGAGGGTATTCAAAAACTGGTGCCACGTTATGACAAGTGCCTCAATATTCACGGAAATTATGTAGAAAAGTAGATTAAGGTACAGGCTTTCATGTAAAAATAAAATTATTGCCATATCTTTGCACGTCTTTTTTTAATTTCAAAACGGTACTTACTTAAAAAACACGCCTCGTATAAGTGATATTAAAAGACAACACTTTTGTACAGTATATTTATTGTAAATTTTCTTGAGCATATTTTTGTTTTAATTATAATTAAACTTTTAATATTTTGATTTTTAATTCTTCTCGCTTAATACTTAATTCTCGTATCTTTCATGATTAGTCCTTCTCTCTCTTTTTTTGTCCTCTTAACGATCATTCTCTTTATTTAAAACTTTCAGTTTTCGTTAATATTTTTCCTTGGTTTCTTGGTTTTCCATACTTAAATAATTAATATTTGTATACTTCCCCAAGAAGTAAAAGTTTCGCTTTTTGTGAAATTTAAAAAACTAGCTCTTTTTAATACAGACATAATTTTAACAATTAACAATTTTACATACAAATTAACATACAACAAGAAAAATAAGGTTATATAAATATTATTATATATTATTATATAATACAAAATTGATAGAAACACGATCACCAATCTATTGATTTAAACACCTTAGTTTACTTTTAATAATGAAAAGAGCTGTAGGTATTATGAAACTAGGTGTCATACTAAAGGGTTATTTAGTATAAAGTGAACATTCATTAAGGTTTAGTTTAGGTTGTCATTATAAAATCGGGCTATAATTTTGATTCTATACACTTCTCATTTTAAAATAATTTCATATTAATATAACGTCGGATTTTTACAATTATAAATTATTTATTATTTTTAAAATATTTTATATTTACATAATATTAGTAAAACATTTTAAGTTGAACTTTCATATTTATAGTTTGGAAGACACTTCTAAATGAGCACATGTTAAATATGGCTTTTTACGAATTAGTACTCACAACAAACAATTGGAACAGTCCATTTACGTGACGAGAGGTGACGTTATACAACATGTAAACTTTTTTAATTTTATTAAAATCTAATAATAATAATAATAATAATAATAAATAAATAATAAAATTACTTTATTCAATTTTAAACATATTATTTAAATTTTAAAAATACAGAAAATATAGTATGAAGTTTCGCGCTTGTCTACACTATCGCCTATTGTACCACTTTTTTTCTTTGCGCTGCTTGTGCACATTCCTCATCGTACCAATCCGACCTTATTTTTTCACGCTCTCACTTTTTAAGTTTTGTCTCTGTATTCACTGTTATTGTCTACCTGTAATCATCTATTACTTGAATTCTGTAACGTCCTAGCCTTAATGCCATGTCTTTATGTATCACAGAATTTCTCATTCAATTAATTTTTTTTTTTGATTTTGTTATTCTCTTTCATGTATTTCCCATGTTTGTGTTTTGCTATAGTATCGTAAAATGGTATAATAATATAGTACAAGCTGTTGAAATTCGAGCTTGAAAAGATGAAATTAAGGGGGAAGATAAGGTTTATTTTCAGTATTTTAAACATAGTTTGTTTTTTTTGAAAAATTATTTACCACAAATTTATTATTTTTTGTTAAAATTTGACTAATTTGATGCTGTAAAATTAAATATAAAAACAAAATATTCAATATTTCGACGTTGCGACCTAGTAATTTATCTATAACAAAAGTATGCAAAATTTGAAAAAATTGAGCAAGTAATTTTTGAGATACAGTGAACACTGACTTGAAAAAAAAAATATTCCGAGAAAAACGCGTTAAAAACAAGCTTATTTTTTATTCTTACACAGTATCTATCATCTATTTTAGGGCCATATAGTTATGTGCTTCCTGCTAAACTATCTATAGCATATTTTTCTCCTGCTTTCGACGAATTCTGCCTTTATTTGTTGCATCTGTAGCCATTTTAACCATAAGTCGATTGTTATCTGCCGCGAGTGCATAATTATGAGAACTTGACACTGTACTTATTCCAATTTCTATGTGTGCTTAGTCACCTCACTCAGTCACTTCACTCACTCACCTCAATCACTCACCTCATTCACTCACCTAACTCACTCATTTTACTCCCTCATTTTATTCAGTCAACTCACTCACTCCTAAATGCCGATAATTCCATTAAGTTTGTCCAACCCCCCCTTAATAGAAATCAAGGGTCTAGGCTAGTATATATGAGATAAATGCCAGCACGTTCTCAAAATAAATAAAGAAAGAATATAGAAATGCATCGAAAAATATCAATTTGATTCGAAAGCACCACTAGGGACAATATCTAAGGGACTATAATCTGCGCCGCAACTGTTGAAACAATAAAAACAGCTATGCAATGTAACAACTAAAATAAGATTTTTTGTAATATTTTTTCTATTCATTCTCATTTTTTCTACAACTGGTCTAAATTCGATTTGTAAAGGCACACAACTCGTAAAAAATTAAACCATTCAACTTTCACAATACCTTAACATCACCCTATTGTTCTAGCATTCATATTAGACTATGCAATTACTATTAACCCTCCCTTTGAAACAAATTTGACTCGTAACAACGCGTTAAAATTAAACGACAAAATTCGGCACTCCTGTATTTCTGTTAGAGATATAAGTCAATCGTTCCTTTTATTGATTCAATTTTTTGTTATTGAGCATTGAGCTTCGATTATTTTGTTTTTAATTTTTTTTGTGTGTTCAGAGTATAGATAAATAGTGCTAGTCACAAGTCCGTTCCCCCCTCGTATCTTTTGAACGGCTATATTAAAATAGTGAAATTTGGAGGGAGGTAATAAACAGACGTAGGCTTCTTAACTAGTAATAACAAGTGATTTAATAGTGACAGATGACGTTACAGCGCCACTGTGACAGATAATTTTAAATAGGACCTTATGGCAAGTGATACTTCGTTTGTTGACGAGTTTCAATTCTCTAATTGTTTTTATAGCTCAATATTTAGTTTCTGTTTCTGCTTAGTTTAGGCAATTTTCTTAGTATTTTTAGTTTGTAAACGCGTTTATACCCGAATATTTAGTTTCTGTTTCTGCTTAGTTTAGTCAATTTAAGTTTAGTCAAGTTGTTTTTAGTTAGTTGTTCTTAGTTAATATTTAGTTTAATTATTGTTTAATGAAAAGTTTAAATTTTTACAAAGACAGAATGATATTTACTGTAGCCGACAAAGTAGCAGCTGCGTTAATAATTGGTGAATGTGAAAATAATTTCCATGCAGCGGAACGTCTTTTTAATGAGAGGTACCTCGATTGCCCTATATCAAGAGCTTATTTGAAGAAGCTTCTTCGGAATTTTAAACAAACAGGTAGTGTTCAAGATGTCAAACGATCTGATCGACCAACAATTAGTGATGACAAAAAAATTGACATAATTTCAGAAATGGTAGTGAACATTATGGAATCAGTCAAAATACAGTACACTGTTGAGTGTTGGCTGAAAACAAATTTCATCCATACAAATTAAAAATTATGCACTAACTTTCAGATGACCCCGACCGAAGACTAGAATTCTGTGAAAATATGTCGAATAAAATTAACCAACAGCCCGATTACATAAAAACAATTTGTTTTAGTGACAAAAGTACTTTTTTCCTCAACAGAAATGTTAACACACACAATGTGAGGTACTGAAGTGATACCAATCCTCACGTCTTTCGTGAAACACATACTTAATTTCCAAAAAAAAAATAAATGTTTGGGCAATTATTTTGGGACACCACATAGTTGGGCCTTAACCGGTGAAGTGTATCTGGAGATGCTACAAAATGCAATTGAACCGTTAATACTTGAAATTCTGGAGGTTAATCCAAATGAATTCGGCAACTTGGATATAACGTTTCAACAAGATGGAGCACCTGCACACCATTATGGTGCAGTAAGACGTTACCTAGATGAGGAATATCGAGGTAGATGGATTGGACGACGAGGTATGATAGAATGGCCAGCTTAATCACTGGACCTTACACCATTAGATTTTTTCTGTGGTGATACTTGAAATCCAAAGTTTATGCTACAGTACCCGACAATATTGACATTTTGAAACAACTAATTGTTGAAGAATGTAGGTCAATTTCCCCATACTTTCCCCAACATACTTGAACGAGTACCAGTTTGATCTAGTCTAGGAAACAAGAAATACTGTACTGCAGACTTTTTAGTTGTCTCTCCAGTTGGCTCTCCAGAAAAACCTACTTTACACTTACTTGAAACTACTTAAATCGTACCTTACAGAAGGGAGATATCTAGTAAGGTATAGTGAAGCCTATACAAAACTCTACTCCATCCTATCTGGTGACCCTCAGGGTAGTGTGCTCAGACCGATCCTGTACGTGATATATACGGCAACTTATCAACAAGCAATAACCTAACGCTTGCAACATTTGCAGATAATACTGCTTTCTTAACATCTCATAGTAATCCAGCAATAGCAACAGAGATACTGCAACTACATCTCAACTAAACTTATGAATGGTTTTAACTCTGGAGAATTAAGTCCTCAAAATCTACATACATTACATTTACTCTAAGAAGTATGTCCACAAGTTAACCTCGATGGACATCCTTTACCTCAAAAGGATGACGTAAAATATCTAGGCATTCATCTGAACAAACGATTAATATGGACCAAAGATGTGTTTAGCAAAATTAAGAAATAATAAGCTAATTTGGTTTTTTAACAAACAAATGTTCGATAAACGTAAATTTTTATACAAGCAGCAAAAAAGTAGTTTTTTGCATATCTGTAGGACAACGTTCGCAAACCATCACTATTATAAAACTAATATAGAAACTTACATTTGTGTGATTGTGAATAGTAAATTCGAATAAATCGGAATCGATTCATTCGGTTCCTACTCTTGTATCGTTCTATTGCTGTACGATCCTTTTAAAACCGATATACCTCTATCCGTAATGTTGGTAAATTTAATTATAATTAGTTATGCTGATTACAAAAAGGGCTTAGATGACCTTCGGCTTTTGTCCGAGTACCGCAAAGAGACATTTTGAATTTGGTATTAAGCAAATTGGACAAGGGTAGTGTAGAAAAGAGAAAGGGTTTAGGCGCACTACTCCTCAGTGGCGGCTTTACGATTTGATTAAGAAGGGTTTAGAGTCAAAGAGGATTCTAAATCCTCGGTTAAAATGGGTCTCAGGTGAACTATAATTGGTACAAAACTGGGATATGTAGATCTGAAATGACCACAGTGGTGTAGTTACGTGAAGCGAAATATATATATATATATATATATATATATATATATATATATATATATATATATATATATATATATATATATATATATATGTATAAACTATTTTGCAGTTTATAAACATAATAGTTTTTTCTGATGAAGCGAGAATAGTTTCATTTAAACGGAATGGTTAATAAACTCAGAGAAATCCTCACTGGGTGTGTGAGACTTACGCACTATCCTAAAGAAATTAACATTTGGGCTGGTATCATTAACAATAAAATTATTCGTCCTTATTTTTTTGAGGGCACAGTTGATGGTGAGGTTTATCTAGATTTTTTGATTAACTTTTTAGTGCTTACATTACGAAGATTTTTTCCTGATGTAAATCATCTAAATGAGATAGATTGATCTATTTAATACCAACAAGACAGAGCTCTTCTGCATTTTGCACTTATAGTCAGAAATTATTTAAACGAGGTTTTTCCCAATAGGTGGATTGGAAGATGTGGAACCATCGAATGACCTGCTAGATCCCCGTTTTGACTCCTCTCGATTACTTCTTATGGGGCTATTTAAAATCTAAAGTATATTTTAATAGACCAAACAGTATTGCTGATTTAAAAGTTAGGAAAATGGAAGAAATTAACAAAATAACCCCCGAGGTCGTATATAAATGTTGTGCAAGAATTCCAAAATCGCCTCGGCGATTGTCAAGAAGTGAATGGTGGTTATTTTCAACATTTAATTTAATTAAAAATTACATTGAAAAATACATTTTAAATATTATGTGACATTATTATCTTCATTCAACCTAAAGTTTTGTGATAGAGACATTATCAAAATTTTACATCTTAAAAATCAATTTTCTCAGTTATGATTGCACCAAACTTAAAAAACTTTACATTTCTGAACAGAGGACTAAAATCCCTTTCTAATAAGGTGTCAAACGACTCCCTTTGTTATTTAAAATTTTCGCGGGGGTGCTTATAATTCAAAGGGGGTGCTGGAAGGGGATAATATTTTTATACTGTAAATTGTCAATTTAAGAATAAAAATCGACCGGTTTAGGGTTTTTTTCAGATAGTACATAATAACGCCGCCAAAAATGAATTTATTCCATACATATGGATCGCATGGTATATATATATATATATATATATATATATATATATATATATATATATATATATATTTATATATATATATATATATATATTATAAGTGATTATTCGACCAAAAGGGTCGAAATAATGGGTCTATAATAAAAATCTTTGTTTTTTTCTAAGACTCAATATTTCGCCATTTATTTTATAGCTTCATCAGGAGTAAAACAATTAGAAAAATTACAAACAAATGATGTACAAATAAATTTAAAAAACACTCACAGAAATTAAAAGATTTCATAAATAAAACTAACATTAAAGTATGTAAACTTTTGAATGTCAAAACTGTCCTAAGCACGTTCCCTACAGCAATACGATAAAAAATTAAAATTATTTCAAATTTACAAATAAAAACAACAATAAAATAAAAGAAACGTTAGAAGGATGATATTTCTTTGATGAATTATTAAGGTTAGTTGTTATTAAGGTGAATGTTAGCTATTTTGAATATTTATAAATTTTGTTCAATAAATTTGTTCAAAAGTGTTATATTTTTGTTTATGTGATACATCTCAAGAAATAATCTACTTTTGTAGTTATCAGTCTGTGCCAAAATGTGAGCTTTGTTATAGTCAAGCATATGACCGGTATTTTTTCGCAATCACTTATATGTTGTGTGATGCGTTGTTTTAGCCATTGTGATGGTTGGCCAATGTAGCTATTTTGACATCCTAGACACGGTATTTTATAAACAACATTACTTCTACATAGAGTTGGTACTGGGTCTTTGATTTTTGAAAATAGTTATTTGCTATTCATGGTATTATATTTACCTATTTGTTTCTAATTGTTTTACAGTTTACTCCTGATCAAGCTATAAAATAAACAGCGAAATATTGAGTCTTAGAAAAAAACAAAGAGTTTTATTATAGACCACTATATCTGATATTTTCTACAGATTTTTATATATATATATATATATATATATATATATATATATATATATATAAAATAATAATAGGGCAGGAAAGTGAAACTCTTTGTTCTTTAATCAAGCTCTCGCAAAATTTATTTGCTTCTTCAGGATATGCTAAAATATGATATCAGTAAATACAATGAAATTAGAATTATAACATTGTATAAAACTAGTATAAAAACTTACATGAGACATGAGGTTAATCCATTAAATTTTTAAATTGACAAAACATTAAAACTTAACTTATCAAAATTATATAGGTATGTAAGTACCTACAATATTTTAATTTTGTATAAATTCATTATGACATTGATTACTATATTGATGTTTGATTTATGTCAGAAAGACACTCGTTTCTGTTTATTATGTTTTTTGTTGTTGATAACTAGCTTTTGATTGTTATTATGGTTACGTACAAAGTGGCGCCAAACATGAATATTTAACAGAATGACGGTATTAGATTTTTGTTTTGATACAGTGCAGCAACAACCGTTGATACGTATTTCGACCTCCTTAAGTCTCTTCAGAACGGTATAGTCACTGCTCTAGGATGAACGGCTTGTGGAATGCAATTTTAGATTCCCTTGCCGAGTAATTCATCCAGCTGTTTGTTTCGCAAATTTTAGGAAACACAGTGGTTAAGATTTGAATTCGGTTTCGCTAAGTAGAAATCGTTTGATTTCTCTTTTTATGAATATTAAATTTTTTTTAAATTATAGTATTTACTAGCGGACCAACTCGACATCGAGTTTTTTAAATAAAATTTTTATTTTGCGAGAAAAATATACAATATATACAATGACCGGAAGTAAAAATATTTTTATCAATAACTCAAAAACTATAAATGACAATTTCGTGAACTTACATTTTTGAACTCTACGTTGAATTCTCCATTGATTTGACTAATAAAAACGAAATCGGAAGTCGACCTTAAAACCGGAATGCAACTTTTATAGTTCATCAAATGTCGACATGGCATTTAGCAGTTAATTTTGCATGCTGATCACGAATCCGGTGTCAGATTTGCTCTATCTTGACGTTTTATACGCGTTTCGGGTCACTTTCGGTGTCGGATCGCAACCGGAAGTACATATTTAGATTCGTCTCGATGAGACCTTTCGATCCATATATACATTGTGGGGTCTAAAACTTAAAGTAAATTTTAACTTCCGGTCATCTCAAAACCGGAAGTGAATTTTTGTACCAAAAGTATATCTTGACAATCTCATACGTAATACTAATAATATTCCGAAAAAATATTTTAATTATCTAATATGGTTTTTGAGTAAAGTGGTGGACAAGAAAAGGGCTTAGCGTTTTAGTATATAAGATAGTCAGAAAATCTATTATTAGAAAATTATAGTATTAATTTTCGTAAGACAGAATGTAATTATAGATATTGCTTAGTTTATCAATATCAGTTTTTTTATTAACGCATTGATATTTATTTATGCATACCATTTCTAAGAATTCTCTTTTATTTAATTGGTTTTCACGTCTTAATATATTAGTTTCAATGAAATTAAATGAATGATTTTTATTAATTGCATGATCTATTAATGCATACGTATTTTTATTATTTCTAAGGTCACTTTTATGTGATGTTAGTCTGCCTATTAGATTTCTAGATGTGTGTCCGATGTATGACTTATCACAATTTTAGCATGGTATTCTATAAATTACATTTGAGCTTTTCATAATGCTAATAGGTGATTTAGTTTATGTATACAATGATGCTAATGTTTTAACATTTTTAGTTGCAATTTTAATATGAGGATAGTTAGCAAAGACTTTAGTTACTTTGGGTGTTAATGTTGGTATGTAAGGTAGTGATGTGAAAGTAAATTATTGAGATTGCACGATTTGTTGATTTGGTTTCCTTGTTTGATCCATGTCAATCATTCTATTATTAGGATTGTTGAATAAAAATTTGTTAATTATTTTAATTGGGTATGAATTCTCTAATAAAATGTCTTTCAGTTCTAATAACCCTTTGTCCCTTTGTTGATGTTATTGATGTGTGATAATTTGACTATTCTGTTTTTTAAAGCCAATATCTAATTTATTTTCATATGAGGTGGATGTTGTGAATGATAATTAATAAATCTGTTACTAAATATAGGTTTTCTGTACCATTCAGTGCTTAATACATTTTGTGCATTACGTTTGATTTTTATGTCAAGATATGGGATGCTATTTTCTATCTCTTTTTCACATGTAAATTGTAAATGTTCACTATATCTCTTATTAAATCGTCTAGTACATAATTACATAATATACACGATTATGTAATTATGGGCTCAAGTATATCGCTCAACTTGTCTTTGTAGATTTTTTAAAAGAATCGAATATGCTCTCCCCCCCCCCCATTTTTTATTAGTATCATATTTAAACGTTTACATATTAGTGGGTCGAGTTATTTTTAACACATATTTTTTAATATTGTAACTATTAATTTTATAATTAATATGAATTATAATTAAATAAAAATTTATTATATTTAATAACATTAATCGAAATATGTGTTTCTTCTTGATATTGTAGTATTGTTTCGAGATAATCATTTCGTTCCAACTAAGTAAAGTAATAAGTGTAAATGTAAATGTCAGATGTAAATGAGATTGAAACGTCAATAAACTTATTTTAACTTTTAATTGTGGCTTATTCCCTTTAAAATAATAATTACTTATCCTTTATGTAATGCCCTTAAACAACTGAAAACTAGTCCCTATCTGTCAATGTCCAGTGCCGGTTTAACACATTCTGCCGCCCGGTGCTGATACGGATGCCGCGCCCAGGCTCAAAAATATTTCTTAACTTTATTTCAATTCAACAAAACATATTTTGAATACAAGTTTATTAAAATAATGAAAACAATTACAACGTTTTTTGGTGTCGAAAGAGAGCGTTCACCACATGCATTTGCGACCATTATGGAGAAAAAAATACGCAAGAAAATATTAACGTTTGGAAATGAAGATATTAATTTATTTTGGTATAAAACCTGTACCAATTCTAAAGGAGTGTCTTTTTTTAATTGGAGGAGAGACGTTAACAAATGCTTTAAATGAACAATGTGTTGGGTAAATTACTCGTCCAAATCCTCCTTGTATTTTTGTTGTAATTCGGTTGCTGATCTAAAAATATCTTCATCTTCCGTAGTTTTTAGTTTAACCAAAAATTCAAATGCTCTTGAATAAGATTTATAACTATCAGATCGGCGAATAATCTCCGACTTAAGATTGTCTATTATAAAAATATAACATTGTGTTCGCATTTTTTTTTTCTTGCTTAAACTTGCCTCCGAATTCTTTTCTCCTAATTGCAATTTTTTTTTATAATCCTCTTCTTAGCATAATTTTCGTTCCCTGTTAATAACATTCTTAAGGCCTCGTAATGATCAAACGATCACGTAAGAAATCAAAGTAATCTGCTAAAGATAATAACAGATGAGCGGTTGTGCTTAAATTCATATTTTCCTTTTATGCTGCTTTATTCATTTCATTAACCCTTTGTAAAACATTATGACAGAATGATAAATTATTCCGTTTTCCAACAAATCAAGTTTTTCCGATAGAGAAGCTGCTTCAACTCTTACTACATTATAGTAATTGCTTTTCAACGCTTTTACGGCATTAAATCGAGAAGACCAACGGGTTGTATTCACTCTTTTAGGTAACAGTGTCTGCCCTGACTCAGGCGAATCCTTTATTGAACGAGAAAATAACTCCCACCTGTATGTAGACACGGAGAAAAAATTGTATATAGTTTGTACCAACATAAAAAAGATGAGCAGCACACGACACAAAGAGAGATAAATCATTGTAAACTTTAATACGTTCTTGCAAACCAGAATACTTGCCACTCATATTACTTACATTGTCGTAAGACTGGCCGATACAGTTCTTAATATCTAATTTCAAAGACTAACATCACAATAACTGTTTCCTCAAGTTCTTGTGAGCTATGCCCAGCAGTGGCGCACCCAGAATTTGTCTTAGGGGGGGGGGGTTTTGAAATTTTTTTATGCTACCTCCATTTTGAGTCCCTAAAATTTGGGTTTTAGTTTAATTTAAAGTACTAAAGATAGCAGTGCCAAAGATTCAGGTATCTATTATTCTGCCTACCAACTAAAACCACCCTCTCTTACTTGTGCGCCGTTGACTGTCGCACGTACCATACCCCGAAAGTGGGTTGGCCACTGTAAGGCTGACGACATTTTTGGAACACTCCCTTCTCTTATCTAGATCTTATCTATTGTTCTGAAGCTATTTTCTTGTGGCATTTTAAAATAATAACTATTTTAATGGGAATAAGCCACAATTGAAGGTTAAAATAAGGTTATTGACGTTTGACATTAATCCAACTTGTAAATAAAATACATTTTGAAGTCGGCTATCGCCGTATTCCCGTTCTCCTCCGCCAATCCTCCCGGTCCAAGAAATGCTCCTCCTCCAAACCTCTTGATTCCATCGCTCTTCTAATTCCTTCATTCCATGAGCGTCGAGGTCTACCTCTTTTTTTTTCTTCCAGAGGTTCAAACCATTTTGAACCTCTTCTTTCTATTCTGTCAATGACCGTTTCTGTAGCATTCATGATATTTCTTATAGATTCGTTGGTCTTCCTTTCCTGCTTTGATATTCTAGCACTTCTTCTCAAATAATCCATTTCAACTGCCAACAATCTTCTCTTCAGGTCTGCATTAATTGTCCATACTTCAGAGCTATAACAAAGAATTGATTCAACCATGGTTTGCCCTATTCTTTTTTTGTTCCTTTTGGAAATGTTGTGATCCCACCATAAGGAGTTCAGACATCCTACAATTTTACGTCCCTGATTAATTCGTGTTTAATTTCGGTTTCTTCCAAGCCGTTCTTAGCAATGAGTGGACCTAAATATTTAAATTTTTCCACTTGTTTTATTTCCACGTCTATCAACACTTCAAACCTTGCATCTGAATTGATAACTAAGTAAATATTCTGTTTTCTTCATGCTGACTTGTAACCCCCATTTTAAATATTCTCTCTATAGACGCTTAATCATAAATTCTAGATCAAAAGAATCTTGAGCTAGGATGACTTGGTCATCCGCAAAGTTCAGGGAGAACAGTACGTCATTTCCTATGGGGATTCCCATTCCCTGGCAGTGGTTTTTCTAATTTTGGAGGGCTGCCTCAATATATAAATTAAACAGTAAGGGTGACATATTGCATCCTAATTTTAGTCCTTTAACTACTTTAATAGCTCTGATAGTCTATATCCGATTTTTAGGTAAGTAGTGTTATCCCTGTATAATTCTGTGATTATTCCTAAAAGGTATGGACTAATGTCGAGTTGTTGTTAAGCTTGCCACAATTTAAGTCTTGGAACTGTATTATACGCCTTTTCTAGGTCGATGAAGGCTAGATGTACTTCGGTACCAACCGCTATTCTTTTTTCTAATAATTGTTGGAGTATAAACAAGTTATCAGTGCAAGATCAAAGATCAAAAATTCAAACGTCATTAAACTTATTTTAACTTTCAATTGCGACTTATTCCCATTAAAATAGTAATTAGATCTTATCTCTGTTGTTAGCACGGTTGGTGTTTCTCTTCTTCTTCTTTCTTTTTAATGACTGCTTAGATGTAATTGTGAACACTATTCCATCCCTCCGTATTTCCCGTCATCTTCACGATGATCTCTCTTACAGTCACAGGGTTCATACCTATTTCTTTATACATTCTGTTTCTCTCCACTGTACATCTATTACACTCCAGCATTGTGTGAGTAACAATGTCGGAATATTCGCAGTATAGGCATTTATGTGTATCTGTCTTTCTGAACCTATGAAGATACGCCCTAAAACAGACAATCTACCCAGTCCCTTAGGCTCGTGATCAGCATTTTTGTCCACTGAGCAACATATTCGTTGTTGTTTCACTCTTCTTGCCATCTTTCCATTGATCTTTCCCTTTCTTCCTTTTTTTTATAGCTGTTGTCAAATGCTTTCTTCTCCCATAGAGATGTCTCTTTTCTACTGCTAACACATGCAGAGGAACACAACCAGTGATAGTCCACAAGGCCGCCGCAGATACAGTCCTGTAGGCGCATGTTACTCGTAACAGACTCGTTCTGTCTACTTTTTCATAAGCTTAATATTAGCTATCTATATCTAAATTTAATAAAAAATATTATTAATTATTGTGTAATTATCCAATAATTATTGTGTTCTACATATTTAAAGTGGTAATTTAATTATTCAGTCAGCGTTTTGGATTTTTTGTATTGTGTGTGAAAGACAAGTTACATTTTCCTACTATTCTTTATATATTGTTTACTTTATATGCCCTGGGGGGGGGGCGGTTTAACCCCCAACCCCCCCCCCCCTGGGTGCGCCACAGATGCCCAGTGTTTTTATAAAATCCCCCGAATCTTTCCACGGGATTCCCTTTATTGTTAAAATATCTCAAAATCACTGTAAGTTGGTCATAGTCTGTTATGTCAGGTATTAAATCTACACTATTGGATAAAATATTCAGTAATTCGTTACATATATCTTTTTATAGATATGACGTTGTGTCCTTACCTAAATTTGCTCGTTTATTCATATGATCTTTTAAAAATGGATCATATTCTGACAATAGTTCCAGTAAACCTAAGTAGTTTCCATTCCGTTTTTTTCCAATTCTTTCATGAATACCTCTAAATACCAATACCCTGGTAGACAAAAACTTTATTACTTTTCAAATAATTTTTCACCATAACCATATAATTTCAGAACATCACGCGCTTCGCGCGTACCGCCCCGGGAACCTTCAACCACAGATCACGTTATTAGTGGCCTGTGCCTTCAACCGCTCGGTGCTACAGCCCCGAAAAGACCCCTGGTTAAACCTACGCTGTCAATGTCAAAAACACATAAGTCGACTCCATTCTGAAAAAATTAAGATGCAAAACCTCATCAGTACTAACTTAATTTGTAAAAAAACAAATTTCAATAAAATGCATAAAAAGTATGTTTTGGCATGTTTTTTCTATAGAATAATTAAATAAATACTACGAAAAGAAAATATGTACTGAGCAGCCAAGTTTTTTCGCCCTCCTGAAAAGTTGAAAAGTTTGACTTGAAAAGAAGTTTCGATATAAATATTATTTACCATACCATTCAGTATGGTTTATGTAATTTTTATTAGCAATATCATGTAAAAATAAACTTAAATAATCGTCTTATACAAAGAAATATAAACGATTATACTTTATTCCTTTTCCATAAATTTTAATTTTTTTAATCTAACGCTCTTTTCCATCACAATTGATCATACATTTTTTCACGCTATAATTTACATATTTTACCACGCTCGGTGATACGTCAATGAATCCAGAGAAAGGGTTTTCAACCCCGATGGAAACCTTACACTTCGGGCAATTGCGTAATGTAACATTTCATAAAGGGTTTTCAACCAATTATTTAAATGAATGCATGAAATTTGTGTATAATTTCTGACGGTGTTTCTCCTATACATTCACAAACGACAAACGATGGTCAAGCGGCAAATGTTGAGAAGTGTCTTTCTTGTCGTTTTAGGATGTGGCGCATATAAAATAGATGAGGCATTGTCGTATGCTTTTATATTATATTGCCTTGTTCTGTCCGTAATTATTTTTTCTGTTATTAATTGTAAAATTAAATTTGTTTAAAAGTATTTTCTGGTTATACCAGTTGTTTTGCGATGTACTTTATGACAGGCTAGATTAAAAATTGTATAATCACGTTTTGTAGATTTATTGTAGACTATAACAAACTTGTTGTAGAGAAAGAAGAACAGTTAAAGACTTTACGGAAATTTACATAAAAAATTATTTACGGATTATTGTCACGTAACGAACACACTTGACCTGAATGTGCCGAAGATATTGAAAAGTGAGCTGATAAAAGCTATAGAACAAACGAAATATGGGAAAGCAAAGCGATGAAATCCCAGTCGAATTTTTAAAAGTTTTTTATGTTGGAACTATTTAATAAGATATATGATACCGGTCAAATTGTATCGGACTTGTTGAAGTATACATTTAAGACATTTCTCATGAAATCCAATTCTAAGACGTGTCGTGACTATTGCCCTATTGGTTTAATGAACCATACCTTTAAAGTGTTTTTGCGTATTATCCATTACAGAGTACGAACAAAATTAGAATATAGCATAAGTAAAACACAGTTTGGCTTTAGATCCGGTTTTGTAAGTGCAAGTCTTAGTTCAAAAGTGCCTTCTTCTTCTTCTTCTTCAGCCTTAAGTAATCCAACTTTGAACATAGGCCTCCCCCAAATCAATCCAGTGTTTTGTATTTTGCGCCACTTGCTTCCAGTTGTGTCCTCCGATCTTCTTAATGTCATCAGCCCATCTCATTTGTGGTCTTCCTCTGCTTCTCTTTCCTAACCACGGTCTCCATTGTTGTATTTCGTAGTTCCATCTTTTATCCTTTAGTTGGGCATTGTGTCCTGCGAAGCTCCATTTTAATTTGGCAGTATGTTCTCCTGCATCTTTTACTTTGATTTTGCTTCTAATCCATTTGTTTGTTTTGTTGTTTGTTTACATTGTGCTTTTACTATTTTATCCATATTAGACTTGGTGACTGTCCACTTTTGTTCACCATACGTGAGTATAGGGAGGATACACTGATAGTAAATTCTGGTTTTCAAATATTGTTCTATTTTAGTGCTTTTCAAGATCCAACTCATTTTTATAAATCCTGTCCATGCTAACCTTATTCTTCTGGTAATTTCGTCAGTTTGGTTTTCTTTGTTAACTTTCATTATCTCTCTCAGGTAGATGTATTTGCTTACTGTTTCTAAATTTATGTCGTTCAACGTTATTTCTCTAATGTTCGGTGTATTTGTCATTATTTTTGTTTTTTCCAAGTTCATCTTAACACCTACTTTTTCCGAAGCTTAAAATAGTTGCGTCATCATGGTCTGTAGTTCTTCCAAACTTGTAGCGAACATTACAATGTCATCAGCGTATCTCAAGTGACTCTGTTTTCTTCCATTAACATTTATTTCTTTATCTACCCAGTTAAATGTCTTTGAACACGTCTTCCAGTCCAAGTGTGAATAGCTTTGGTGAGATAACATCTCCCTGGCGAACTCTTCTGTTGATTGGTATAGCTTTGATTTTCGCATCTATTTGTATTTTCATTGTAGCTTTTTTGTAAATATTATGTATGAGCATTCTGTATCTAGAGTCTATCCTGCAGTTATTCATAGCTCTCTCTATTGCCCAAAGTTCTATGGAGTCGAATACCTTTTCATAATCAACAAAGCCAATGTATAAGTTCAAGTGATATTCATTGGCTTTCTCTATTAGCGTTCTGAATGTAAGAAGATGATCCGCTGTACTGTAACCCTTTCGGAATCCTGCCTGCTCTACCGGTTAATAGCTATCGAGTTTCGACGTTAATCTGTTAGTTATTACTTTCATAAATAGTTTGAGATTGGCCTATAGTTCTTCAGATCTCCCTTGTCCCCCTTTTTGAAGAGAAGTATTGTTAAACTGTCATTCCAATCATCTGGGACTTCTCTTCTGTGAAATCATTGGTTGAAAATATTTTTCAATTTTTCAAGAAAAAATTCACTCCCCTCCTTCAACATTTCTACATTCCATCTGGGCCCGGAGCCTTACTATTCTTTAGTTGTGCCATAGCTTGTTTTATTTCGAAGGGGTCTATGTTAGGGAGTATTTCTGAATTGACATTCGTTATCTTTCTCTTAAGATCTTAAGTTTGTTCTTAGACATTTCAGGCCTCGGTTCTTTTCTATTATTTTTTCTACCTTGTTTTAGTGTGCTTACCTTGTCAGTCCTGCTTTCAAGAGCTTTTGTTGCATTTCTTTATTAATTGTGTTTATGTCGGAGTATTCTTGTTGATAATGTTCTACAAGTTCTTTTCTTAAGACTTCTCTGTACTCATCTCCCTTCTGTCGTATTTTAGTTTGATCTATCTGATTACAATAATTATGTGGCCTGTTTCTACTAGTTTTCGTCTGTTTAATATGAATCCTTGCTCTTAAAAGGCGATGATCGCTGCCAATTGTGCATCGATTGAGTGCAGTTATATCTTCAAAAATGTCTTTGTTCCCACACAAGAAGCAATCGATCTCGGTTTTCGTCTTTTTATTGGGAGATATCCACGTCCATTTTCGATTTGCTGGTTTCTTGAAGTGTGTGTTCACGGCATATAAATTTTGTTGTTCTAAGAAGTTATATAATTTTTCTCCTCTTTTATTTCGTATCCCATAACCATGCATCCCTATTTTAGTTTCAGTATTTTCTTCTTTTTTGCCTAATTTTGCGTTGAAATCTCCCCTAATGATGGTATACTGTGTATCATTTTCTTTTAATGCTGTTATCAAATCTTCGTAGAACATTTCAACTATCTCTTCCTGATGTGTCGTTGTGGGAGCATACACTTGTATAACCTTGATCTTGGTTTTATTATCTAAGTCTATTATAATATAAGCTGCTCTATCAGAAACGCTTTTATATGTAGAAATGTATGGTGTGAAATACTTTTTGAGAAGAAATCCTACTCCACCATGTTTCGTCTATTTCCCCTATATAGTATAAGCGATTTCCAGAGTTTAGATGTATGCATTGTTTGCCTCTTCTTTTCACTTCTGACAGTCCTACAATATCCCACTTTATCTTGGATAGTTCTTCTTCTAATTCGTAGAGCTTTTCATCTTTAGCCATAGATTGGATGTTGTATGTGGCTAGTAGTAACTGTTTTTGTTTGTCCGTATCCGTGAGGCTGACCGGTTTTCCGGTGTGGGATTCTGAGCTGCTAGCTCTAACCACCTGGGGTATCGTCCCATTCGCATATCAAAAGTGCCTGGAATAACAAAAATATATTTACGCCTGCTTTCTCGACTATGAGAAAGCGTTCGACACTAATAAACCTGACAAACTCATAGGACTAAGGTCATCCAGATTATTAAAAATCTGTATTGGAATCAAACAGCCCACATAAAGTATGAACATATGGTGAGTCAAAACATAACCATTTCTAAAGAAGAACTGTAATGCTTTCGTCATTGCTTTTCAACCTAAACATGGAACAAATTTTTGTATTTTTCTATATATAGATATTTTGATAGACACATGTAACTGTAACTAACCAATAACATCAAAGATTTACAGATAATGCTCAATAGAGTAAATACCACAGGCAACTAGTTTGGAATAAAGATTAACAGAAAGAAAGCTAAATTTATGGTAATTGAAAAGAAAATTCAAAATATCGACCTTCATATTGAAACCCATCATATTAAAAGAGGAGACCGATTTAAATATCTGGGATAATGATAACTGGTGATAAGAGGACCAGGAGGGTAAAGAATTTCCTGGCTGAAAAATCGACGTACGTGGTTCAACAAAACAACCACACATCTCTTTAGAGCAGCAGTTTGCAAAATACAGATTGCCATGATGGTCGCCAACATCCGAAACGGATAGACACTACAATAAGAAGAAAAATCAATAGAAAAAACGAAACAGCTAGAGCAAAACTCAATGGAAATAAATGACTATTTATTTTTTAATAGCGAAAGAGAAAGTAGAATGTTAGACACAAGTTTTGTGCTAAATAAAAAGCTGAAAGATCTAATCGCTGACTTTAAACCAATTTGAGAGAGAATATGCATACTAAGAATAAAAGAAAATATTCTCAAATACGTTGTAGAAAATAGTACTAGGTGATGAGTGATGATAATGCAAAAATAGAAAATAAGAACGTACCCACCATTGGGAACTATGGTGGGTATTGGTTTGCATGAAGTAACGAACGAAAATGATCACATCTCTTAATGGATTTCCCAAAAGAAAGAAATATGATCATCATGAGTACTTACTTTCAACACAAAAGAATATACCAAATAAATCGTTAACCAAATCGATTATGTACTCGTAAAAGACATAAAAAAATGTATAAACAGCATAAGAATATACAGAGAACCAGATGCAGACACATATCACTTTATAGTCGGAATACAAAGGAAGCAACTTATACTAGTACAAACCAACGGAAAAAAACACAAGTATAAAGCAGCTAAATATGTTACACTACTTTCCGAAGAACAATTACAAAAATTACAATTAAACAAATAGCGTATGGCAAGGATAAAATGAAATATAATTATTATTACTTAGTTAAATTCTGTTAACAAGTCCTACATGCATATAATTAAGAACAAATCATAATCAAGAAACGTGTTTTTGTAAGAAGTAAGGTTATGAATATTGAAAATGCTGTCAGAATTATAGAATAAAGATTACAATGAAAGTACTCACCCCAAGATAATGTTGCAGACCATAAAATGAAGCTTATTATAATTCCTACCTTCTTTTATAAATTTGAATTATAAACAAAAAATAATCCCACCATTAAAGGTGATTGACAGAAAGTAAAAAGGGACTGCATGAATTTAGCACAGATGTCATAGGATGTTCCTATATGCTGGAATTAGCTTTTCTGTCAACACAGAACAGAATATTTAGTCTGCCGGACAGAAAGATAGACGGCGAATATTTATTCTACGGGACAGAAAGAGAAAGAAAAGAAAGACAGAGGGCGCCAACTACTTTTTGAAGAAATAATAGTAAAAACAAATCTGAATGTAAAGGATTTAATGAATTAATAAAGAAATTAAAATAAAGTAATTATTAAAGTACTTAATTAATAAAGTAATTATTAAAGTAATTATAAATTAATAAAGATGTGACGTTTATAACGTTACAATAGTTATTCTTCTTTTAAAGTAACGGCTAATATAAGGATTTTAGTTGTTTATTGAGTGGCGAGACCACTACTGCTAGGTTTTAGCAAAAGCACTCCCGGTTAATCCGGCACTACCCTGAGGTCTTCTGGTCTAGTAGACTCGACCGAAGGATGCCAGGATATCTTGCTCCGTGACTTTAGGTCTAAAAAAGATTTTCCCACCCTTGCCTGCCAGAATTTAATATATACCTTCTTAGGCTCTTACTAGAATCTTGTAATACGGCAATTAAAAAAAACCTGCACCATCTACCTTATACGTAACAAACTTTCCTGTTTTTACGATTATTACCAAATTTATACATCTGCATCCAAATCCAATAATGGTGCAGGATCAGCAGTTATTACTTTAAATACTGTATTACAATTTAAATTACCACCAATCAGTAGTATTCTGTCTGGGGAACTCTACGCAATTGTACCCGCGTTAGTTTATATAAGTGACAACATTCAAAAGCTGTGATAATTACTGATTTCCTCAGTTCGTTACATACAATAAAACAACTGTATACCAATAATTTCATAGGCTGTTCTTCTAAACGGTTACATCTTCTAAACAAAGCAAAACAGCAAGTTAGTTTCATTTGCATTCCATTTCATACTGGTTTGTAAGACAACGAAAAAGCTGATCATCATGCACGTGAAGCAATACAAAGTGCGTCGTCGGTGTTAGTGAATACAGTGTTGGTCTCCAATTTCCAGTGTTTCGTTAAACAAAAAAGTGCTGTGTGTCGGAAAATGAATGGTACAAGTCACAATTGCTTGTACATACTATTAACCCTACAACAAATTCATCGTCTTAAACAAGCTCACCTATACGTTAAAGTCGCTCTTTTGCGTATAGGGCATTGCAGAATAACTGATGGTTACCTTATCTCAAAATCAAATCGCCCTTTATGTGAGTATTGTAACTGCGGTATGTCTGTAGAACATATTATGGTAGATTATCCTTAATACACCAACGAAAGACACAAACACTTAATACCTGACAATGTATTACAAGTATTAGGACCTAATTGTAATTTAAAAAATTTAAGTAACTATTTAAAGACATCAATTATCATTATCATTATCATCATCATCTTCTTCTTCTTTAAGTTCTATCTTCTATCGAAGGTTGGAAATCATCATGGCTATGCGGACTCTGTTGACTGCCGCTCTAAAAACTTCTGCACTACTGCATTCAAACCATTCCCTTAAGTTCTTAAGCCAGGATATTCTTCGTCTTCCCACATTTCGCTTTCTTCGGATTTTGCCTTGCATAATAAGTTGTAATAATGCGTATTTTTGCCCTCTCATCACGTGTCCTAAGTACTCAAGTTTTCGTCTTTTGATAGTTAATATTATTTCCGCCTCATTTCCTATCCTTCTAGTTACTTCCACGTTTGACATTCTTTGAATCCATGATATTCGTAGGATTCTTCTGTAACATCAAAATTCAAAGGCGACCAACTTATTCAGATGGACTTGTTTTAGTGTCCACGCTTCCAAGCCATAAAGAAGAGTAGAGAACACGTAACATCGAAGCATTCTCAGGCGTAGTTCTAACCTTATATCCCGACAACAAAGAAATTTAAGTTTAATGAATGATGCATGTGCTATTTCAATGCGTATCCTAATTTCTTTGGTTTGGTCTACATCTGATGTTATCCATGTTCCTAAGTTTTTATAGTTATTAACACTCAATTGCAGTATCTTCAATAGTCAGTTGGATATTTGCATGTGCCGATTTAGTCATGATTATGCATTTAGTTTTCTTTAAATTTATCTTCAGTCCGTACTCATGACAGCGTTCATTAAGGCGTTGCATTACGTTCTGTAAATCATTGTTGTTATCCGTCATTATTACTGTATCGCCTGCAAAACGTAAGTTATTCAAAACTTCTCCATTGATAGATATACCTTTTATTGAGTCTGAGAGCGTTTTTTGAAATACCGCTTCACTGTAGACATTGAAAAGTAGTGGGGACAGCACCCAACCCTGGCGGACTCCTCTCTGTATTTTGATATTTTGGGTGTACTGGTTGTCAACTCTTACCTTGGCAGTTTAGACTGTTTATCAAATGTCTTTTCAAAGTCTACAAAACATAAGTACATGTCCTGATTCATGTCCATGCATCTCTGAACCAGCACATTCAAGCTGAACAAAGCATCTCTTGTACTGATACCAATCATCATCATCATCCAGCCTTAATTTATCACATCCACTGCTGGACATAGGCCTCCCCATTCTTAACGATTTTGTGCTCTTTGTTTCCAATTTTTGGTGATACGCCTGATATCGTCAGCCCAACGTGTAGGTGGTCTTCCTCTACTACGGTTGTCTGCTCTTGGCGTCCAATTTGTAATTTTGATCGTCCGTCGTGAGTCGTGCATTCTCGATACATGGCCTGACCAGTTCCATTTCGGTTCCGATACGCGTTCCACAACATCAGCAATACTCGTCCTGCTTCGCAGATCTTCGTTTCTTAATTGGTCCGGAAAAGTCACTCCCAGTATAGACCGTTCCATTCGTCTCTGACACTCTCAATTTCGAACCTTTAGTCTTGGTTAGAGTCATAGTTTCCGCCCCATAGGTCCTGACCGGTAAAACGCATTGGTCAAATACATTTCTTTTGAGGATAATTGGTATGTTGGCCCTAGGTGTGTCCCACAGTTCCCAAAGGCTGCTCACGCTAAAGTAATTTGTCTTTGGATTTCGCATACTTGGTTATAGCTGCTGATATATTTCTCCACCAGTTCTACCACTTTGTCTCAAATAGTTAAATGGTTATTGGGGACCATATTTTTCATAAACTTAGTTTTGGTCAAGTTCATTCTGAGGCCAACCTTCGAATATGCAAAGTCCAATTCATTTAACATATCTTTGGCATCTCCTAAATAATCTGTGATAAGGACAATGTCTGCAAAACGGAGATGGTTAAGCTTTTCGCCGTCTCTTGTTACTCCTATGTGGTCCAAATTTGGACATCTTAAAGGCATAGGTACTCTAATGCCGTTATGAATAATTTCGGTGACAATGTATCTCTTTGCCTTATCCCACGTTTTATTTTTATTGGTCGGGTTTTATCGTGTATTTTAACAGTCATAGTGGCATTTTTGTAGACATTGTAAATAAGTTAACTATACTTATAGTCAATCCTGGTGTCATTCATTGCTTCTATAAGGCTGTCTATTTCGATTGGGTCAAACGATTTATAAAAGTGAGGACAAGTCGTTTGTTATATTCCATAGATTTTTTAACAGTGTCTTTACTGTATGGAGATGATCATTGGTTCCATAATTTGAACGGAATTCTGTCTCTCGGTTGGTAGAAATCTAATTTTTTCTCCAATCTTGATGTCATTGACCTAGTGAAGAGATTGTATATGTGGTTCAACAGGCTAATAGATCTATAAATTATTAGGTCCGTTCTATCTCCTTTTTTATGCAAAAGGATGGTTATAGCATTGTTCCATTCTTTGGGCATCTTTCTTTGCTGCAAACATAGATTAAATAGTTTCCTTATTTATTTAATAGCATATCTTCTCAATTTACGATAGCTTTTATTACAATTTCATCCTCTCTTGGGGCTTTGTTATTTTTTATTTTTCTTAATGCTTGTCGAATCTCATCTACTTTTTTCTCTGGCATTAGTTCGGAACCTTGATTCATGATCTTCTTTAAAATGGCTGTTTGTATTCCTGTTTGATCTTCTCGTCTACTACCATATAATTCCTCGTAAAACTCTTCGACGACCTTCATTAATTCGTCTCTACGTGATATTATTTCATTTCATTTTTTTAAATTTCATTTCAGTTTTAATTTTATGAAATGAAATGAAATCGACATCAATATCCCTAAGAAATTATTAATTAGTTTTAAGTGCCATTGATCTTAATATTATATAATTTTAATCTTTTAATTAATATCAACACAACTAAAATTGTAATTTTATATTGTAATTATTAAAATTATTGTATTTTGTCCCCCCGCTAATAACCCTCAGTGGTTGATGCGGTTAATAAAAAAAAAACGATCAGCATAATAAATTTCAAAATGTGTAAGAATTTCAAACAAAAGCAATTAAAAAAGATTAACTAACAACACTACGGGAAATTACAGTGGTTGGCTGTAATATAAATACCTATATTAAATAAAAAATTAGTATCAAAATTTCTTTTTGTAGGTGTAATTATTTATACAGTGTGGAAACCACTTATGGAAGAAAATTGTTTGTGTCCTTATTTTAGAAAATAATAAAAAACGTTAAGATACCTTAACTTTTAAATTTAAATGTGCGCTTTTTAAACATAAATTTGAATGTACACCGTGATCAACGCAAGTCTGGAATAGTCCATAATCTGTATTTTAAATGAAACACACTGTATATTTTTGGTAAAAGGTAATGAAATAGTAGACGAGCTTGCTAAGGATTCTACTCATTCAGGTATACAAGAACATATTTACACAGTATCAGACCTAATCAATTTTTATACTAAAAAAATAAATTTTAACTGGCAAGACAGATGGAAAATATTGGCGAATACTTCAAATAATCATTATTACAAGATCCATCCTACGTTACCATCCCTAACAGAATTACCACACATATTCCATTATAATATATCTAAACGATCAGCAGCAACTATCACAAGATTAAAAACTAGTCACGGTGCTGTTCCTGCTCACCTGGCTAGATTAAACATTATAGAATCAGGAAAGTGTTTATGCGATAATATTTCCCAGTGTGATGTTAATCACATCCTGTTTGGATGTATTAAAAATAAAGCACTCTCATCTACGTTTTATGAAAACCTAGTTAAAAGTAATGTGCAACTTCCAGTAAACATAACCCACCTACTGTCATTGAATCAGAAATCTATATACGAACTCATATGTAATCACTTATATGCATCCGGATATATAATATAAATTTAGTACAATCAAGTTTTTAATTGATGAACATAACATAAATCATTTAAAAATCTGTGGCAAAAGGACTGGTTTCCATGCCAAACACACTATCATCATCATCATCATCATCGTATATTTTTTAATAGAATACCCGAGGTAATTGATTGGATTATATTAAAATAAATGCTCAAAATGTTCTCCACCTTGTTGCTGGCAATAACACAGTCTCCTATAAAATTCGTCCCGAACTTTGTTTAAAGTTTGAGGTGAAATATTCCGTGTTTCTGTAGTTATCCTTTCTTTAGTAGTCTGTAGTTTGTTGCTGGCAATAACACAGTCTCCTATAAAATTCGTCCCGAACTTTGTTTAAAGTTTGAGGTGAAATATTCCGTATTTCTGTAGTTATCCTTTCTTTGAGGTTTTCAATGCTAGTTGGTTGTGTTGCATATACTTTGTTCTTGAGAGAACCCCACAGAAAAAAATCCAAAGGCGTAAGATCTGGCGACCTAGCTGGCCACTCAATAGTACCCCTTCGTCTAATCCATTTATTGAAGAAGATTTCATTCAAGTAATTTCTCACCATTAAAGCATAATGGGGTGTTGCATCGTGCTGCTGGAACCAGACAGTTTCATGTGGTAGGGTCGGATCTATTGGATTGGGATATAAGTTAGCCAACTGAGGAAGAACGTCGTCTCTTAGCATGCTTAAATATTTTTCCGCTGTCAAATTACCATCTAAAAATATAGGACCAATAATATTATCTTTTATAATACCTGCCTACAATTCAACTTTTGAGGATACTGAGTGTATGTCTCACGCATCCAATGAGGATTCTCCGCTGACCAATATCTACAGTTTTGAAATCGTAGGCTTCCACGGCCAGAGTCAGAATTATAGTTTATTCGTCTTCCGGGTTTGGACCGTGTCATTTGTGAGTGACCCAAAAGTGGGTTCATCTCGACGTTTCGCTACAATTGTATGTAGCTTCTTCAGGAGAACAAAAAAGAAAAAGAAAACAAAAGACAAGAAGATGGGTAGTTAGCAACGGTAACTCAGTTACTCAACGCAACAAGAGGCGAATACTGTGACCAAATGCCCATCTTGGTAGTTAGTATTCGCCTCTGGTTGCGTTGAGTAACTGAGTTACCGTTGCTAACTACCCATCTTCTTGTCTTTTGTTTTCTTTTTCTTTTTTGTTCTCCTGAAGAAGCTACATACAATTGTAGCGAAACGTCGAGATGAACCCACTTTTGGGTCACTCACAAATGACACGGTCCAAACCCGGACGACGAATAAACTATAATCTACAGTTTTGTCGGTTTACCTCTCCGTTCAATGTAAATGTTGATTCATCAGAAAAAAGAATTGTGCCAAGAGCTATTTCATTTGTGTTAATTTTATCCATCATTCTTTCGCAGAAATCAATTCTACGATCTGGATCGTCTTCTGTTAGCTCCTGCACAAAAGTCAATTTATATGGATGAAGTTTTTCTTCATAGAGACACATTAGGACAGTTGTGTGACTCACATTATTTTGACGTGCAATTTGACGTGAACTTGAAGTTAGATTCTCTGCGACACTTAACAAAATATTCACTTTCACCTCATCTTCAATGAAGTTCGGTTTTATTTTTAATGGTTTGACATGTCCAAGTTCACTGAATTGTGCATAAATTTTAGATACAGTACCTTGTGCAATATTAGGCAATTGAGGATACCTCTGATTAAATAAGTTGGTTACTTCAACTTGACTTCTACAATTCTCCCCGTAACCGATCATCATTAAAATCTCAATTCGGTGGGCCACAGTTAAATATTTCCTTTTTATTTCTGCAAGAAATTAGCTTTTAATTCGAAATTTATTATTTTAATGTAAAATGTCACCACACCAACAACTGATTTATAACAATCCGCATTATTTACCGATTTAGTTTAATTAGCAGACTATCTAGACAGTTTTTACCTATTTATGACAAAAAATATTAACACAGTTACTAAACAGAAAATTTCCCCAATATACTGACACTTAGAGTAGAAGTGTATTGTCTGTATTTAGCTAATTTAAAATAATACCATAACACGTGATAAATTATTAATTTCAAAATTTCACCTTGTATTATTCATTATAGACACTACATGATATAGTTCCTTGAAATCAGGTTAAGAATCTTTCAAAAACATAAAAATATACAGGGCGTTTCATTAAAAATAAGGATTATGGACTATGCCAGACTTGCGTGGATCACCCTGTACATTTAAATTTATGTTTAAAAAGCGCACATTTAAATTTAAAAGTTAACGTGTCCCAGATTTTTTTATTATTTTCTATAATAAGAACACAAACAATTTTATTCCATAAGTGGTTTCCACACTGTATAAATAATAATCCAGTGAGGATTTTTTACATAAAAAATATACCGTTTAAATAATAAGTTTTTATACTACTTTTTTATTTATAAAAAATATACCTATGATGTTTACCTGATTAAAATACATACAATAATTTAGTTTTCTCCATATCGAATGCGAAACCTATCCTGTAAAACTAATAAACCTCGAGACAAAAAAAATTAAAAGAAAAAATTGGAGATAACGAAATGTGGTGAATTGGTGAGTGATGATCAGTCGCCAAAAGATTAATTATTTTATTTACTGGCTGTTTCAGTTTTAATAGATGGAGTTTTCGTTGGAGATAAGGAGCCTGCAAGAGAACATGTTCATTTGGTGTTAATTTTAATGCAGTCTTGTTTTTACGTGGAGCATATTAATTTTGTACATCAACAGCTGTTGATTGTATGTATCCGGGGGACTGGCGTTCTTTTTTCATGTGCTCTTCATTAATCATCTTCATTTAAATAAATCGTGTGGTAATAGTTTGTTCACGTTAGAGTCTAATGGTACACAAGTGGATGTTTGCAGTCACGAATAAAAATATAACGTAATTTTATGAAAGATAGGCAAGGAGTTGATCTTGTTCAATAATTTTCTCATGGTTTATAAGTTTTTTTTAACGATACAAAAACCAATCTCGAATTTACCTAAATTATCTCCAATTTATTAACAACTTCGACGTATAGATTACAAATATTGAAATACTAATTTTAGAAGCTGTTCATTTAATAACAAAGAATAAATTTTACAAAAATAATATGTATAATAAAAAGAACACTAAAAACTAGTAGGATAAGCTTGGGCAAGTGCGTATCCAGGTTAAGTGCGTTTGAACTAAATAAAAATTTTTGTAACGTAAAGTTAGGTATGAAACCGATTTTAAATTTAGCGGCTAGTATTAAAAGAAACAGCAGCACATGTAACTCTGCCAGCAGTTTTGTTGGGTGGATGGAGTAGCTCTACAGAACTGTTGCCGTTCCCAAGCTCTGATAAAGGAGGAGGGGGTCTACAGCCAGATTAGCACTCTACTGATAGACTTTAAAACCATACAGCTCATAGAAACAGCATTATGCCTCGGAACAGGAATGATTTCATTACGACGATTAACGCGAGAAAGAGGACAACGAATTTATGGAACACGAGAAATATACTTCGCATCGGTACTTGGAACGTAACGTCTCTAAACACAAGAAAGCAGGAGTCTTCAAAATAGCAAGAGATAAGTCACCAATCGGCAGAAGAAGTATCGGACGACCACGCAAAAGATGGAGTAACAACCTTCCATAGAGGTATTAATCCGCCAATAAATAAGCAGAATTGCTTATAAAGAGGTAGAAGAAGAAGAAGAAGCTACATGTGAGTGGCAACGTTATTAAACTCACGACATAGTAGCACACGAGTTTGTTGGTGGTTACGTATGAGGTAAAACAAAGAGCAGTTAAGGGTTTTTTTAAGTTTTGTCAATCTCGTATCGCTTACTAGATTTTAATTTTTATTGAATATTTTCGGTTAGTATTGCAGAAATTTGTATTGATTTGACACCAATTATGTTTTTTTTCTTCTCTATAGTTTGCTAGTAATTAAAAGGTGGGCACTTGCTCTAGAGATTGCGCCCTTACGTTAACGTACTTGCCGTGATAAAATCTGAATACAATTTTTTAATTCTCAGGTAGAGATGGTTCGAAATTATGTCCGAAAGACGAAGAGAGGTTCGCAATATTCAGCAAAAGCCTTTATAAGGGCCTTAACAGATATAAGAAATCAGAATTTAACTGTCAAGGGAGGATCACGCTTTTACAATATCCCTGTAACAACATTACGGGATCACTTGAGTGATCCGAAGAAGAGGTGCATAGTAATCAGAACAGGGTCGATCTACTGACATTCCGTTGGCAAAAAAAAAGCAACTGCAGGAAGGTCTTCGCACGATTGAGCAATGGGAATTCGGTTTATCCCGTAAACAAGTTTTAGAATTAACCCAACAGTTCGCCCAATCAAATAACTTAATGAATGTGTGGGATTATGAATCCATTTCTTGTTAAACATTATCTTAGGTTATTCGGCGAAACAATTAAATCTTTCTGGCTTAATGACAAACCTGCAAGAATCTACAACATAGATGAAACTGGATTTTCGAGTGACCTCTCTAAAACAAAAGTTGTTGATGGTCAGAGACAACACTACAGTGGTGATGGCAGCAAGCGCTAGTGGCGAAAAAATTCCCCCATTAATCGTTTTTAAAGGCAAAAATATGTGGCAACGCACCTCACAACAGATTTTTTCAATTACGCGATATCGAAAGGAATCACCATCCTGAAACTACCGGCTCGTTCAAGTCACATTCTCCAGCCATTAGATTTAGCGGTATTTAAAGCTTTAAAATCAATGTAAGACGAATAATCCGTGAAGTGGCAGTGACAGTTTGCTGGTTGGAGACTTCCTAAAAAAGTTTTGCCCAAACTGATTGGGAAATTATCAGCGTTGAGACGTCAGAACTTAGCGCCAAGAGACTTTTCTAGATGTGATTTCTCTATTTTTTGAACATCTACTACAAATCGTAAAAAGCGCAACACTAACTCCAGCAAAAAAAAAAGCGAATTGGCCATAGGCATTATGGCCTATAACACCTGTTGTATAAGAAACAAAAGCATATGTATATATTATATGATCTGCTTCCAAAATCTTGGATTTTTTCGGGATGTATCCTTTAGATTTTATGTTTATCTAAACATACAACTTGTGAAGTAAACATAAAAAAGAACAAAAATTAACATACCAATTCCTGAAATGAAGTCAATATTATGGTCTCATTTATGCCAGCTATTTTATTTTTCCATTTCCATTGAATAAGTATTTTGTACACTTTGTTGTACAATGGCCTGGATTGAAGCGGCAATAATTGTTTGTTGTCTCTATTGCACTTTCTCAAATATTTTCTTGTAAATGCATAACTCGATATCTACCTCTGCGCAACTTGGCCCAAATAATAAATTCCCATTTGAAATATACCGTCCGGCCTGAACGTAAAAAACTATACAAAACACTCTGGCAGTGAACGAGTTAAGAGACGAAGTGAAGACAAAATGTGAAGAAAAGAAGAAAGCCTTTTTACAATACAGAACACAACAAACACAACAGGTATATAACCACTATAAACGAATCAGAAATGAAACGAATACTTTAGTCAGACAAATACAAAGGGAACACTGGCAAAGCTTCTCAAAACAGATGGAACACGACTTCTACGGAACACAAAAAGAAATATGGAGAATGATCAGAGGACAAAGAAAAGAGATTAACGAACTAATAAAAAGAAACACATTTAAAAGAAAACATGGGTAGACTACTTTCGATCCTTAGTTGCTAAAGGTGACGATAATGAACCACCACACAAATTTTGAGGAGAAAGAGGTAAAGGAAGCATTAAGGAAATTAAAAAATAGAAAATTACCAGGAGAGGACAGAATACCCACCGAACTCCTAAAGTACGGAGGACCAGATCTGACCGAACAACTATTAAAACTAATCCAAAAAATAATAGAATAAAACAGAATTTCTCAAGAATGGAGATCAAACATCCTAATACCTCTCTTCAAAAAGGGAGACAAATCGGACCGGAAAATTACAGAGGAATTCATTTATTAAACACAACACTATAATTACCAACCAAAGTGATAACAAATAAACTGAATGAAATTATAACACTAACACAAGAACAACTAGGTTTTAGGTCGGGAAGATCATGCACCGACGCTATATTTATAATGAGGCAAGTGCAAGAGTAATCACTAGAATACAACAAACCGGCATATCTATGTTTCGTGGACCTTAAGAAGCTATCTGACCGGAAAAATTAAAGGACGTCTCTAGAAGATTCCCTGAGACCTCTATTGTTCAACCTGATTACGGCTGAAATATTAAAAAAAGTAAGACAAACATCTACTACAAATCGTAAAAAGCGCAACACTAACTCCAGCAAAAAAAAAAGCGAATTGGCCATAGGCATTATGGCCTATAACACCTGTTGTATAAGAAACAAAAGCATATGTATATATTATATGATCTGCTTCCAAAATCTTGGATTTTTTCGGGATGTATCCTTTAGATTTTATGTTTATCTAAACATACAACTTGTGAAGTAAACATAAAAAAGAACAAAAATTAACATACCAATTCCTGAAATGAAGTCAATATTATGGTCTCATTTATGCCAGCTATTTTATTTTTCCATTTCCATTGAATAAGTATTTTGTACACTTTGTTGTACAATGGCCTGGATTGAAGCGGCAATAATTGTTTGTTGTCTCTATTGCACTTTCTCAAATATTTTCTTGTAAATGCATAACTCGATATCTACCTCTGCGCAACTTGGCCCAAATAATAAATTCCCATTTGAAATATACCGTCCGGCCTGAACGTAAAAAACTATACAAAACACTCTGGCAGTGAACGAGTTAAGAGACGAAGTGAAGACAAAATGTGAAGAAAAGAAGAAAGCCTTTTTACAATACAGAACACAACAAACACAACAGGTATATAACCACTATAAACGAATCAGAAATGAAACGAATACTTTAGTCAGACAAATACAAAGGGAACACTGGCAAAGCTTCTCAAAACAGATGGAACACGACTTCTACGGAACACAAAAAGAAATATGGAGAATGATCAGAGGACAAAGAAAAGAGATTAACGAACTAATAAAAAGAAACACATTTAAAAGAAAACATGGGTAGACTACTTTCGATCCTTAGTTGCTAAAGGTGACGATAATGAACCACCACACAAATTTTGAGGAGAAAGAGGTAAAGGAAGCATTAAGGAAATTAAAAAATAGAAAATTACCAGGAGAGGACAGAATACCCACCGAACTCCTAAAGTACGGAGGACCAGATCTGACCGAACAACTATTAAAACTAATCCAAAAAATAATAGAATAAAACAGAATTTCTCAAGAATGGAGATCAAACATCCTAATACCTCTCTTCAAAAAGGGAGACAAATCGGACCGGAAAATTACAGAGGAATTCATTTATTAAACACAACACTATAATTACCAACCAAAGTGATAACAAATAAACTGAATGAAATTATAACACTAACACAAGAACAACTAGGTTTTAGGTCGGGAAGATCATGCACCGACGCTATATTTATAATGAGGCAAGTGCAAGAGTAATCACTAGAATACAACAAACCGGCATATCTATGTTTCGTGGACCTTAAGAAGCTATCTGACCGGAAAAATTAAAGGACGTCTCTAGAAGATTCCCTGAGACCTCTATTGTTCAACCTGATTACGGCTGAAATATTAAAAAAAGTAAGAACTAAAAAAGGATACCAAATGGGAAAAAAACAACTTAAAATAATCTGCTATGCAGGCGACGCAATACTACTCCCTCCAAGTGAAGATAATTTACAATGTATGCTGCACCAATTTAATATAACCGCCAGAAAATTTAACACGTCAATTTTCCCAAAAAAGAAAAAATGCATGGTTATAACAGCAAATTTACTAAGATCTAAATTGAATCTGGAAGCTCAGATAATAGAACAACTGATATAGTTTAAATATCTAGGCATCATATTATTTAGCTAAGGAAAGCTCGAAACTGAAGTGGAAGATCAAGTGAATAGAGCAAACAGAGCACGCAGGTTGCCTGAATGAAACAATATGGAGAAATAAAAATATCGGGAAAGAAATGAAAGGCAGAATTTATAACACAGTAAGTAATCAGACCAATAATGACATACGCCGCAGAAACACGACCCGACACAGAGAGGACAAAAAGAATGTTAGAAACAGCAGAGATGAAAACAATTAGAAAAATTGATGGTATGAGGCAGAGCTAGAAGTAAAGATATACGAGCTAGATGCAAGATGGAGAACATCAAGCACTGGGTAAGGAATAGAAGAGTAGAATGGAACGATCGTAAAAGCCAAATGACAACAAATAGTGTAGTAAAGACGGCAAGAGACGGTTCACCAGTAGGAATATGATCAGTAGGAAGACCACGAAAACGATGGAACAGCAACTTGCTGGAGGCACATTGAAAAAACGAGAGAGTCATGTCTACATAAAAAAATAAGAAGATATTTACTTTTACAATGAGTTTGACAACCTGAAAAAAATTTATATATTTATTTATTAATGAGCTCACACCTTTTCACCTTGTTGTATATGGTGATTTAAACCAAAATACATCAAATAATGTTTTACCAACCATACCGCTCGTTATATTCTTTAAAGATATTAATGTAGAATACATTAAATTTGTCTAATATATATTTTGTCCCATTACCAAAAAGTACAATTAAAAAGCGGTTTGCCGCTCTTGACCGTTGAAATACGTTAAAATAACTAGACATTAAAAAAATATTTGTTCGGAGCGAACAAACGGCGCTTGTTCGTTATTAATTCAACTTTTTTGTTTAGCCACAACTTGACACTAATTCATTCAATAAACATGTCAAGTGAGTAAATTGAAAGTGCTCATTTTTTCGTAATCTTCATACAGATAGATATTTAAATATGCGTAAAAAGTTGGAACTACCTCCTCGAGTAAAATTGAAAATTCCCATGTGGAATATAACGACTACTACCTCGTAAATTTACGCTAATGACCTTTTTATGCAACTTCTATCAAGGATAAAATGTTGCCGCAGTGTTTTAATTAGTCTGATTTAAAAGAAGTTAATAATAAATAACTGGTTTTGAATGATAAAATTTAAAAAAGTTGAAACATGATTAGAGTTTGTTTGCTTGGTTATATTATAGCTACTAGAGCAGCTACACAAAGAAAAAAATCAAATATAATTATGTTGTTATTATCACTGTTTAATGATACTACCACAACTAGATATCAATGTAAATGAGAGTGTTATATTTGATCCATATTCCGGCATTGCACTAACAACACAAATCACCTACAAACACATTTAACCGTTAGCGTCAAGACACATTCACATTATGTTAACAATGTTATTTTTAAAGCAGATAGTAAATTAGTTTCATCACATAAACAATATTTACTAAGTGACATAGAAAAATAACACCCAGTAACACTGAATTTACTACAATTTTTTGTTTACATGTTTCTTATAATGAGGTAAGTAATGTATTATGAAAAAGTTAATGTGTTAAGCCCCAAGGATGTCTTCTGTACTCAGAAATATGTCTAGGCATACTCTTGAAAAGACGATCGATTTCCCCTTGAGGTATCTCATCCAAGGCTACTTGTACTCGTGACGAAGTCTCATTACAATCTGAGGAGGATGAGCTAAAGTGATAAGTCATCTTTTTCCTATAATCTCCCAGGCGTGTTCAGTGGGTAAAAGATCTAGATATCTAGGGGCCAAGGCCACAAATCACTTGATTGTCGTCAAAATCTCTCTTCAGTCCAGACCCTCCGAAGGGAGTGTAGTGGTCATCGTGATGTCGAGTATTGTCCGTATCCAAAGATCTCTGTCTCTAGTCATTCTCTATTGCTGTAATTTAGTCGATCCATCTTATTGGGAATCTTCCTCGTGACCTTCGGCCTTCTACCTCTCCTTGGATAATAATATTTCCAAGTTTTCTGTGTCTGCTCTTATGACATGTCCAAAGTATTTTAATTGTAGGAGATGGACTTTGCTGGAGTGCCATTTGCTGACCTTTAGTTCATTTAAAATTTAATTACTTGTTCGGTGGTCGGTCCATGGAATTAGTAACATTCTTCTCCAACAGAACATTTCTGTGGCGTCTATCTTTCTTCTTTCTGCTTGTCGTAGAGTTCAAGATTCACATCCGTATGTTAATATTGGGAATATTACGCAGTTGATCAATCTCATTTTTATAGTTCGTGAAATTTGAGAATCCTTCCACATTTTGGCCATCTTTACAACAGCGACTTTTACTAGGTCACATCTACGTTTTATTTCTTCCTGTAGTAACCCCGTGTATGTGATTAATAATCTCAGATATAAGTATGAGCTGACAACCTCAAACCGGTCAGTCGTGGTTATGTGTAGATAATTGTTATGAAGTCTATCCTCTACCATGATTTTTATCTTTGATATGTTTAAATGCAGACCAAATATTTCACTTTTGTTTTAAACCAGTCATATGAGATCAGTTACATCTACTTGACTATTTGGAAGAACTCTCAGTTGCAAAACATAGGTTGTTTATTTTTTGGCCATTTATTAACCCTTCAGTGAGAGCGCCATTTTTGTAACATGCAAGGTCGCGCGCGGACTCTTTATGACCTTATTTAATTTGAACTAAAATTAATTACCTGAAAAAATATTGTGTTTCCTTTCATTAAAATTATAGAACATAAGTCAACAACAGAAACGAAAGAGAAAAGATATATCTCATTTAGAAAAATGAACAAACTTTTAACACACGTAATCTGCCTTTTTGGGAAAAAAAGATACATTTGGTTGTTGTTCTTCTTCTTAAAAACCACAAATTTCCATAATTCTTAGTTTTAAAGTTGTTGGTAATGAGATGATTGTAGCTCTTGTGCGTAAATGATCTTGAAGTAACGCAAAACCTAGACCTAGAACAACTTTCATCTTACGATGGCGTCTTCTTCACTAGTACTTGCATAATAAAGAACTTAAAATTGTTGATTCCAGCAACATTCAGACAAGTATAAAAAACGACCTTTAGCCACCTTCTTGTAGTTCTTGCCCAATTATATATTGCACATAATTTGTCGACAACATCTACGCCGTCTTTGGTCTGATTATATGTTGTCAATATTTCAGGTTTGTGGGAATCTCCGGTTTCAGGATCAATGGAAGCACAACTTCCTTCTTTATTCAAAAAAAAATAAGGGTACAATTTTTTCTAAAAGCAAAAATACTTGACCTTTGACGGCGATTTCCTTATTAAATTAAATAATTATTTAGTGTAATATTTCTTCCTAATTTCAAAATTGATTGAATAAGTCGCTCAACAACAGAAGAAGCTGAAATATCTACAAAAAACGGCCCTTCTGGCTTAAGTCCAACTTAAACTTCTAAATTCGCAGTATAAAACGTCTTGGCATCGCTCAAAGCAAAAATTTTAATGCCATATTTGTTTGGCTTACTGGCTATATATTGTCGAAAAGAACATCGCCCCCTAAAGGCTTCTAACTTTTCATCAATAGTTACGAATTCGGACAGGCTATACCCAGCTTTGGAATTTTCAACGAACGAATCAAAAAACTGTCGAATTGCTGCTAGGTTATCTAACTTTTTTCTCTGCTCACGGTAATTTTTTATCAAACCTGATACATCTGAGAAGAAACTTGAATCGTTTCAGTGACATCGTGAGCCAAACTATCTCAGTTCCTCTACCGCTGCTTTCACACAAGTCTTCCAAATTGACATGACTTGCTTTATATGTTCCTGCGATATATAAGAGGCCAATAAGAGCACAAATTTCATCTATATTTGTAGGTCTAACATCTCTAGCGCGAGCATAGCCACTGGCCAAATATTGAATATACATATTTGTAATTGCCACTATTATATCCAGAATATTATCATTTATAAAAATACTCCAATAATATCCTTGGTATAATTTAAGTTTTTAGTATCTCATTTTAAGGCAGCTGTTTAACTATATTTCCCTTGGTAACTCTCATCCTTGTATTTGTGCAGGAAAACATATTCCACTTCGTACCGCCCTTTTCCATATAAACCAACTCACGTCTATTCTCCGGAGAATGGTCTTCGCCCTGGTACCACAATTCAGCTTCGTCTAGTTCTTGTTCTGATTCGCTTTCATTTCTTTCTTCCACCACATCTTGTTCGTCTGTGCTTTCGCCGTCAACACTTTTCTTAGCTTCACTGTTTTCATCTAGACATTCTTCTATCAGACTCTTTAGAATCATTTGTTCGTTCTCGTAACTCATTTTTCTGAAAAAATAAATAATTGTTGATTTTTGTTAAGTATACCTTGTATGCAACAAAAAAATATATTACATAGAAGGTCGCGCGTGGAGTGACACTCCGCATCCATCAAATACAAGGTTTATGTTATCACTTTGAGCCGAGCCTTCGTACTAATGATGAATCAATCAATCCAGGAAGCTAGAAAACGTTGCAGGGTGGGAGAAACAAATTAAGGCGAGTTATGCACGAAGACACAAAAGTGCGGAGCCAGAGTCCGCGTGCGCCCACTGGAGGGTTAAGATATTTACTATATACACTACATATATACTAAATATTTATTACGATAGTATACATTCTTGTCGGACACATTGATCTGAATGGAATTGGTTCTATAGCTATCGCATTTATGGAAGCTGACCCTTTTTTATGTATTGTCATTATTGTAGATTTTGTCCAGTCGTCAGGCCATTGCTTGGAATGCCGTATTTTATTACACAGCAAGTGAATCAATTTTTGTTTTAGTCTCTTCTGTGGCTTTAATTATTTCTGCTGTTATCGTATCTGATCGCCTTCTTCTTCTTGTAGTTTCTTCTCCTATCGGAGGTTGACTATCATCACAGCTATCCGTACCTATATATACCAACTATACCATCCTCTTAGGTTTCTCAGCCAGGAAATTCTTTGTCTTCCTATGGATCTTTTACCCTTGATTTTACCTTGCATTGTGGGCCTTAATATCTCATATTTCGCACCTCTGGTAATGTGGACTAAATATTCTAGCTTTCTTGTTTTGATGTGCTTTATGACCTCGCAATCCTTTTGTAGCCTTCTTAACACTTCTGTATTTGTAACTCGTTGGGTCCATGGTATTTTTTTCAAAATTCTATCTGATCGCCAGTCTTGTTTTATTCTCGAATATTTAGGTTTTCCTTCGATTTCTTTAGGGGTTTGGTGAAGAAGTTTCTGGCGTTGATCATCTTTGTGTAGATCTTGGCAATATAATCTCCATCTGCTGTATCTTCTCTGTTAGTTCTCAGGGTTCCTATGTGGTCTTCAATGGCCCAAGTTCTGGCTTTTAAGTATATTGTTATGTAACGTATTTTTCTAAATAGATCTGTCTTTTGATTTCATCGTGGATTTCAATTTTTTGACATACATATATTGTGCTGGTACTGTTCGTTTTATTTCTTTGTTGAGGTTTACTTTAGCTACGAGGAGAGTATGATCTGATCCGCATATCGGCCCTGGATATAATCTGATTGTTTAGATTAATGATTTCCAGCGAATATGTGAGAATGTAATCAATTTGATTTCTAAATCTATCTCCAGGACCTTTTCAAGTATAAAGTCGGCGTGCATGGTGTTTAAATCGAGTGTTCATAATAGAATAGTTATTTGTGATAGAAAACTCAGTTAAGCGCTCTCCTCTTTCGTTTCTCTGACCTACGCTTAACTTTCTCAGCACATTTTTTAAGTCGTCATTCTGTTTAGTGTTGCCGACTTTTGCCTAAAGTCGTTGCATATTAAGGTTAGTTTTTTATTTAAAATGTTGGCAATTGTTGTTTCCATTCTTTTGTAAAATTTCTTGACGTTTATGTCGTCTGCTGTGCTCGTTGGCGCATAAACTTGTATGGTATTTAGCTTATGTGCTTTGCCTTCCAGTATAAGGAGAACTCACAGCGTTGAATGGGCCAACATAATTTTGTCTGTATGTGGTTACGCATTATCTGGTTGTAAAAGTTGGTTAGAAAGCGTCGCGTCGTATATAAGGCAGAATGTGTGGGTCCATCACGTTCTGAAAGTAATGCCCATCACCTCGTTGCCACTAATGTACACCAAAGGTAGCTTGCACCATAAACATTAGCTTCTCAAACTATAATTCTAACAGTGTGGTGCACATGATGTTTCATAGGAAATTGAGGAGTTCGTCTTTCACTACGTCGCCTTCTCACACTTACACGGCTATTATGCGTACAAAAACATCATTATAATTAATTACTAAATACAATGGTATTCCATTCAGGGTTCCACTTCAGCCATTATCTGGACCCAGGTCACTTTGGCGCCTAGCAGTGAGAGGTAGGATAAACTAGGGACGGTATGAAGTAAGTCCAAAACTACAAACAGGTAGCATTGTCATAGGCCTTTCATGCTCTCCAAATCATTGGTTTGCAATTGACCTTGTAAACGAAAAGCGGTTTAGTAGAGATCCAAGGTTAAGGCGGTGATCTTGGTGTAGATCCGTTCTTCTGACACGCTCTCTACATCTAGCTGTTTGTGTATCTATGAAAATGATCATTTTAATAAAATTTTGAGCTGGCCAATTGGTCTCAACCAAGGTCATTAATCTAAACACACGCACACACACACAGCTGTTTGTGTACGACATTTCTGATTCCATGCCAGTGACAAACCAACAAACCACCACCGCATTGATACTTCTGCGTAACCTGGTGGTTATTTCTCTAAAGGACAAATCGGCCTCAGGCAATCGCACTATTCGCCCCTTCAACTCACTAAGTGGTTGAAAATTTAGGTATAGTGAACAGATTAAAGTATCTTTTTCACAACGTATTCTACGATGATCAAATGCTAATTGTGGATACAAAACACAACTATCGTATAGGTACTTACTTTTTTTTGTAAGAACAAACTGGGTGGTATTTTTTCTTTATCACTTAGTACATTTTGTTTAATTTGCAGCAAACTATTTTCTAGTCTGATTGGGTGGTATAAAATAAGAATGAACACATCAGGTAAATTATGCACAAAAATAGAAATAAGTCGAAGAATTAGTAAGAAAACCAGAAGAAAACAACTAATATAATAAAATATTTAAAAGGACAACAACAAAAATATTTTTGAAGTGTTTAAACACTTATTTCTTAGCTGAGTACTTTCGGCTTACAAAGCCATTTTCACAATTATGCTGCAATAGGACAATGATATAAATAACTAATTTAAAGTAACAATAAAACACTGAAATCTTTGTTTTCAAAAACTTCCACAAAATTTATTTTAAACTCTTATCACTACAGCTGTTTCGGCCGATTGCCTTTCTCAATCAATCAATTATCAATTAACTAATTTAAAATTTACAATGTTTCACTTACGTTAAGTTTTTAAAAGTATCACTACTAGGAGATATCTTATTTGGTAGAAAAATACACAAATTTTCCTTTAAGCTGGTTCTATGTTGAAATATTTTATTGAAAAAACACAAAAAACACTGTACACTGGACGTCACAAAAAAAACATTAATACATTTTGTATAGTACGGGTGTTGGAGTTGAAGCAGCAGATAGAATGAGGGAAATCTATTGATCATACCCAGAGTAAGAAGATGAGCAAATTTTCAATCGCTTAGTGAGTTGAAGGGGCAAATAATGGGATTGCTTGGGGCCGATTTGTCCTTTAGAGAAATAGCCATTAGGTTACATAGAAGTATCTATACGGTGGTGGTTTGTTGGTTTGTTATTATAAATGGAATGAGAAAGCTCGTACCGAAACAGCTAGATATACAGAGCGTGCCAGAAGAACGGACCCATACCAAGATCACCGCCTTAGCCTTTGGTCTCTACCGAACCGCTTCTCGTTCACAGGGTCAATTGCAGATCAACGATTTGGGGAGCATGAAAAGCCTATGACATACCTGTTTATAGATTTGGACACACTTCATACCGTCTCCAGTTTATTCTACCTCTCACAGATAGGCGCCGAAGTGATCTGGTTTGGTGCAGATGGAACCTCGAATAGAATACCATTGTCTTTAATAATTAATTATTATGTTTTTGTATGCATATTAGCATATGGTCATAATAGCAAATGGTAGAGTTCTTACACTCGTACCGTAACCAAATTTTTTAATGTGTTTTTTGTGGAGTCCTGTGTAAAATTCTTTTTTGTGTTTTTTTAATGAACCATATCAAGACAGAACCTGCTTAAAGAAAAATTTCTGTATTTTTCTACAAAATAAGATCTCTCCTAGTAGTGATACTTTTAAAAACTTGACGTAAGTGAAACACTGTAAACTTTAAATTTGTTATTTATCTCATTATTCTATTGTAGCATAGTAGCTCTAACGATGGCATTATAAGCCGAAAGAGTTCAGCTAAGAAATGAATGTTTACACACTTCAAAAACACTTATCTTTTTCATTATTTGATTTGTTATAAGTGTGTACAAAAACATATTAGTCTTTTCAGAACAGGTTAGGACTAGAAAAAACTGTTAGGAAAATTTAAAAAATAATAATAATAAGAGATTAGGTATATAGCGGACAGCAAGGTTTAAACAAATATTCTTCAAAAAAGGAATTCTTAAGACTAAAAAAAACCTAAACTATAAGGCTAACCCTCCACTTGCAATTTTTAGTCGCGGTGACAAAAAAATCGATGTAGTAGACAATCTAGAGGGTGCCTCCACTGCGATTTGTAAACTGATGAATTACATCAGTTTTCCAATGGATGAAATCGAAATTACTTTTTTGCTCCGGGTGAGAATTCAACTTCGAAAGCATTGTTATTGGATTCATCCTTTATCAAATCAAAGATTAATTAATTGAGACAGTTTTACATGATATTTGAACAATAGTACTCAAAATCAATAGTACTTAAAATCAGAATCAATAGTACCCAAAATGCCCTTAACATTTCCAGCATATTCCTCGTCAGACATTTTAAAAAAATTGAAAATTAAATATTCTTGAACACATACCAGGCTTAGCTGGCTTCAGAAAGGTCTTAAAACATCCATTTACGTAAATATGACAAAAGACATGTAAGAATTTTTGGATTTGTCAAATATTACGAAGACGTCCGAATATTTTCTGGAATCGCCGAATTGTCTGATTATTTCTTAAGTTCGAATGCAAATTCGAATGCAGTTAACACTGAAGCCGGCTCTGCCGCGGCAAGGCTGACGATGAACTCGCAACAGCGCAGCGTTTTCTTCCTTGCATTGTCTGTAAGAGCCAACACTAAATTCTTCTTGTGAATCCGACTATAGTTTCTGTAAGAATTTAAATTAAAAGAAACTTTGAGATAACCGACCATTGGCAAGAAAAATGGAAGAAGAAAGCACTGCATTCAACCCAAAATATGCCATGTATTACAAGCAAGCCAGAGGGTTTCGAATATCAAAACTGGGCCAAAAATATCAAAATGCAAAATCAATCTGGGCTACACTGAGCAGACTAAGAACGAACCGTGGCAGGTGAACCAATTTAATTTTCAGATGGGGAAAAGTTTCCCCCTCAAATTGCGATAACCATTTGTGCTGCAAGACAAACGGTTAAACGTCTGGTGGAGAAATGCCCAATTACATCGTACAGTGGCAATCCGTTCATTCCATAATTGTGACCAAATAGTTAATTGAATATATTTGTCAACTTAATGTTTGTTTATTAAAATTACGTATTGTTATTTACTGCTTGTGTAAAAACTTACCCGTGACGTAGCCATACGTAGCCAGACGTAGCCAAAACTAAACTAAATAAATGTTATGTCACCATTGTTAGGCGTCTTAAGATTAGCTGTCTTAAATGTAAGGAAAATTTCATAGATACAGCTAAGTTACGAGATACATAAAGGAAGCTACCATAATCGAGAATAGATCTGGTATATGCACGATATAATATTAAATTAATTTTAGGGTCAGCCACATCGGAAGCGATTAATTACTTTTAGAGTAATTAAACTTTTCCTACAATAAATTAGGTACCTATTTAACATGAGAAAGATCCAACAAAGATTTGTAGCAACTGTAGACTAGTATAGACAACTCTAATATCATACGCCAGTAAGGTGATCATCTACATCCTGCAACGTCATCTAGAAAACTTCATACCTTTGCAAAGAGCACCTGAGAAGACTGGATCAACAATGTCTGAACTAAACGGATAATGGAGTGATCGTTACATTACTATGACAAACAAGAAGAGACTGGTTTCAACTCTGGTCTTTTCCATATTTTACTATGCATGCCAGACATGGACAGTCAAAGAATCAGATAGACGACACGTAGACGCTTTTAAAATGTGGACATGGAGATGACTGCTTTGAATTCCATGGAAGCTTGCCGCACGAATGTCTTGGTTCAAGATGAAATTAAATCCAATTAACGTCTCTCTAGTACCGTTTACTCTAGAATTCTAAAGTTCTTTCAAGAAAGATCGCCAACGCGGCAAATGTCCACAGCGATGGGCAGACAAAGCTTCTCAACAAACAGTATACTGAAATAGTACATGTAGCAGATGATGGCGACCAGTGAAGGAATATCATTATTCAAACTATCCGAGCTGCTTAAGCTGAATGATGAACCACAACACATCTGCTAAGATGTTAATGACTATAATGGTGATGATGTACTTAACATTAATATGTTCATCCCATGTTAATTTTTTGTCCAGAGTGATACGAAGATAAATATATTGTTTATAAACGTATATACTTAGTTACATAATACTGGATATAGCCGGTAAGCGAAGTAAGTTCAAAATCTTGATAAAAAATACTACGTTGCAGTAAACATTATCCCGTTTATTAAATATTGGTAGTTCACATTTTTGACAGTGTAGAAACAGAAATCGTTTGCATATTGCGGGATATTACAATTATTAATGCCCATGCTATGGGCAATATTATCCCGGATATTATTACAATTATTATTAATAACAGAATGCTTAGGATGGAGCATTTCGGTAAACCTTGATGCACTACTCTTGGACCAATTAGTCTATTCTTGCGCCGAATAAATACCGGTTGATTAAAGAATAAGTTTACTTTGTGTGCATATGTGTTAGAATTATACGCCCACAGAGTATATATATATATATATATATATATATATATATATATATATATATACATACAAGAAATACTGGATATTATTGACTGTCGATATAAACAAACAACACAGTTTATTAGGGCTGCAGTCAGAAGGTTTGGCCGGGATGTTACAGAAACACTCTTTTGACTTTTGGTCTAGCTTTCGGAATTGTTTTATTCCTTTTTCAAGACACTGTAATTAGAAGAATGTCTAAATATTTACAATATATCACAAATTGTCAGTGCAACTTACTAGTCGTTGAGATTATTTATATAAAGCTATGACACTTAACATTAATAACACACATATAAAATATAGCATATAAAATAATGAACAAAATACATTTTATAATTTAGTTATGATAGTAAAAATTTTATTTGTGACATCTTTTAATGGCGTGTTTTAACTGATCCATAGAGAACAGAAACAAAAAACAAAAATAATATGATTAAAAAGTAATTAGGTGTTCTTCATGTTATATTAATGGAAGTAGTAATATTAAACCTGTCTTGATGGTATGCAACATGTTTTGTATGCAGGTGTATTATGGTGTGTATATGTAAAAGTAAACCTTTATTTTCTTTTTGATGTTTTGTCAGTAAATAACAATAAATGTTGCTCAGTTTATCTATGTCAGACTTTTTATTTATACAAGACGTATTGGATTTTATGAAACACATTTCCAAGAAAACACGTTTTGAATGGTTTTTTTCCTTTACCAAAATACAGGAATCCTCGAAATTAAATTCATGTTTTAACGTTAATGCATGTTCTGTGAGCGCACATGCGTTTATTTTTTTGGTCTTTATGTCGCTGCGATATGAGATCACTCTACTGTGAAAATTACGAGATGATTCTCCGATATACACATTTTTACAATTGGCACACGGTATAGATTAAATAACATTCGATGACTCCTGTATTGTGAAAGGATCCTTTGTCTTTGTGTACAACTTCGATACCGTTTTCACATTCTTAGTTGCAATTTTACCACTAACATTTTTGAAAATGTTCATTATCTTAGGTGTGAGAACTGGAATATAGGGTAGGCAACCATACGTTATTTTAGATTGTGGTAGCTCTGATGTGTTGTATGCCAATGTCAGTGTGAGTTGTCGGACTTCATTATTATGAAAATTTTGGTTGTCAGAAAATTGCAAAGGAAAAGGAGAACCAAAAATAAGTTTATTCAACAACGAATCCAATGAATTCTATATTAGAGATTCTTTTACTTTTAGTAACTTCATTAATAATGTTAAAGTTCCGAATAATTATATATTGATTAGTTTAGATGTTGTGTCACTATTTACAAACCTACCACTCGATGCTATTCTCAACAGCATCAAAAATAACTGGAACAGCATCTCTCCGCATACCAAGATCAGTTTATATGATTTTATAAGAATTTTAACATTCATTTTTGACTCTAACATCTTTTTGTTCAATGGTAATTTTTTTAAACAAATCTTTGGCACTCCAATGGGCAGCAAAATATCCCCCTACTATGTAACTTTGTTTTGGATGAACTTATAAGAACGTGTAAAGAAAAGATACCTTTTTACATACCTTTTATCAAACGATATGTAGATGATTTGATCTTATCGGTCGAAAGTGTAAAGAAAAGATACCTTTTCACATACCTTTTATCAAACGATATGTAGATGATTTGATCTTATCGGTCCCTGATAACAAAGTAACTGATGTTTTAAACACCTTCAATGCCCAGTGTGAACACTTAAAGTTTACGGTTGAGAGAGAGGCTGATAATATGATTCTTTTTTTAGACATGCTTATACATCGTGGCAGTGATGGCATGCTAAGGACGGAGTGGTATCGTAAACCTTGTTTTAGGAACCGTTTCATAAACTTTTATTCTCAACATCCATCTAAGATGATAACAAATTTGGTTTTGACCCTTAAAACTAGGGTTATCAACTTATCACACATCGAGTTCAGGGACAAGGGACTAAAAAAGTTGAGATCTATACTATAAGAGAACTCCTATCCCACAGGGCTTTTGAGTAAACTCATTTTTGGTTCTCCTTTTCCTTTGCAATTATCTGACAACCAAAATTTTCATAACAATGAGGTCCGACAACTGACACTGACATTAACACACAACACATCAGAGCTACCACAATCTAAAATTACGTATGGTTGCCTACCCTATATTCCAGTTATCACACCTAAGCTAATGAACATTTTCAAAAATGTTAGTGGCTTAAAAATTGCAACTAAGAATGTGAAAACGGTATTGAAGTTGTACACAAAGACAAAGGATCCTTTCACAATACAGGAGTCATCGAATGTTGTTTATTCTATACCGTGTGCAAATTGTAAAAACGTATATATCGGAGAATCATCTCGTAATTTTCACAGTAGAGTGATCTCACATAGCAGCGACATAAAAACCAAAAAAATAAACGCATGTGCGTTCACAGAATAGGCATTACCGTTAAAACATGAATTTAATTTATTTCGAGGATTCCTGTATTTTGGCAAAGGAAAAAACCATTCAAAACGTCTTTTCTTGGAAATGTGTTTAATAAAATCCAATACATCTTGTATAAATAAAAAGTCTGACATAGATAAACTGAACAACATTTATTGTTATTTACTGACAAAACATCAAAAACAAAGTAAAGATATACTTTTACATATACACACCATAATACACCTGTACATAATACAACATATATGTTATATTTTATATGTGTGTTATTAATGTTGAGTGTCATAGCTTTATATAAATAACTCAACGACTAGTAAGTTGCACTGACAATTTGTGATATATTGTAAATATTTACACATTCTTCTAATTACAGTGTTTTGAAGAAGGAATAAAACAATTCCGAAAGCTAGACCAAAAGTCAAAAGAGTGTTTCTGTAACATCCCGGCCAAACCTTCTGACTGCAGCCCTAATAAACTGTGTTGTTTGTATATACATATATATATATATATATATATATATATATATATATATATATACATATATATATATATATATACATATATATATATATATGTATATGTATATATATATATATATATATATATATATATGTATATGTATATATATATATATATATATATATATATATATATGTATATATATATATATATATATATATATTAAAGTATATATATATATAATTAATCAAAATATTGTTATATATTTTGCATAAATAATATATGGCAATTTTGGCTAGATTTATTAGATGATATAGTTCATGTAATGGCGAGAAATGTAAATTTAGAACTTCTAATATTTTCGTGAGATATAATAATACTTAAATGAATATTATCCATTTGGCTTCACGGACCAGAACCATTAAATAAATTTCTGATGGACACTAACAATAAAGAGAGAATCAATCAGTCAATTATGGAAGAAGACAACAACAATTCACCTCATTTTCTGGACGTGTTTCAGAGGACACAGTATATGCAAGCAAAGTTTAGGGAAAAATAAACTAAAACCAAAAGATATTTGAAGACATAAGTGCATGAAGGATGTAACATAAACAACTTTTCAAGTAAAATGAATTCAAAGTTTTTTAAGTAGAACTTTTTTATTAATAAGCCTAGAGTGATACAATTTTGAAGAAACTTAGACCTTAAAGTACACTTTTTAATAATGATAATTTAACAATAAATAATTCACAACTAAAGAAAAATATTTAATTTAATGTACATAAATCCTTTATTCCCTAAGTAACTTAGGCAAACATTTCTAATTCAAAATGCATTAAGGATACAAGAAACAATAAAACGATGTAAAATCAAATGTTATTCCTAATTCGTTCTTCTTTTTTTTATTTTTTTATTTATTTCATTTTTGATTTCTGCTCTGCGTCTTCTTTATTTTCCCATAGACTAGTATAAAGATGTCTATAAGTTTCCTCTATAAAACAAAGTTGTTGTTTTAAATTATTAATTTTTTCAACGGGCAGAGTATTCGTTTTGTTTGGTATAACTTATAATACAAAACCTTCTCCTGAATTCGACCTTACATTTTTTATTATATCCACTTTTAAGAACGGCGTGTTTGGGTCTAAGGAGTTTTTGTAGTAATATACCGTAGCTATCCACACATATTCATTTGATATCATCTCTAAAATTTACTTTATCTCCACAGAAATTCTTTTTTCTATTTAATAAGTGTTATTTATTTTCTATGTCTGCTATATTTTTAAAATGGTCGGTCATATTTATAATAACAGAACCTTTTTTACTTGATTCTCTTATAACATCTCTATATTGATCTGCGGCATATATGGTCTCAACTTTTTGTAATTTCTTTTCAATTAATCCAAAACCTCTATCAGAATCTAAAAAGGAGTGCCCTACTTCTGGAAATTTATAGTCTATTATCTTCACGTATCCCTTTAAAATTAAGTACTGATATAGGCATATTAGGTTAAAATTTTTGTTCTGCCCTGCACACGAGTGAGACCATATGAGAAGATGGTTTATTTCTTTCTTTCTGCTTGTTAAAAGTTAAACAAATGTGTGCAAGCTACTGCCAACTTCAAGACTGCTCTTCGTTGCTACATCTTCGGTCCAATTAAAAAAGTAGGCTTTATCAACCTCTGACGTTATTGCGTGGATTCCAAAATTATAGAACCACATCTGTCTCAAATAAAATTCCTTAGAAGTAGTAAGGCGTGGTAAAGGCATGGTCTGTTGTAGGTTCATGGTTAAATAGTACATTTCTTTATTATTATGTGCCCGTTCTCTATCGACATTTTGTTGGTCAAAAGCAAATTCAAATTTTTCTTTGTAGATCTCATCCCCTAAATTCGCATCGCACGTACTGCATGTGTCACTTTTGGGCTGGCCAAAAGACAAATTAAATTCTGATCAGAAAATGTGCGTATAAAAACTTTTTGAAACCAAAAACCGTTTGTCCATCTTAGTTTCTTAAACATATTTTTGATACAATTCATGCAGTTTTGTTATATTAAACAAGGGACACAAATACATTTTATTGGCGTTTTTGTTTCGCGAATAGTGTGACTGTTGTGCAGGAAAAGAAAGATTGTGTCCTTTTACAGCATCAACCACATTTTTTTCTGTTTTATTTGGTCTAGAATTATGACGCCCCCTTTTATCTGGTGAAGGAGCTGTAGTCCCTGATTTTAATTGATTGTAAATGAGTTGCACCTTTTTATTTGATATTTGGTAAAGGGAGATAAAGGCAGTGTTACAGACAGTTTTGATACGTGTCTGACACGTTATTGTGTAACCAAACGTATATCATTTATTGTTACTACTAATGTTTTTTCTATGGCGATTAACTGGCATAATCGAAACAGATTTAAAAACTAACGACTTTTTTGCATTTTGATCTAATGCTTAAAACTTACGAAATATTGTTTCCATATCAAGCCTGTTAAATTACTCATCACATTTCTTTTTGCAATTTTCTTTTTTGAATAAAGATCCTAATTCGGGACTTTTGCTTGGCATCTCTTTTTTATCATCTACTTTTTAATAATATGTATGTCTCACCTCTCTGTCTCGCTAAGGCAGTCTTATTTGTATTCCATGGTTCAGGACGGCGTTTCCTTATTCTTGATTTTTTTCCTGGAAAATTGAATACCTTTCTCTTAACATTATTTATTCTAGATATTAAAAGACTTTCCTTCCTGTCCAATAGATTTTCAGTATTTTCATGTTGATTTATAAGTAAAACTGAATCTTCTGCTGTGACAGGTGGTACTGCTACGGGATGACTTTCATCCTCACAATGAGAATCTGCAAAACTTTCGATCGAATCAGTACTATCTGGATTATAGTCGTCTAAAGTATATTCTGGAGCAATGACTTCATCCATAGAAATAGAATCTACAATTTAAAAAGTTTTTTTAAACATATGGGGTAGGTAGTTTTTAAGGCAAATAAACCTTATGAAGCAAGTTTAGGGGTTAAAACAGATCTACTGAGCCTAAAAACTGATTTTTTTAAAAAATGTTACATAGATCCTTTATGCACACAACGTAAACATCAAAAAAAGAATTTTCAAATCATGATAGAGACCGAAAAAACCTGCTTCAATGAAAATGCACTTAAAAAAAAACGGCTAACAAAAATTTTAACAAAAATGACTACCCCTTGTCATTTATAAATAAGTATAAGACTGAAAAAAGGAAACAACAAAACACCACAAGCAGTTCAGAAACACGCACAGCAAGGGATCCAAAGATGATAAAAATACCATATGTAAAGGGCTTATTAGAAAAATTGAAAAGGATCGAAAATAAGTACAAGATCAAAACAACATTCAAAGAAAAACACACTAAGGTCTATCCTGTCCAAAACCAAACCCAACAACACACAAGAAAGATCAAAGAATTGCATCTATGAAATACCCTGAAAATGCAACAATTTCTATGTGGGAAAAACCGCAAGACCACTAAGCATCAGGATTAACGAGGATGGAACATACATCAAGAACAGAGAATTCGACAAATCTCAGCGCCTGAGATAACGAGCACAGAGTACAATGAAAAGATGCATCAATAATCATGTGTGGCGTGCTCCACTTAGATATTTTTGAATATTCACGTTTGGAATTTAGTTCAATGCCAAACGTGATGTTACAGACAATATAGTTAAATACTAGAATAGGTTTGTTGTGTAAAACCATCAAGTATTTACACACACACACACACACACACGCACACACACGCACACGCACACGCACACGCACACGCACACGCACCCGCACGCGCACACGCACACGCACACGCACACGCACACGCACACGCACACGCACACGCACACACACACACACACGCACACACACACACACACACACACAAGGTTATACCCTGAAGGATTCACATAAGAAATGACGACATAGGGGCTGAATGGAACTTCTTAACGAACGACAGAATAACCAAAAATTATTTATAAAGAATAGAACATATTGAATAAATGATACCCCTTAGTAGAACAAGTACTTAACTACAGACCACGAGAAAGAAGAGACGTTGATAGGCCCAGAAAAAGCTTGCAGCCTGTTCCGTCTAAGTGCAGAAGAAAATTATTACAAATGAACATTCGGAGAGATAAAACAACTTTTTCAATTTAGAATCGAACTTTTATCGGTTCTTTATATTAACATATTTATCAAAGAATATAAGAAAAGCAGAACGAAACAACACTAACAAAGTACCAAATATATAGTGAAATTGGACAAACAAATATAAGCACTACTCAGTTCTAGTATTTGATCAAAAAGATCCAAGATTTTCATCCAAATTTACGTAAATTTAAATGTACAACAGGTGTAAACATTTACAACTACACTAAATCCATGAAATACATTAACAGCTCGCCATGGTCAAATGACTTCGACTCTGGGAAATTAAACGTCGTGAGTTATATTTGACGATAACATCGGAAGAACAATACCTGAAAACACAGAATCGAAATGCAGGCGATAATTAACCGGGTATATCGGATTTCAGAGATAACATATTTAGTTGGTCAGTTGGAATGTTGCCCAATCTGAGAAACATAAATTAGGTTTACAAATTTGATGAGATCGGAGAGGGTTTGGTTTGTTTTGTAGTAATTTAGGAATTTGGAAGATAGAGATGTTAAACGTTGTTAAGTACATTAATAAGGAGTAAAGATTTGTTAATATTTAATTACTTTTACAAAATGTTTTAGTCCAAATTGAATTATACCGTATTTCACAAAACTAACAAACACTTTTTGAATAGCTATAACTCTAATGCTAAATATGATACGCAAATAAATTCAAGCAATTTTAATAGACAATTTTTTTTATTTTACATGTAATTTTTATATTTACTAGATAAATCTTTAAAAACAATAAGGACCTATTTAGAGAATGATGACACATTGATAATTAGAACAAAACAAATATCTGCTATAATTAAACTATAAAAATTTTTTAATTACAATATTTTTAACTAAAAAAGCCTCTTCCCTGTCTCTATTGGCAAATATATTTTTAAAAGACTTTAAATAGTGTTTTTAAACAAAATTTAAAAACCACAGTATTACCGTGTATGTACATGATGTCGTCTCTTCGCATGAAAAGTATACAATCTCCAAATTTTTACGAAATTGAGTTAAGTATATAGAATACGCTCAGTATCATCAATATTTTCTCTCGAATAGTGACAATAAATCGTAATTCAAGAAATATCTGCTAGGGAGCGCATTGGTTAGTTTTAAATTGGAAGGATCTTGCATCTCTTTCGCTCTAAAACGGTACAATCTTTAGTCATAGAAAAACCGAACACATGTGTTCGGTTGTTCTCTGCTTTAGTTGTGTTCACGAATCGAGGAAGTGCGCACGCTGTTTCGCTTAAAGAGTATACAAAACCAAAATATCAACTTGAAGGTATTTTTTTGTAAGCTTTGTGTTTCATTAATAGTGTATAATTTCGAATTTATTTAATTTTGCTCATATTTTCAAACATTCTTCTATTTAAAATCATGTAATTTTGAAATTGTATAGTTTTCGTGAAAAAATTTACTGATATTATGATGCTATCTTTATCAGTGTAGTAGTATATTTCCGTAATTGTATACTGTTTCAGATAAAGTTGAACAAAAAATTTATTTAAATTCGTAATTGTATTGTTTTAATCACAAACTTTACATCGGACTGTGTTTAATTAAGATATTGTATTCTTTTCGACGTATTATTTAACGTCAGTTTTCTGTTATGTTTTCGTTAATGTCGATTTTCGTTAATAAATATTTTTATTTTTTAGATTCATCGTCAACTGATAGTGATTCTGACTAAACTAATTCTTCAAACGAATATGACTCATATGATAGTGTAGCAGATCCGGATTTTAATCCAACGACAGAAAGAGCTCCAAACAATTGGAATTCGCAGCTTACTGCAGAAGAGCAATCACTACCGTTGCAGTCTCAAACAACGCAAACAAATTCACCACCCAAAAAGACATATAAACGCAAAACTAACCCAAATAATTGGAAAACAAATGTCTTAAAACGGTTGCGACATTCAGGTAAAAATTATGCTACAAAAACTTAAGTCGTGAATGCTAAATCTGTTAAGCCTACTTGTGGAGATAAATGTAGACAAAAATGCACAACTAAATTTACGGAAGAGCAACGGACACAAATTTTTGATGCATACTATGCTTTACCTGATGCATTGCGTAAGCGTACCTTCATTGCTTATAGCATCGAGGAAATAAAGCCAAAATATGTATACAAATCAAGCAACAGACCAAGAAAATACAATTTGAAATTTTACTTTAAAGATTGCAATAACCAAAAAGTTCATGAATGTCAAAAACTTTTCCTAAATACTCTTGATGTATCTCTCTCAATAATACGAACAGTGCGAAATAAGGTATTTGATATGAATAATCCGATGCCTTTACTCGAAGACAGGAGGGGTAAACATGAACATCACTCTGTTGGCGAGTCATTAAAAAATATTGCTAGAAAGTTTATTCAATCGATTCCTCGTGTCGAGAGCCATTATATTCGAGCTAATTCTAGCAGAGAATACATCTCAGGAGGTAGAAATCTTAGTGATATTTATAGGGATTATGTTAACATGTGCACTGACAAAAAAGAAAAGTATATTAACTATGTTATGTTTCATAAAATCTTTAATATGGAATTTAATATTAGTTTTTTCATTCCAAAGAAAGACGCGCGTGAAGATTGTACTGCCTACAGTAATGCTGATGGAAGTGAAAAAGAAATAATGAGAAAGGTATACGAAGACCACATAAATGAAAAAGAATTATCACGGTTAGAAAAAGAAAAGGACAAAAACGAAGCTCAGTGTAGATCATCGCTAATTGTTGCTGTTTATGATCTTCAAGCATCATTGCCTTGTCCTAAATCTTCGATTTGAAAACAAAAGATGTTGAGTGTTGTTGAGGGGCAAGGAAACAGAGGTGCTAACCAGATAGCCACATGCGTTTTTAAGCATATCCAGGAGTTATCTGCAAGATCAAATGAAGATATAGACATTATTTTTTACAGTGATAACTGCAGAGGTCAGCAAAAAAACAAGTTTTTAATAAGAATGTACATTCAGGCTGTGGTAGTAATTCCTTCCCTTAATTCAATTACTCACAAATTTCTCATTAAAAGGCATGCGCAAAATGAAAGTGATTCTATTCATTCCGTAATTGAGAGAAACATCAAAAAAGCCCTTAAATCTGGACCTTTATATACTCCTGATCAGTACGTTTCTTTAATAAGGACAGCCAAGAAATCCGGTAATCCTTACAAAGTAAATGAATTAAATACGATCATACGATCAATTTAAAGGTTTTAAGACTCTTGCTAATGATCTAGGGCGTAACTTTTCTAAATTGCATCTGATAATTCAAAAGGTGTAAGAGAAAACTATTTATTTAAATCAATATACCACGTACCTATTAAAATTTCACAGCAGAAGAAAAATGATTTATTGGGTTTACTGCAAAAGAAAACCATTCCTAGTTATTATCTTGGATTCTATGAAAATCTTTGAAAAACTTTCCCGTTCCTTTTAATTTGTTTTTACTTTAATTAATTGTTTGTATTTAATAGTGAATGTCATTTTGTTAAATAAAGAGTTTTGTCTTCGGTACACTCATTTCTAAGACTAAGACTAAGACTTAGTTTCATTGTAAGGTTAATTTTTTTTGTACGTTGTAAATTCTTACGTTTGTGCCATATTACTCTTTGTTATAATATTTTTGAGAAAAAATTTGCTTATAATCCTAATTTTTCATTGGACAAACCCTACTTTATCATAATAGTACTTTTTAAACATCTGTATAATAATAGACATTAATAATATTTTCTCTGATAAAGTAGCAAAATTCAAAACATCTTATTTAAAAAAAGTTTTTTTTATTATTATTATTTATATGGTTGAAATATTTTCATGTTTTTTCGACATAGAAAAGATACAACTAATACAAACTAAAACAAAAAACTGCTAATGTTTATTGTGGAAAAGTTTATTTAGCGATACATCTTAAAAATGCTCTTCTGAAAAGTTTGTAAATTTTGAGATTGTATAGTTTTCATCCGAACGGACGATGTGTTTCTCCCAATATGGATTGTACTTATGTAAGAATATTTTATTGGAGTGAGAGACTTAAAAAAATAAAACACGCCAGTTTTATTTGTTTAACCTTCGGGTAGTATCGCTATAGTTTCTTAAAAGTTTAGTTGCCCCGGTGTCATAGACTAGGTGGGTCTAAAAAATAGAAATAGAGAATTTTTCTTAAATATATTAAGACATTTTAGTAAAAAAAATAACATGTGTATTCTTTTTTCCTTAGAAAATAAAAATAAACAAACGTAACACAATAAACATACTTAAAAAATGTTAAATAAACATAAAGGCAACAAATAGCTACAAAAAACAAAACGATATACTTTTATTGTAGTTCCTTACAGTTCTGACATTCACCAAGAGTTTTTCTATTCTTTCTCCAGCCACAGTAGATGCACCTTGCAGCAGGTAATGGCATTTTTTGATTTTCCTATGCATTATTTCGAGTTACTTCTATAACTCTTAGTGTAGAATATCACCATGGGCCATCTTCTGCTATTTCGGGAGCAGTTGTAACTAGAGCAGAACTTACCTACAACGTCGTCACCCCCTTTTGTATTATTATAAATAATGAATATTACTGATTTAGATTTATCACCACTGTTTATGTCAATATCATTATTCTAGTGCATGCTTGATATTAAAAAATTACATTTTTTCTTTTTTTTGAGATATAAGAAACGATTGTGATATCCTCTGTAAAGCAAAACATGTTGATATAGATTGAACTTTTAGTGGGGTTCTGAAAACTCGACTAGCAGTTCTGTTTTATTTTTTCTTAGCTTTCCAATTGTAGCTATTTTGTAATCCCGAGGTAACTTTTCCACAAGTGGAACTGATGTAAACCAGTCATCCATTGTCAAGTTAATGCGTGTACCAGAAATGTATTTGCACAATCTTAAAATCACATCACTATTCGTTCGTATTTATTAGGTTTTGAGAAAATGTACTTACGGAACGAATGATTATAATCATTTTGATAATTTTTTACGAACTCGTCAAACACCTTACGAATAGAAGCTAGTTTGTCAATTTTTTATCGCTCTGCACGTGTTTCCTTATCATCAAATCTAATACAACGAAGAAGAAATCGGAACCTTTGTAGAGTCATCGGAAGATTATTCTATACGAAAATTTCTATACGATAACCATCTCTCCTCCAAACATTTTCTGCGCTGGCACGATTACAGTGACCTATAAAAGCACGGATTTCCATTTCATCAGTGAGATTGGCATTTCGCTCTCGTGAATAGTTTTCTTGAATGAAGGCTATGTATTTATTTGTATTTTCCACAAGGATAACAATTATCGTGCCATCCAAGAAATAATTTCAAATCCTGTCTTGTTTTAGTGGTTCTTGGCTTTGGCGGATACCTCTTCCAGTAAGTTGTACAGTTCTTGCCTAAAACAATAAAAATGTAGCATGACTTGTTAGTACATATTCTAGTTTTTTAACATACCTATATAGAAAAGTCGGGAAGACTGACGAACCGCAACTGTTCCACCTTCATCTAATGTCTCTTGTTCTTATTCACTGTCATGATTTATAACTTCCTCCATGTCCTGTTCCTCTTCTTCTGATTCACCTTCGTATGCCACTGATATAATCACTATTACCTAGTCCTACTTTTTCTAAAAGTTTCTGCAAATAAGCTTGACCGTGCTCGTAATCGCTCATTGGTAAAATCTAACAATCTTTAAATTAGAACTAGAGAAATGTACAAATAGCTAAGAGCTTACCTCGGAAGTGACGCCGGTATGAAATCCCCGAAAGCTGGTTTATTATACCGCACTATTACACTATAATGGTCACACGACGACTAACCGTCAGTCACAAAGGTACATGAAGGTATAAGGTTATGGTTATGGTAGGTATAACATGAAGGTTATACTAAAACGTTCGATTCCTTACAATAACCTGTTTAATCTATAATATAAAAATGAATCGCAAAATGTGTTGGTAAGCGCATAACTCAACAACGCATGGACAAATCTTAACAATTCTTATTTTTAAATGTTCCTTGAAGTCTAAGGATGGTTTTTATGACAAGAAAAATTTGAATAATTTCCGTGAAAACCCTAAAACAGCCCTTTTCTTTTTCCCATACAAATATTTTTAAACTAAATATAGAGTCAATTTGAACTTTATTGCTATTTAATAAAGTTTATATTAAATTACAAGCACTCACTGTTATCTAAACAATGTAGGTGTGTTCCTAACGTCGAAGAGTCAACTTGCGCATTATTGTCGCTGCACAAAGTTCAAATTCAATCAAATGTATGTGTGTGTATGCGCGTTTACACAAAAGTGATAATATCGCGAACCCGACCAAATTGAAAAATCAAAAAATGTAAGAGCTATAGATTTGATTGGCCTCGCAGTATTCTTTCCTTTGTTTTAGTTTCGGAACATAAATTGTCACGTCGTTTACTATCTTTAATAATTAATTTATTATTAATTTAATATACTCTATACACATACAAAATTGTTTTGACTTAAAGCACTTGACTCAAAGTTATATCAAATTAAAAAAATTAAAAAAAAAACTAAAACGTAGTGTTATATCTCTTTGATTAAATTCTCTTTCATAGACAAAGTAGAGATTTCACAGACAACAACAACCTGTCAATTTGCCGGTGTACATTGGTGTACACACACGTGTTTTTTTCTTGGATTTTCTGTTATCTTATCTACTCAGTTTTCTTTTGTCAACTTGATAAACGAAACAAATTCTCCAGTTTTCTTCTATTTATTTTTGACTGATTGTTTTATATCGTGTTTTGTGCAAAGTAAGACGGAGTAATTTAGGTAGAAGAACCCGAAATGCTACAAACCAAACTAATTACCGATCTAATTATACTGCACAAGAACGTGAAGACCGAAATGAACGTGAAAGAATTCGTATATCACGAACGCGGGAAGCGAGAGTGAGAGATTCAACTAATAATCGCGCTGCTTTCAATTATGATTTGTCAATTGACTACAGTAACTACCAATGTGTTACTATTGGATCTATAAACTTGGTTTGCTCTCATTGTAAGGCATTGACATACAAAAATGAAGCATGGGAAAGTGAACTTGATACCATTGGATCCACCACCAGAGCCATTATATTCATTGGTTTCAGGAATAGGACCAGATTCCATACACTTTTTGTCGAATATCCAACAATTTAACAATGGCTTTCAAATGACGTAATTTGGGGCAACAAACGTAGTTCGGGAAAATTTCATGTCAACTTTTAAGGTATGTATTATAGCAGTTAATTATTCAAAAGGTGTTTTCAGATGTTGCTCAGAATTACAGAAACCATGATTGGTTTAGCGAACGGGCTATATTGGCTGCAAAAAACATAGATGTAAATAAATTAAATTTTAAAATTCAAGAACAAATTCCAGGAGAATTGAGGATATATAAATCAGTTGATTCCGCTACTAACCAAGATGATGTCGTCAACTATCCGCCTGAATTTTTTAACTCGCTGGATTTACCAAGATTGTCACCTCACAATCTTCAATTAAAGGTTGGATCGGTAGTTTTAATGTTGAGAAATATCAACCAACCGACTCTTTGCAACAGCACACGGTTAGCGATAAAAAATTATTGAACAACGTGATCGAAGCAACTATACTAAAAGGAAAGTATAAAGGAGAAGACGTTTTGATACCACGCATCCCAATGATTCCGACTGATGTACCATTTGAATTTAAACGACTACAGTTTCCAGTGAGGCTTGCTTTTGCTATGACCATAAATAAGTCCCAGGGGCAATCATTAGGTGTTTGTGATATTAATCTATAAAACCCATGTTTCTCAGTCAATTGTATGTTGCCTGTTCCCGTGTTGGAAAACTATCAGATTTGTTTGTATATTCACCACGTAGTCAAACAAAAAACATTGTATATCATAAAGCACTACAATAAAAATAAAACAGATTTTTGTTAATAATTATGATTCACTTGATTTACAATAAAGCGATTACTGAAAATACTTATATACGTTTTATTTCATTATTCTTTATTACATCGGTTATTAACCCTATGTTAATAATAATAATAATAAATAATTAATTATCTCTATGTTTTGTCATTGAAGAACCCACTTTATAAATATTTGTCACTTTTAGGTTCCCACTGTCCCTTTAGATTATTTTTTAATCAGGTTTGAACCTTAAAGGTCTATTCTCATAGACGTGCCAGGCCCGTGCTCGTCACCTGACCGGCACATGCCATGCTTTTGGTGAATATTCACACTATCCGCGCTCACAGCATGCTTTCAGCGGTATTTTGCAGTTTGCACAGGCAGTCGAAGGTTAGACGTGTCGGTGGGTAGTTGTGCAGTTGTAATGTTTTCCACGGCAACTTTAGTAAAAATTGCATTAACTTTGGATGCCGAAGAAGAAGAGAATATGAAAGATAAAGTTAAAAAAAGGAGGTTTTGGATACATCCAATGATTAAGAAAAGAAAAATAGAAGGAGAATACTATACCTTGTATAAAGAACTCATGGATGATGAGTCAAAATTTTATATATATTATAGAATGTCAATTGCCGAATTTCATAATCTTTTAGCACATATTAAAGATATTATTAGCAAAAAAAATTCCAAGTTTCGTGAAGCGATTACTCCGATTGAAAAGTTGTCAGTCTGCTTAAGGTAAGTAGTCCGTTTTCTGTTTATTTTGCAGTAGTTAGTAAAATAGTCACTTTTTTAATTATTGAAAACTTTATTTTAAAACTAAAATAACATTAAATGCAATGAAGTGACGAAAAATTGTCACTGCCACCAGGATCGGCAGATAGTGGAGAAGTTATTGGGGTAGAGACTCTGGGGTTAAGTGGTTGATGTTGGGACGACGATTCTATCTGCGGCATGGGATTTTGCGGAAAAACCATTGAGCTTCCATCTCTTTCGTAAGAAAATGACTTCCTTTCACAGGTTGGTTGATGTACTGATCTATACGGATTGGTGTATGGCGCGGCGAACTGTCGTGATGTGGGCGGTACTTGCATCATATATGTATGTGGTAGTGGAGGAACTTCTAAGGTGTAAGTATGTTGTTTCGATGATGTTTGAACGTCATTTATTATTGGTTGTGATTGTTGTTGTGGTGAATATAGATATTTCGTTTCCATTTCATGCACAACCATAAAAATCTTTTGTTTAATTAAATGTTTATCTACGTTTGAAAACTTTCGAACTGTGAGTTTGATACTGTCAAAAAAGTGGTCTAATTCATCTGATTGGTCAACTTTTTTCTTTTTCTCTTCGTCCAAAAGAAAAGACATTAATATTCCACTTGCTGACTGTGGCGGATCCTTATTTTTAAGTTTAGTGTTTTTCACAAATGGCTTCAGCTGCTTTTGGGACTTTTTGGCTTCTACTGCCTTAGTAGAATCAGACTGAGTTTGAGAATCATCAGAGGTCTCAATGACTTCGTCTATTACTTCTTCTCTTGTAATTTCGCCATCTTCTTCATCACCAAAATCTTCTACTTCTTGACTGACAGGCAAGGACGAGATTCTTTCTTTATCTTTCATGTGCGGCTTTAAAAACTGAAGTAATTCACCATACTTGTATTTGATGTCAGTTGCAGATTGACCGGTTGTGGTTTTGTGCTTTGCTAAAAATTTCCTGTACTGGGCCCTTATTGCCTCCCATCTGTGTTTACAGTCAGCCGGATCTGCGAACAAGTACATACCGTTATTGATAAATTTTACGCAAAACATTAAAAGTACAAAAAATCAGTTAAAACTTAATACGTATTTTTTTTAGATATCTTGCAACTGGGGACTCGTACCAAACTATATCATTCAGTTACCGTCTAGGACACTCCACTGTGCACGCAATTGTACAGGAAGTTTGTAGTGCTATTATAGAAAAATTATTGAAGACATGTATGCCAATACCAGCAGAATGCGATTGGGAACAAATCGCCAAAAAATTTTGGTTGTCGTGGAATTTCCCCAACGCATTAGGAGCCCTAGATGGAAAGCACATCGAAATTATAGCACCAGCCAATAGTGGTTCCAGCTACTTTAACTACAAAAAGACTTTTTCTGTAGTTCTACTTGCTCTAGTAGATGCCGATTATAGATTTATAAGTGTTGATGTCGGATCTTACGGTAAAAATAGCGACGGCGGCATATTTTCTAGCTCAAATTTAGGACAATCGTTACAAAATGGACAACTTAATATACCTCCACCTACATTTCTTCCCGATTCTGATATAAAAGTCCCATATGTTATTTTAGGGGACTCTGCTTTTCCATTAAAAGAAAATCTTTTGCGACCGTTTTCAGAACAGCAAACTGTTAACAATGTACAAAAACGAATATTTAATTATAGACATTGCCGTGCAAGACGTGTGGTTGAGAATGCTTTTGGACTTTTGGTGCAAAGATTCCGTATTTACCTTAGAAAATTGCATGCTAAACCTGGATATGTGGAAAATATTATTCTGGCCACATGTATTCTACACAACTTCTTGCGAAATAATATAATTAATCCTTTATCGGAGACAAATGATGATGAAAATGCAGTGAAGGATACTTGCCTCTTGAATCTACCGAAACAGGGTGGAAATGCGCAACAGGTGGCATTTAATGTAAGGGAGCAATTTACAACATTTTTTAATTCGGAAGCTGGATCTGTGCCATGGCAAAATAATAAAATTTGATTTTATTTCTGTTACTCGTCGCATTAAACTAACGTTAATATAAATAATAATAAATAAAAACATTTGTATCTTTATAGATTAGTGCCGAAGCCTTCAAAAAAAGTAAAAAGTGAAAGAAAATAGTAGTATGTAGGATGAAACCCATTTGTAAGGGGGTGTAAGAACCCAACATTTTTATCTTATACAATTTTTTATTTTCCTTTACACAATTTGGTGAAAACTAAACCTTTTTATGTCCTAAACACACTGCTCCATTTAAAATTAGGGGACTTTTTCGATATTACAATTGTGTATTGTGTTTGGGACATAAAAAGGTAAGTTTTCACCAAACTGTAAAAAAACATAAAAAAAAAGGTGAAAATAAAAAACCAAATATCGCTTACTTGAATTTTTCGCATAGATTTTGAGGTTATGTGAAAAAAGTGTCAATATAAAAGTAGGAGATATTTTTATTACCTACAATTTTGCTATTTAACTTTTTTCTATATGACTTGTAATTTTGCCCGAAATCACGATAAACCGATTTTGCCCTTAAAAAACTCACTCCTTCTATTTCAAGAACTCAGATCGCCCGTAAATTATTTTTCCTTTTATTTCTGTCATATCATCTTTCTTTTCCAACGAGTTTCATCCTACTACTACTATACTATTTTTGTTTCAAATATTATCGGCAGTGGTCTATTACCTAGATAAAATATAGTGTTTTACTTACCTATTTTAATTTTTTCTCCAATATCCCTCCATACCTGAGACTTATGTGCTGCATCCGCATACAGTCGATTCATAAAATCATATAATTCACTTCTCTCACGAACTAATTCTATTAAAAATTCATCAGTATGATGTGAAAATAATTTTGGTCGCACCATTTTGCCTGTCGAAACTCGTCTGAAGTATTCACACTATGTAGGACTGTGCAAGGAATGTGCCAGGCATGGGCTAGGAAAATATTGTTTGAAAAGATTGTCCGATGCACGGCACGGACCGTTCCCACTCCGAGCACTTGTAGTGAGAACGGACCGTCGCTAAACCCATTTAAATAACGTTAAAGTAATTTTGCAGGTCTCGAGCAGGGCACACGCCGAGCACATGCCTGGCACTATAGTGAGAATAGGCCTTAAGTTCCCCTCTTAGTTTGAAGCCCTCTGGCAGACATCCCAGTCGGGGTTTTTAGTGGGTCTAAAAGGGTGGCCAAAGTTCGTGGAAGCGAAGATACTTAGGTCACCCGAGCTGACCCTCACACACCGCCCTATCATTATGGTGACGGTTCTGTTCAGGAGAATTAAAGAAATAAACTGCCATATTAGAAATCTATTTGACAGAACGAAGTCTGTCGGGTCCGCTAGTACCAACATAACAAAACAGTCTACCCGGTCTCTGACACAGTGACGCCACTACCCTAAAGTCACTAAAGCCGATGGAAACAATGTTAAAGTTTGTCGTAATTTTTTATTACGCACTTTGCGTTATACAAATGTTCATTTATTAACGAATTGTGCAATGCAATGGAACGCGCTGCTTTGGGTACAGCAGTGAAAGAAAATTGAGGCAACTACCTAAAAAAAGACATTAGACCGAGATATAATTAAAGTACACATTGAAAACTCTCATCCAATTGTAAGTCATTATAGACGACATAACGCACCGAACATAAGGTATTTACCCAGAGACTTAACAATTATTACTTTAATGTTTTCAAACTTTTTAGAGAAATATCCTCGCTATTGTTCGATTGAAGTGTATATGTCTACCATTAAGGAAATGCGCATTTTTTTTTAAAAATGCCTCTAAACAAAAAGAAGAGCCTCTGGAAAAAAACGACGATATCTCAAAAAAATTTCAAATAATATCGGTTGTAGAAGTGAAATTTAAAAAAGAATCAAAAACACTATGTTTCAAAACAACCTTTACCGACGACTACACCGAACTTGACTGTTTGCAAAAAAATATGCGGCTGAGCATTACTTACTAGGGGAATTCCAGAAGAAAAGAAAAAAGATATTCTTAAGGCCTTAGTTCGTGTAATGCCGATAAACCGAAAATATTTCTGGGAAAATATTTCTGTAAATTCCACACGTAAACTAAGTTCCTGTAGCTGGCTATATACCATGTATCACAAAAAATTTATTTAAAAATTCCTTTATAAAAGGTATATATTAAAACACCATATCGGGCTACATCACATAACGCATTCGGAATTAATATTCCATCATCAGTGCTATCTGGATGTACATGTTTTGAGCCACTAAACATGATTTCATTTTATATACTAGCCTCGTAAACACTTTGTCTCAGGACTAGCAACCTACAGTGAAGTTTTACGTTGCCATGTTATCTATTCCTGTTGTAACTTAAACATTCCAGTATATAAAGTCAAATAATGTAACTCGAATTCAATTTAACAACATTTAAATAGTGTTTATAGTTAAGTACGGCGAAACTTTTAAAGTTAATTACGTTTTTCTCAAAAAGTATATTTCTGCAGATACTGTGTTTTTCATTTTGGCAGCCGCGCTCTCGACCTAATATAATATGTTGCATAAAAAACAAATGAATCTATTTATAATTATTATGGTTTTTAATATTGTTTGTCTAACCGATTACAATGAATAAAAGACATTAAAAATAGTTTACTGCTCTCCAGCTTCAGTTACAAATAGTATGTTAATTAAAAAATTGGGTTGAATCAGTAACCGGTTTACTTCTAATGACATAAGTCAACAAGTTGATTCAGCCGACGACGGGACTAGGTCATTTATAATTACCGCCGCCTTAGCCGCACCCCTCGCCACAGTTAAACATGCTAATTTTGTTTGTGTTTGTGTTGTAAAAAGTTCGCCGGTAGTCAAGAGGGTTTCGCTAAAAATGGGCCGGTATTTATTTAGGAGCCCACAGTCTCGACCCAAATTCTAATAAAGCCCCATTCTGCCATGTTTGCTCGCCAAACTAAACACAGACCGAAGCGACGCGCCACCGTTTCCTCCACTAATTTTCCAACCACACAGTACACCAGGAATTTCTGTTAATTGCTTTTTGGTGCAAATTGTTTAAGTACAGTTTAAACTTTAACGTTTCTAGATGTATTTTAAAAGTAATGAGACTCAATTTCTATTGTTGAGTGGGTAAACTGGAAAACAAACATTGGGAATAATTATCATAGGGTTAAAATAACATTGGCCTTTTCGTTAAATGAAATTTGAGCCTCGATTGTATTTTCGTTCCTTTGTCTGATACATAGACGTAGCACTTTATAATAAACTTACCCACAATGGTGGCAAGCATTGCAAGAAAACTACAACAAAAATACAGGAAATATGTATAATTTTTACAATACGTACAAAACTTTACGTTACGAGACTTATGATATTTTACTCTTAATCAAGTTTTATATTTTTTAATGATTCTGATAACCAGAACTTCTTTAATAGTATAATGCTACTTAATACAATTAATAAATAGAACGACTATTTTATAATATCACTGACCCTTTGTCGCAATTCGAACGACATTGATTTTGGTTTTGTCATGAGTCTACTTCTATGTCTTTTCCATTCACAAATATATAAATTCCTTTTATTCTATTACTTCTTTCGTCTTCCTTTTTTCTTCTTCTACTTTGTTCAATCGTCATATATAGTCGTACCACGAATGTTGTTTTTCTATACATTATCTGTTAATGTCGTTTCTACGTTCTTTACTTCTTTAATTCTCTTAATTCTTACATATTTACGTAGTGTGAGTCTGCTAAATCTTCGCCAAAAAGTGTTTTTTACTGCAATAACCCTTTGTGGGCCAGTGGTCCCATAGTGGAACCACAATTTCACGAATTTTTATCCTACTGTCTCGGACCCCGGTATGCGTCGGCCGGAACCACAGACCAATTCTATAATCCCCTCTCTTACACTATCGGCCATGCGGTACGATCAGGCTTTGGAGCGCTTTAGTGTGTCCTAGTAGGTGCTAAATGTGATACCATTTTCGCTATTTTGCGCGCCAACTACTAAAATTTCTACTGAACGTAAACAAATTGATAATGGCGTCAGAAGCGTCAGGATATCTGACACAGATGCGTCAGATATTGATACTGATGTTGAGGATCTTGCAAATAGTGAATCAGATAACGGCATCCTGGGCACTCAACATTCATTCGATGAAATAAATCAAACAGTTGACGAAGATGAACATGAAAAAAAAAAAAAAATAACGATTGAATAAAACGGGGCTACAAAGTTTGGATTCATGCTAATGAATCTGACTTTGTTTAAGAATTTCAAATCTACACTGGTAAAGTTAAAAACTTATCTGAAAAAGGCTTAGGTGCACGAATTGTAAAAGACCTCACAAGCAGTCTTGCTGATAAATGCCACAAAATATTTATGGAAAATTATTTTACTTCGTATGATCTTTTGGAACAACGTAGGTCCAAGTATATATATATATATATATTGATTTAGAGTATCAGCAATCGGTCAGGAAATAAAACTCTATTTGTTCAGTCTCTCAATATTTCGTCACGATTTTGTGACTTCTTCAGGAGAAAACTGTAAATTTATTAGAATAATTAATGATTATATGTAAACAAAATGAATATTTTAATACTTACAACTATAAGAATGAAATTTTAAATTTTTCTGGCATATCTAAATAAATGACATATTTTTGTTTGATTTTATTAAGGAGTTATGGTAACCGCAATATGTTATAGAGTGAATTCCCGTTGTACAATTTTCAGCGAGTAGGTTAAAATAAACAATTACTATGACAGTATTATTCATAGTAATTGTTTATTTTAACCTACTCGCTGAAAATTGTACAACGGGAATTCACTCTATAACATATTGCGGTTACCATAACTCCTTAATAAAATCAAACAAAAATATGTCATTTATTTAGATATGCCAGAAAAATTTAAAATTTCATTCTTATAGTTGTAAGTATTAAAATATTCATTTTGTTTACATATAATCATTAATTATTCTAATAAATTTACAGTTTTCTCCTGAAGAAGTCACAAAATCGTGACGAAATATTGAGAGACTGAACAAATAGAGTTTTATTTCCTGACCGATTGCTGATACTCTAAATCAATATTTAAAACAGTACGGTCGAAAAAATAATTTGAAAAATATATATATATATATATATATATATATATATATATATATGTATATATATATATATATATATATATATATATATATATATATATATATATATATATATATATATATATGGGTGTGGAACAGTAAAAGCTAATACTAAATATTTGTCAGATTGTAATTTTCTAGAGGACAAAACCATTGAAAGGGGAGACACTCAATGGAAGATAAGTGATGTTGGTATACTTGCTGTGAAATTGATGGATAACCGAGCAGTTCACTTTATGAGTAATTTTCATGATCCTACAGATGTTCAATTTATTTTAAGGAAACAAAAGGATGGCTCCAAACAAAACGTTACTTGCCAAAGTTTGGTCAAAGATTACACGAACATATGGGTTATGTGGACAGGTCAGATATGCTCAAATCTTGTTACGAAATTAACTGCAAGTCCTAGAAATGGTGGCATAGAATATTCTGGCATTTTGTTGACTTAACGGTTGTTAATGCATTCATTATTCTTAAAGAACGATCTGGTGGTACATCAACACTTTCCTCAAAAGAATTTCGGTTAGCAGTTTCTGCAGGACTTATGGGTACTCCTTCGCTTACTCAGAAAGGAAGAAAATCGTCCGATTCTGAGGTATATAAATTTAAAATCTGCGTTCCCATCGAAATACGCACCAACAAGTCGGAGCATATGCCAATATATGGAACCAAAATAAGATGTGCACGATGCAGTACAAGAAACCAACCCCATCGAACGAGATAGCATTGCACTGTATGAAAGGTGGGACTATGTTTATCTGAAAAAATCAATTGTTTTTTAGAATATCATAAAAAATAAAGTGAACTTAGCTCCTTTATGAATATTTATTATCATGTTATCAAAATTGAGATTTGAGTACTAATCAGTACCAGTAGTTGCACCATGGAACCACCTTCAAACTAAAACACCCCTTATATAAAAACAAATTAATTGACACTTGACGTTCTCTTTTGTATCAGTGTATCCCTAAATTGTAATAACTTTTCAGTTTTTTATTTAATACTTAATTTGGTCCGCAATGGGATAATTCAGTTTGGCATGCTCCTACTTTCTTCATTGTATATCGACTTCTGAGCCATATATGACCGTCATCCAGCAGTATTGTAAACAATGATTTTTTTGTTTTCTCGAAAATGTCTTAACTAGATATTAATGAGTTTATCTGACTTGTGATGGCTCTACCTCTAACTATTTTTTTACCCTTGTTGACTTGAAAGATTCTTATTAACTTAAAGAATTCTGAGTATCCATTTCGCCTCTTTAACTGATGTTCACTTTATTAAAGATTTTCACTGCATTAATATACTGTGGCTGCATTCTGCTCTCTGTTAAGGATTCTCACAGTTTATTTATCGGAACACTATCATAGGCTTTCCTTTAGTTTATAAGTACTAGCTGCAGTGTCATACAGAACAAATTATTAACACATGATCTTCCAGGTCTAAAACCATTCTGTTTGGAACTAATGTAAGCAGTTTTCTATTATGGAATCTTTTCTTCGTTCAATCATTTGTTAAAACTCTTTGTTAAATTTTCTAATTCTACATCCCACGAAAATTTAAATATGTAGTTCTACAGATATACCTCCAGGTCCAGGTAATTTACTAATTTTCATTCTCGATAGAATTTTTTAGTCATTTTTTTTTTACTGGATAACATTTATAATGAATCACCAGAAGGTCGTAATTAACATTCTCGGTAGCTATAACTAGGTCTTTGGTAGCTCGCCATCTATTATATAGTTCCTTATTTTGTTGTATAAGTTCCTCTAATTCTTCATTCCACCAATTGTTTAACTTTTTCGTTAATTTTGTCACCTAAAACCACTTTCTTTGTTTCACGTAAATAGATTTTAAGGGTATTGTACATTTCTTTTAGTGATCCTGTATTGATTACTAGAGACGGTCTAGATTCTACATTATGATGATTCTATCGCCAGCGGTGTTGATCTGGGAACAACTCCACTGGGCCTAGGGTATTGACCTAAGGCCAACCGCTTCTGCTAGAGGGTTGATCTAGTGGCGGTGCCCGAACCCAGTCTTAGAGTATTAATCTGAGACGGAATCGTTCAGTGACTAACTGTTGATTAGTCACTTTCTGCTCCTTGCCAGATCGACTGTTGATCAATCCGTCAACCTCTAACCCAGAATATTCTTTTTCTTTAGCGTGTTTTTGTACTAACGCATTATATTTTCATTTCGATTTTTATAACATTAACGGTATTTATCTTTCGCAGGTATCAACAACGGGTCATAGCGCCGTCAATTCCTTCGCCAGGATTGATAGTTTATTTTTTTATTGTACATATAATCTAGGATCTAATTTTATTTTATTTTATTTTGTTATTTATTTATTTCGAATGTATTTTTATTTAAATTAAACCTGTGGTTTACTGAGTCTGCTTTCTAACAGAGCTACTTTTCACAACATATTCTACCTAGATTTTAAATTAGAGTTTATTTTTCCATCCTTTTTTTACGTATTTATATTTTATAAGAGCTAAAGTTTTAAGTTTTTTATTGATCCGATCCCCAAACTGCTTCCTTTTTCAGAATGACGTCAATATTTTTTTTGTGAATATTGTCAGTTAAACAGTAATCAATGATAGATTTTATACTTTGGTTTTGTTTTTTGTTCCCACGGATATTTGTAGATTTCCCTATGTTTAAATATCCATTTATATTTTTAGTGAATGCTGTTGACATATTTCTATAAGATGTGTGTCGTTGTCATTGTCTATGTTTCCTTCGTATCCTCTTTTTGCTGCACTCCACTTTTTCCTGCCAACTGATCCGCTCTCTCGTATAAACTAAGAATATATCAGTCCAACTTATAAAAGTGCCTATTAATTCATCTAGTTCTTCAAAAAATTGTTCTTTTACGTAGATATGGGTATCATCATTTGGAGCGTATATACCCACTATTACCAATTCTCGTAATCGTAGTTTTAATTCCATTGTGATTATTCTTTCGTTAACTGCTGACCAGTTCTTTATATTTTTCATATATATTTTCCTGATTGCTGTGAAAACTTCAGCTTTTGCTATTTTTTTTGTCTTGACTACTATAGAAATGGACATTGTCTCCCTTTATTTCGCTTTCTTCACTCTTCTTCTTCATCTCACTAAGGACTACGATATCCATGTTATAGGTTAATAGTTCTTTTAAGACTTCAGTATCCTTTGTTTGTGTATCTAGAACGATGAAACACTCTAAATGCATAAACCTTTTTCGTTATCATGTTCGTCTCAAATTAATTCTAGTCGATATCCAAAGAGTACCTATTTAAATTTTTTTGCAATTGTGGTTTCTTTCAGAGAATGAGAAGCAGGTGTATAGAAAAGGTTATTTTCAAATTGTTTTTTTATATACCGATAACCTAGTTTTAATGACTCCTTGAGTTGGCACCTTAGATATTGTGTAAATAATGTTGCTTACAATATATAAAAGAGTTTAATTTATGAGGTAATAAATATTTACATTTAAGACATTTAACAAAACTCGAATTTTTTGTGATAAAGAAAATATAAGATAGGGCTGAATTGTGTTTTGTCATTAAAGAAATACATACATAGCCGTATTAATAAAGAAATATATAAAACTAACCTTATTAATAATTTTGACACTTTTAGAAAATAAAGATAGATCAATGTTTATTACTTATATTACTCTTATTCTTATTATTTGTGTTTACTCTTATTTATTTTATTTTATTAAGTTACTGTAATAAATTATTTCGTTTCTTCAAGTTGTCTCTTCGAATTATGCCTAATTTGACTTATATTGCTGCTCTAAAGAATTGAGTTAAGTATTAACTATAAGAGTAACTGTATCCAAATGACTCTCCAAAGTTTTTGACTTAAAATATACGTTTTCTTTCTATACTTCTTTTCCTCGCTATATTTCTCTTCATGATAAGCCGTATGATGTATCTTTACGACGCATTATGTGCAGTTTTCTTCCTTTTATCGATATGTACACGTTTTGACATGTTAATAAAGTACACTGAATACCTAATGTTTCATTAAAAACAGTCCCATTAAACTAGTAATTTAATTAAAAACTTCTTAAGATTTAAGGACAAGTACTTACAACATAAAATTTTCTTAATTCAGATGAATTTTTTTCGTTTTTTCTCTATTATTGCTCTAATCCCTCCCGCCTAGTCGTTCATCATCATCGTCAACCTGTATGCGTCCACTGCTGGACATAGGTCTCCCTTAGTTCTTTCCATCTGCCTCTGTCTTGTGCTGCTTATATCCAGTTATTGCAAACACGCTGCAGGTCGTAGGTCCATCTAGTTGGTGGGCGTCCTCTGCTCCGTATTGCATTTTGCCTTTGTCTCCACTCTAAAATACCTTGTGTCCATCGGTTGTCTGATAATCTGGCGACGTGTCCTACCCAATTCGATTTTAACGACGCGAATTTTTGGATAGCGTCTGTTGTTTTTGTTCTACGACGTATTTCTTCGTTTGGAATTCGGTCTCTCAGAGAGACATCGAACATCTGGCGCTCCATAGCCCTCTAAGTCACGCGAATCTTATTCACTACCTTTTGTGAGTGTTAATGTTTCCGCTCCATAAGTGAGTACAGGTAACACACATTGGTCAAAGCCGTTACTTTCAATTATTATTGTTCCTAAATAATTACACTCTTTCAATATGTTTCTAATGATTAAGGTTTCCTAAATTATGATATTTTGCCTATCGATATATCCTGATGTTTTAAATTGTCGGTAATAGAAGTAAATGAAGTTAAAAATATTTTTATTACCTATTGATACCAACGATGATGCAACGATTTAGGGATGTTAATCAAGATATACATGCTCGTTTCATAAACTTTGAAAAGGCTTTCGATAAGGTATGTCACGATATACTCAAGGAAGTTCTTGGTAGTAAAGGCATATTTAATTAAGAGATCCGAATAATCCTAAACTAATATTGGAATAAAAATACAAATATACGAATGGAAAATAAAATATATGAAAATGAAGCCGTTGTATCTGACCGAGAAAATGAAATATGAGATTAAATAATTTGAAAACAGGGAGTTAGAAAGGGATGTTAATCGTCTCCACTAGTGTTTAACCTCTAAAGTGAAGTCCTAGTAAATGCAAACTAAGGAATAATTGTCAACGGGGAAGGTATAAATATCGTTTTGCAGACGACACTGTGCTGTTGATAAATTTTTACTAGAAAATATGAATAAGTATTTTTATAAAAATTAAGAAATTGTTTAATAACCGTAATATAAGTCTCACTTTCCCAATAAGACTGTTAAGATGTTGTCTGTTTATTATCTTATCGTGTAGAAATCTTATCTGAATGGTGTAGAAATCTGGACTCTCAAACAAACAATATAAAAACATTGAGAGTTTTGAGATATGGTGTTATGGGCGAATCAGCTGGGTCCAGAATCACCATCGACGATAGTTGGTGTGTCGAATGAATAAGACCTGAAACACTACTTACTATAAACATAGCAGAGTATTTTGGCTATCTAATGAGAGGACAAAAATAAGGACTTCTACCAAATATAATGCAAGGAAAGATCGAAATTCGATGGAACCCAAGCCGTAGAGGGATGAGCCAAGGGAATGGTGTGATTGCACAACAAAACAGCTGTAAATTAGAATAGCTTTGATGATATCCAATCTCCGATAGGAGACGAACATTTAGAGGAAAAATAAGTTAAAAGTTAAATAGGTTTGCAAGACATTGCAGCATGTATTAATAAGTACTTAATAGATAATGTGACTTTAGAAAGTCATCTGGTATGTATTAAAATTTTTATTGTCATTACTCGAAACTCCACTTTTTTCACGTGTGACTTTATTATACCAAGTTGTAAAAAAATTAATTTCTTCCAGTCTAACAAACCATCGTGTGTCAGACTATAAGTTTATAACGCATATTATAGAAAACGTGTTAACTCTAGTAGTCTATTAATCGACAATCATGGTAACTCCATCAGTTTTCATTGTCATGTCAACACGTGATTGTGCGCTTCCATTGTTGTCAGTTATTTACAAAGTTAAAACAGCTCCCGAGGCTCTATATCGTATACGTATACTTACTTAATTGGGTAAATATCAAACTATAATTCCATAGCAATTCTAGATGTTAATAGATTTATTAACATGAATAAATGACTTGAGTTTTGAAATGTTGAGTTACGAATGTTCCTTTGTACATTTTGTTAGGTCAGCGCACTTATGAGTATTTCTGGGTAAGCATAGGCCAAGGGTATAGTAGAAAGAAATAGGCATTTTTAGATTCTTTAAATCTTGAAATACTCAACTAGGTGTCAAAATACCTATATTTTTGGAAAAAATAGTGATATTGAATATAAATATCGTTTGTAACTAGGCAAATGAATTTCCTGTAGTCGACTGTAAACCATAAATCACAAAAATAGTTATTTAACCAACAAGTGTATTAATAAGGGCAATTAACAATTGAGATATATTAACGCTCGAGCGAAGCGAGTGCGTTAATGTTCGAGATTGTTAATCGCCATTTTAATTCACGAGTTCGTTACAAAACTTTTCCGTCGACCATACTTTTCAGAAATAAAAATATCTTAGTTTAAATTTTTATTTAATTAACGATAAATAATGACATACAATGACAGACAGTACTTACAGCGGCTACTTCATTTTAAATAATTTTTTAGTGGGAATATAAATAGGTATGTTTGGTTGCCTACACCACAGGTAACTGCCAATCACAGAGCGTTAAATGTGGTTAAATTAATTTATACAAGCAATGTATGTTGTATTGCCTATAATAAAATCGTTCATTAATAGAAAATCATTCATTAATAGGGGTCATTAATCAATGATTTTGAGGGTGTTAAAATTAATCATAAATGGAAGGTCGACGGAAAAATTAATTAAACAATGCTTTATAAAAAAGCATATTTATTTAAAAGAACCATTTCAGGCTACATTACAGAACTATTCCATCATCACTGCCGCTATTAGTAGGTATATATGTGTGAAGCCACTAAATATATGGGTAAAACCTCTTTAAATGTTATTAAATTGGTTTTGTATTACATTGTTCCTGATTATTTTATTGTCCGTAACTTGAAACATTTATTTATTAGATCTGGAAACATAACATATTTAACTAAACTAGGTATAAATATCATCTTTTAGTGAAGAAAATTATTTTTGCACTGTTTTTAATAATAATTTTCAAACAATGATATTCAAACTTGCTCCTGTAAAGTTGCATTACCATCGTAATCCAAATTAGATTTACTATTTGTATGAATCACTCATAATTTTAGTTTAAAATAAGGTTATTTTGATGTTTCAATTTTTATTTCAATTTATATTTTGAAAACGTTTTCTGGAAGTGGAAATCGACACATCAAAATAAACATATTTTAAACTAGAATTGTGGTTAATTTCCAGGAAAAATAGTAAGCCTTTTCGCTATGTGCTTGCAAGTACTTGGAGGGGATACGAGAATAAATGATCGTACCCGTGCAGGGGTGAAATCTTGCAACTTTGTTAGCATATTTCATAATTAGTTATTAAAGAAAATGGGATTTCGCAAACGATGCGTTGTTAATTGTAAAAATACACCAAAAAATTCTTACACCCAATTTCGTAATAAGTTTAACGTGACATTAAATTAAAGTTCACTTTCAGTGTAAATTTCAATAATATGAAGTTCACTTAAAAGTGTAAGTTTCAATAATCATCATGTTGGTTCAAGTTTGTTCAATTTAGTCTAAAATAAAGATTAGTTAAAGTGTCTTTAGGTTGTTATTACGAAATCGGGCGTTAATATCGCTCCAAAATATTGATATTACGAGGATAGATTGATATTAAACTAGCCTTTGATAGATGGCGCTACTTGATACCGAATTGGTTTCGGTGTTGACATTTGCCATTCATGACATGACGTCAAAATTTTAAGTTTTAAAAATAATTAGTTTGGTTTTTACAGCCATTAAAAGCACGCAAATTTATTATTTTCGGAGAAATGAAAAAAAGTCGAGTATCGTTCGGTGATTAAGTTCCTCCACAAAAAGGGTAAAGTGAATGTGCAAATCAAAGCAGACCTGGACGAAGTTTATGGTGAGGTTGCACCTTGTTAGCAACAGTAAAATTTTAGAAAGCTGAATTTGTTCGTGGTCGTACTAGTGTTTTTGATGATGAGCGTTCCGGGAGGCCAAATGAAGTCACTACGCCGGAAATGATCAACAAAGTCTATGACATGATTATGACAGATCGTCGTATTAAGCTCCGCGAGTTAGTAGAGGTCCTAAACATTTACTACGAATGCGTACACAACATTATATTCACCATCATTTGGACATAAAAAAGCTATCAGCGCGATGGGTGCCGCGTTTGCTGACAATCGATCAAATTCAAAAACGTGGGACCACTTCGGAGACGCTTTTGGCGATGATACGGCGCGATCTGAAGGATTTTTTTCGCCGATTGATCACCGTTGATGAAACTTAGGTGCGTTATTATACACCGAAAACCAAAGAACAGTCGAAACAGTGGCACAAACGTGGCGAAGGGCCGCCGAAGAAGGCAAGAGTGCACATTCGGCCGGCAAAGTGATGGTGACTGTTTTCTGGGATGGTGAAGGTCATCATCCACATCGACTACGTGGAAAAAGGAAAAACAATCAATGGTGAGTACTACGCAGCATTAAAGAGCTCTTCACCAAGACAATGCACCGGCTCACCGATCGGCCACCGCCAATGCAAAATTACACGAATTGGGCTATGAATTGGTTGAACACCCACCGTATTCCCTAGATCTTGCCGCCAGCGATTTTTTCCTGTTTCCAAACCTAAAAAAATTGCTCTGAGGACGCCGTTTCGCAACAAATGATGAAGTCGTCGCTGAAACTACGGCATATTGTGAAGAGCTCGAGCAAAACAACAATTATCGGATTTGATAAAAAAATTGGAAAATAGTCTTACTAAGTGTATCGAGCTAAAAGGGGACTATGTTGAGAAATAAATCAATTTAATTTCAAAAAACTTGTTTTTTCTATCAAAAGCTAGTTTTATATCAATCCACCCTCGTATATGCAATTAATATTTGTATTTTACAGTGGATATGATAGTTGGTTGAAAACGTATTTTATGATTTATTTTCTGGAATTTAGTTTTTATTATTGCATCCATATTAAAAGTAATACTGCAATTTAATAATTAATTTTATGTACTACATACAATGTTTACCTTTTCATAACCCCATTAATAACAATAACAATAAAACTCAATAATAAAGACATATAATACAAGATAGACTGACTGCTGCAAGACAATCGCGTTTCTCCAGTGCGACACAGAAACCTGACGCAAAGCAGTCGCTGCATCTCTGTTTAATGCATCTCTGCACCTTGTCATTGGTCATTTAGGTCACGTGGCCGATAAACCTGACACATTAGAAAGAGATGCAAGGACTGCTTTGCGTCAGTTTTCTATGTTGCATTGGGGGACCCTATCTTGTAAACATGTCTACGACAATAACAGAAACAGGTTTTGTTTATCGTGTAGGTAAGTCTAGGCGTTTAAATGATCGATGGCCACCCCGGTGTACCGGTACTCTAAAAGTAAATTCCAAACTTAGCTTAAATTAAACGGTAATAGTAAAATACTTTTTTTTGAGAAATACACGACAGTTTGAGAAAAATGTAGTTTAAACCACTATTGTAAAATTGAGCCTAAAATGGATGCATAAGAAATGAATAACAAAGGTCCCGTATACTAAACCTACAGCGGCGTCTATGCTTTTACATTTTATTTTATTTCGAAGGGGTAAGTACGTAAGTATTTGCTGGAGTTTTCTAATTAAACTTACGCAAATATTTTGACTTTACGTTGTCGGGACAAGGAATAATACCGTTGTCATTTAATTGAAAAGAATTAACCGGATTAAATGGACTGAAAAGAAATAGAAAGACAACGAAATATAAATGTAAAACCTTGGCATAACGTTTAAAAGTGCCAGAGTAATAACATAAAGACACTAATTTGGTACGAAATATACTATTTTAAGAAATGATTGGCTAAATAGGTTTTAAAAATAAGGCCAAAGAAATGTACAGAGAAGTACAAACTTCTATTAGGAATTAATCTGTAGTATGGTGTATGGTGGCGAAATCCGTGAAAAGTTTACAAGATGTTACGTGTGGTCTGTACTTTTGTATGGATGTGAAACTTGGACTTTAAACGCCGATATCATGAATAAAATCGAGGCGTTTGAGATGTGGTTGTATCGAAGGATACTAAAAATTCCATGGACTAGCAGAACCAGAAACGAAGAAGTTCTTCGAAGAATGGGACATCAACGAACTCTATTAAATATTATTAAGAGGCGTAAACTAGAATATCTTGGACATATAATCAGAGGACCAAGATATGAGTTCCTTCGGCTAATTCTCAACGCTAAAATCGAAGGAAAGAAATAGATAGGACGGAAGAAACTCTCTTGGTTGAGGAATTTTCGGCAGTGGACAGGTTTGACAGCGGACCAATTGCTACACGTAGCGCAAGACCGAGATCAGTATAACAATAATATAAGCATGGTAGTCGCCGACGTTCCGTAGGGATATGGCACTCTAAGAAGAAGAAGAAGAAGATGGTGTATTAATGAGATTTGAGAGTTTATTTATATAAGAAGAAGTGTTTAGGATTACGGTTGTATTGCCTTTATCGGCGGGAAGAATGACTTGATTTGGATTTGACTGAAGTTCTTTCAGGACTTTTTTCTTGGATTGGCTAATGTTCGGAGTAGGAGGCTTTGAGTTTCTAAGAACTCTAGGAATGCCTTGTCTAATTTTTTCAGCATCATCGGAAGGTAAACTGGAGATGGCTTCTTCAGTTTGACAGATGATCCTCTCAATTGGAATGTGACTTGGTGTAACAGAGTAATTGAAACCTTTTGCTCAAGCTTAAGCGGCAATGATCGAAATGGGAGTATTAGAAAGTTATGAACTACTGTAGTGGGTTTCAACATTGTTGTTTTTGGAATTTGTTTGGCAATTAGATGATTAAACTGTCCCATAAGATAGAATATACTTGAAATAATGAATAGATGATCAGATATTGGACATATTGATATTTGTGATATCTGGTTGTATATATATATATATATATATATATATATATATATATATATATATATATATATATATATATATTATTGTGATATTTAAAGTCTTGGTGCGCCAAGCAATAATTAGCTAATTAATTTTTTTGATTAATTAAAATTATTTAAATGATATGATTATTACTCTATCACAATTTTAATTCTTTTATCTCAGGGTTAAATTCGTGCTTCAATATCTATGCTATTACATGTGAAAGGTAAGGTCCAGAGAATACCGGAATAATAAAAAACACATATGATCTAACACTATATATTGAAATAAAAATAAAGAAATAATTCACACTCAAAAGTTTTCAATAAACAAATCTCATATAATGATTCTCAAAATTTTTGTTCTACGTACGTGAACAATCAAAATTAATGGTACAAACAATATTAATTGAAATCTCAAAATTCCGAACTATTCTAACTCTCCTAATCAAAATATTTATATCCTTTCTAAATTAAGTGTAAAAATTGTGTTATCAATAAAAGAAAAACTGCAGAAAACAAAATATCTCTCTCTGATGATGAGTGGTCCAAATCCTTGTTCCTTGTAGACTATATTATCTCCTCTCAGACCGCTCCCTATGTAATCAGCAATCTTACACAGATTGTTGCAAGTATATCGTCCTTAATGATCTCCTTCAAAAGCACAAATCATTCAAATTATGATAGCCTTTCTCCTCTCGATAAACTGAATCTCTCGTTGGCCCGAGTGAAAAATGACTCTTGGAATATCTGCTCTTTACGATAAACTGAATCTCTCGTTGGCCTGAACAGTGACTCTTGGAATATAAGTAGAGAAATATGACTTACAATATTTTGCTGCTTCAGCTTCTGTCAGATACACTAACTCCACAAAAACTCACTAACATTCAACACTACTGCTTGCTACATTTCAGGAACCGCCAGAGAACAATCCCTGTTCCTCTTACAGATTTGGAAAACCAACTGATTATATCTTTTTTCTCTCCTCAATCTCGCTAAACTTTTTCCTACACACTTATCCCACCTTTTTCAATCTCCGCCAATCAAAACTCGTCACAATTCCCCCATTTTTTCATTTCGATAACAAACAAATTTTTACCTATAATTATAAAATTTCCTAAAACTTATTTACAAATAATATTTTCTATAATTCTTAAAAACTAACAAAAACCTCTTTCTAAAATCTCTTCTATTTGTCTCTAATCACTGCATTAATGTATTTTGGAAAACCCCGTTCAATTGTCTTTTTGTTTTCACTTAAAATTATGCGGGTCACTCAAGTATAACAAAGAAATAATTTATGCAAAGCTTACTTTTTGTTTAGTACAGGTAATTCAAGAAATTAATAACTCTCCTTCTTCGAAATGTTTGTTGGATATTATCCTACTTATCTGAATTATTTTAATGTTATTGAATTTTGAAATATTTTAAACAAACCAATATTTTTCTCGATTTTACATATCATAACAAATCCCCGCCATTTGATCTGCCGAAAACTCTTTGTTAAATTTTAAAAATGACAAAAGTTTTTTAGGATCAAATTATTTCACTATGTTATTAAAATCTACTTATGATACTGACAAATGTCGTGAATGTTAAAATACCCCGTATATTGCCTGTCTTTATACGGGATTGGATATATTTTCGTTTTAAATTTTTCCAAGTATTTTCCCTTAAAAGAAAGTTCATAATTTTTAACCACTTGATTTACTTTATTAACAAAATCTCCATGGTTTCCTAAAATCTTCTCTATTTCCTTCTCCATGTTTTTTCCACAATTTATTTTTCTTTCATCCACCTTTTGTTCACATGTGTTCACTGTCCATAATACTTCTTCACAAAATTCTGGATTCTCGTCCATCAATGCCATTTTTTTTTTGTTTTCTTTTTATCCTCTAATTCCCTTTGGTATTCCGAGCACCATGTTTCTATTCCTTTCATTTCTCTGATGATACCTTCTTTTTCTTCCTGCTTCCATTCTGTTTTATCGTCGGTTGCCAACAATTCTTCTGTACCTTCTATTTCCTGTTTTTCTCTGGTCTCCATCTTATTTTCCTGCTTTCTTTTCGAACTCTTCTTCTTTTTCTTCCTTCTCTTTTTCTTTTCTGTTAGATCTTGTTCTTGTACTTTCGGTTTATCCTCTACAGTCATATCGATTTCTTTGCGTTTTTCCTGTGCATTGATCCTTCCAGAATTTGTTTTCCTATCTGTTTGCTTTTCTTCTCCTGTGTTGTCTGGTTCTGCTCTGATTTCCAGTTTATTTTCCGAAAAATTTATGGTGATATCTTTTTTCCTCAATTCATCAATTCCCGCTATCATATCATGATTTAAATCTTCAATCACCACACATTTCATAATATGGAATTTGTTTCCTACTCTTATCTGTACTCCCAAGCCTTCGTTTACTGTCGTCAAATTTTTATTGTTTGCACCCACTAAATCAACCCTAGGAATCTTATACACAAATCTGTCCAAATTTAATTCTTTTACTAGTTTTTTATTGATTAGCGATATCTCCGATCCAGAATCAATCACAATTTTAATCGCTTTATGTTTTATAAATGCATCTAAAAATATTAGATTAGAATTAGAAATTTGTCTGTCGTTTCCTATTGCTACATGATTCATCTCCCTTCTATTTTGTTGTTGGAAGCTCTGGTTATTTCTATCGTCCCTTTGTTCGTTAGTATTCCTATTCGGAGGATTTTGTGCATCTCTATTCCTGTTGTGATTTTCATATGTTCTCTGTTGTGTGTCATTCCGGTTATCGTAATTTTGTTGTCTATTGTAATTATTGTAATTTCTCGGCCTATATTCGTTTGTTGATCTGGGATGTCGGTTTCTCTGGTCATAATTTGATGAATACCTTCTTTCCGCTCCATTATATTGGTCATGTTGTCTTCTATTTCTCATTTCTTTTCTTTTCGCTTCTTTTAATTGAAGGAATTGGCACAAACTATCAATATCTTGATAGTTTCTCAAAATCACGTGATCTTCCAACGTTTCCTCAAAATGTCTGCTGATCATTTCTACCAGCTGTTCGGTAGAATATTTGTATTCTAGATATTTTGAATTGTTATATATCTGCAAAGCATATCTTTCTTCAGATATTCCCATTTTTTCGTGATATTTTCCATTCTGTAGCTCTTGGTTGATTTCTCTCTGTTTATTTTTCCCCCAGAAATAGTTGAGAAATTTATTTTCAAAATCTGTCCAATTTTCAAACTCATCTTCCTTGCTTTCATACCATAACGCTGCTCCTTCTTTCAAATGGTTTCTAATTGTTTCTTTGCAATCGTCAAAATATCTAATATGTTGTAATTTGGTTTTCAAATTTTTAACAAACGGTACTGGGTGTGTTTTCCGAATATCCCCGCCAAATTGTATTTTCGACTCGCTTGTTCCATGGATGATAACTTCTTTTCTCTCTACCCCTCTTAGTTCAATTTCTGCCATTTGTTTTTCATTTTGCTTTAATCTTCTTTCTATTTTCTTCCTGTCTTCTTGTAGCGCCATTTCAAATTTTTCTTCTAACTGTTCTAATTCCTTTTTCTGGACAGTCTTACTATCTTTCATTTTAGTTTCTATTTCTTCTCTCTGCATCTCTAGTTCCTTTCTCTGGCAATTTTGTATCTCCTTCATTGTATTTTGGATATCTTTAATCTCTGTCTCTTGTTTTGCATTCTTTATGGTTATTTCTTCTATCTGTTGTATCAGTTCTTTCTTTATCCCCTCAACACATCCTTTAATTTCTTGTTCATAGTTTTCCAAACGCTTCTCTATATTCCTGTTATTTAGTTCTATTGCTTGCCTTGTTTCCCGTTGGTTTTCTTCCATTGTTTGTTTCGTTTCAATTTGGTTTTTTTCCATTTTTAGTGATGTTTCTTGTTGATTTCTATCCATTTTATCCATTTTCTTTGATGTTTCATTTTGGTTTTTCTCTATTGTTTGTGTCTGTATTTGCATTAGTTGTAATATTTTCTCTATTCCTGATAATTCTTTTTTCTCCTCACTTATTGTAACATTTCCTTCATTATCCGATCCTTCTTCAACAATTGTTTCCTCTTCTCTGTTATCCTCCTTCCTTTCTTGCATTTTGCTTTGACTCCTTGTGGTCGACATGTTGTTTCTTTTCGTTAATGTTTTTGTCCCCGCCAAATGTGAAATTTTACAACACTCTATATGTTTCAGAACACGACAATATTTCTCCCCAAATGTATTAAATTTTCACGACAAATATCAAATATGCAATCAGTAAAATTCAAATAATTCAAAATAAATATCAAATGTACGATTGGTAAAGAAAATAAAATCAAATAATTCAATAGCAGTAAATATCCACTAACTACGATCAATCAATAAATCAAATTTATATTCCCTGGAAAAATTGTCAAAATACTTTCAAATTCAAATTCCCTCAATGTTATATGTTTTTATCTCTGGATCACCTGTACTTATTCCAGATCTCTTTCCCTTCCTTCAATTGTAAAGCTGCGATATTTTCAAGCCCCACGTTTTGGAAGCCAGTTATTGTGATATTTAAAGTCTTGGTGCGCCAAGCAATAATTAGCTAATTAATTTTTTTTGATTAATTAAAATTATTTAAATGATATGATTATTACTCTATCACAATTTTAATTCTTTTATCTCAGGGTTAAATTCGTGCTTCAATATCTATGCTATTACATGTGAAAGGTAAGGTCCAGAGAATACCGGAATAATAAAAAACACATATGATCTAACACTATATATTGAAATAAAAATAAAGAAATAATTCACACTCAAAAGTTTTCAATAAACAAATCTCATATAATGATTCTCAAAATTTTTGTTCTACGTACGTGAACAATCAAAATTAATGGTACAAACAATATTAATTGAAATCTCAAAATTCCGAACTATTCTAACTCTCCTAATCAAAATATTTATATCCTTTCTAAATTAAGTGTAAAAATTGTGTTATCAATAAAAGAAAAACTGCAGAAAACAAAATATCTCTCTCTGATGATGAGTGGTCCAAATCCTTGTTCCTTGTAGACTATATTATCTCCTCTCAGACCGCTCCCTATGTAATCAGCAATCTTACACAGATTGTTGCAAGTATATCGTCCTTAATGATCTCCTTCAAAAGCACAAATCATTCAAATTATGATAGCCTTTCTCCTCTCGATAAACTGAATCTCTCGTTGGCCCGAGTGAAAAATGACTCTTGGAATATCTGCTCTTTACGATAAACTGAATCTCTCGTTGGCCTGAACAGTGACTCTTGGAATATAAGTAGAGAAATATGACTTACAATATTTTGCTGCTTCAGCTTCTGTCAGATACACTAACTCCACAAAAACTCACTAACATTCAACACTACTGCTTGCTACATTTCAGGAACCGCCAGAGAACAATCCCTGTTCCTCTTACAGATTTGGAAAACCAACTGATTATATCTTTTTTCTCTCCTCAATCTCGCTAAACTTTTTCCTACACACTTATCCCACCTTTTTCAATCTCCGCCAATCAAAACTCGTCACAATTCCCCCATTTTTTCATTTCGATAACAAACAAATTTTTACCTATAATTATAAAATTTCCTAAAACTTATTTACAAATAATATTTTCTATAATTCTTAAAAACTAACAAAAACCTCTTTCTAAAATCTCTTCTATTTGTCTCTAATCACTGCATTAATGTATTTTGGAAAACCCCGTTCAATTGTCTTTTTGTTTTCACTTAAAATTATGCGGGTCACTCAAGTATAACAAAGAAATAATTTATGCAAAGCTTACTTTTTGTTTAGTACAGGTAATTCAAGAAATTAATAACTCTCCTTCTTCGAAATGTTTGTTGGATATTATCCTACTTATCTGAATTATTTTAATGTTATTGAATTTTGAAATATTTTAAACAAACCAATATTTTTCTCGATTTTACATATCATAACAATATATATATATATATATATATATATATATATATATATATATATATATATATATATATATATATATATATATATATATATATATATAATATATGTATATATATATATATATATATATATATATATATGTATAGATTGATATATTATAAACATAAGTACATTCCAATACTAGTTTGCTCTCAATACACGCGAACTATTACCATTTATATCGACACAATCAAAACCGTAGATAAATAAAAAAATCCCAATTGGCAATTTATTATTATATGATTTAGAGCATCTCATGCATGGTCACGATGCCATATATTCTTAAGGAAATTCAAGTGGGATGTTACTTGATATAATCGCCGTCTTATTAAGATTCATCCATCTTTCTTTCTTACTTACAGTCGTCCTTCTGACTAGAATCAACCTTTTTTATTTGCCGTGGATGTCTTGTTATTTCTATTGAAATTTATTTGTATTTGTTTAATGATAATAAATTTAAAAGTGAAGAGAGATGCACCGTTACAGAGGTAAATTGGTCTCAAACGGACAAGGTCGTACCAACTAATTCATCTAAGGGATTTAAATTTTATAACTATATAACTATATAACGCATATATTTTTTTCCATTTTCATAAAAAACAAAACTTGATCAAACTATATTTAGGAAAAAGGAGGGTTCTTTATTACACTTGAGCAGCAAAGGCATTATGGCGCTCATTCCACTAGACCGTTTTGTGACTAGTCTTTATTCGGTCATAGTCGGTCATAGTCAAAAATTAATTCCGATATTTATATAATTTAAAGTTTTTAATGTTGGAAGAATAGATAATAGCGAGGAAAAAGAAATTCTAAGGACTACACCAGAAGTCACTGAAATAGAAAATTCAGCGAATCCTTAGTTTAATACCGGGCTGAACTTTTTTTTCTTCGATTGAAAAAACTGCTACCAAATTAATGAGCACCAGAGATAAAATGTAAAATAACAAATCTTCATTGTGACTTAAAACAAGCCATTCCCTAATACAATATGTTACAATTTATATTACTAAAGTGCACAGAAAATAGAGACAATTTATCTTTTAAAATGCAAAAACTGTTTAAATGAGAGAGTGATTTTATAAGTGATTTTGTGTGTATTTTGAACGGCGGTAGGTGAGTGAATAACTCAACAATGTATAATTCTTTCTAACTAATAGGTAACCTTTTACAAAGACGTCTGTCTTGATTATAATTATTGCGACGTCTAGACATTCTAACCGCCTACGCATTTGCTCTTTCAGCGCAACGGCAGTTATTGTGTATTGTTTGTTCATTGTTCAAAAAACAAGTCCATATTAATAGTAGACAGTTTTTGGGTAAACTTAATTTGACGAACCAGGAGCGGAAACTAAATAAGCAACAAAGTATGTGGATAATTCAACAATAAAACATAATCGTTTTAAGAGTAAATTTAATAGACATAAACACTGCACAAGCTTTTAGTTTGAACACTCTTAAAAGAATCCTAGACTATGCACAAGGCACTGTTTCAGAAGATCCTACACAATTCATCTTGCAGATCTATATATCATTCGTCCCAACCATTTCCAACTATCGAATGTGAAAAGTAGAAGATAACTCTTTTTTAGAGAATCCTAAATCAGCGCCTTGACAAATGAAAAAATTTGTATATTTTTTATATTTAATGTTTAATCCTTGTTAGATTGATAAAAAAATTAAACTGCTTACCGTTTTTGTCGTTTTCAAAATCAAATTCGTTACTTTGATTTTTGTGTTATCAACGATTTGTTTTGGTCCAATGTTTCGAAATTTTCGACAGTTCATATTGGTATAATTTTAACACATTCATATTGTAACGAAATAGCCCATCTCCGATACTTCATAATTCTTAGAAGGATAAATCTAGAAAACGTAAGAATTGGCATTTCAATAGCGCCCGTCTTTCGATGCGGTTTCGATGAGACAAATTAGAGGTGGGACTACCCCCTAAGATTCGAGAATAATACTTTTGGTATATATATGTAACGATGTTAGGAGTAGAGTTTTAGTTGATAAGAGAGTACCGAACTGTAAACTTAAAGAATATATTTATATATTTATAAATATATTATATGCAAAAATATATTTATATAAATTCCATCTTACAATGATGGAAGAAACTTTTAAAAGAAACAATGAGAAATTTGAAGAAGTTTCTAAAACATTCGATTTGATCTTCTCTTCTACAAAGTAGAATAAAAGATCAAACAGTTAAAGAGCATGATAACTAATACAAAAGTGCTACCACCAGTTAATAAAATAGCCTTAGATCCGGTAGTAAAAGAAGAATCACCTAGAGACGAAACGACACATAATATGAGATTCAAACTGCCACCATTTGATGGAAAGTCTTCTTAGTCCATATACCTTAGACAATTTGAAGTTATTGCGACAGCCAATCATTGGACAGAACAAGAAAAAGCTGTTTTCTTGACTGCTGCTTTACGAGGTGATGCTGCGGATATCCTAAGATCGATTCCTAAGGGCCAAGAAAAATGTTAGCAGACCTTGTTCACTCGACTAGACAAACGTTACGGAGATGCCCATCTACAACAAGTCTACAAGGCGCAACTAAGAAGTAGAATTCAATGAGCAAGTGAAAATTTGCAAGAGTTTGAAGCAGATGTTGCTCGTATAGTGCGGTTGGCTTATCCAGAGGTACCAGACAACATTTTGGAAGAAATTGCTGTAGATACCTTCGTCAATGGGTTAAAAGAAAGTGAATTACAGAAAGCTTTACGACTAGCAAGACCGAAAGTTCTAGATGAAGCGCTCGCTATTGCCTTGGAACATGAAACAGCTAGTCAAACTTCACGGAGCCATCGAGTAAGGACCATCGAAGAAGGCGATGAACCAAACGATGAACGTCTGGAAGAAATGGTACGAAAAGTAGTTCGTAACACGATGCCAAAGAGACGCGAGCAAAGATGTGGGAATTGTGGTGACGTAGGTCACATTCGCCGTAATTGCAAGAAAATGATACAACAGTCGGAAAACTAGAACGGGTAGACACCAAGGGGCAACTGCCGACCTCGAGAAACACAGTCCCCATAGGAACTGTGAACATTACGTCCTCTGGTGGAATTCATAGCTTGTACATCGAGGGTCGTATCAATAATAAATGTAGATCGTTTTTGGTAGATATAGGTTTACTAAGGAAAGTTGGGGCTGTATTGAATGTCAAAGATCGAGTTCTCGAGATCAGTGGTGAAGAGTTGCAGGTTCATGAGGAAAAAGAAGATGTTATCAGCTTAACAACTACTTGTGACGTAATATACCGAATTAAGAAGTTGCCGAAAGGTAAACCAAACGTAGTTCACATAAATTGTCTTGCACCATATGCTAGCTCAAATGAAACAGAAGAATCACGAACCCTTCAACATGAGATCAAAGATGACCGGCGACCAAGCTTTTATGAATTTATGTCAAATTACGCAGACAGAAAGAGTGCTAGATTCAGAGCGACGACAGAAGTTCAGCAGGATCTTTTTAGTGTTCGGCATAACGTCTCTCTAGCCCACTGTGTTGCCCGAGATCTTAAGATAACTAAAGGAATCTCATCTGTATTCTATAGGAAGTTAGGTCGTTTGGACGAGTTAAAAAACCAGCAGCCTAAAGATGGCTTTAGATTATAAGATGGTTCTCGATCTTTGCTGTAAATGGTGACCAGGAAGTCGTATACAGACAGGGCAAGCTACGAGGATATATGGCATGCTCTAACTAATTTGAAGAAAATCGTGTGCAATTATGACATCAAGAATTTGGCCTTACCCAAGATAGGCCATGCACTAGAAAATCTGGATTGGAAGACTGTCAGAAGCATGCTTGAAGTGATCTTCCGAGAAACCGGCGTACGAATTACTGTGTGTTGTATTAACCCGAAGAGATCGTGTCCTTCAAAGTCTGTAGACTGTTATTTCTTCTTGAGGGGTTCATGCAGAGCTGGAGAGCTCTGTAGATTCCGCCGTCCTGGGCCTACATCTGGAGTAGCTGATCGGGATGTTCAGATCTAAGAGGGGAGCAGTGTAACGAAATAGCCCATCTCCGATACGTTATAATTCTTAGAAGGATAAATCTAGAAAACGTAAAAATTGGCAATTCAATAGCGCCCGTCTTTCGATGCGGTTTCGATGACACGAATTAGAGGTGGGACTACCCCCGACGATTCGAGAATAATACTTTTGGTATATATATGTAACGATGTTAGTAGTAGAGTTTTAGTTGATAAGAGAGTACCGATCTGTAAACTTATAAATAAATATATTTATATAAATTTGAACCGCTCGTTTTATTTAATCCCGCTACAATATTCTTAATTGAAAAGGAGGAAAATTAAAATAATTTTAATGTTCTTACAAAGTTTATTACGAATTATTTAATTAAAAATTGAAGTTGTAGGATAAAATGGAAAAATTATGTTTAAAGAAATTATTAAAAGTGTTGTTCTGCTGTGATCTTGCCAGATGTCCTGCCACCAAATATATGTTTTTATCTGTGATATATCTCGTAGTTGTACCTCCTTCTCCAAACACCATTTTCACAGATGCCACCGAATATTCTTCTCAGGATCCTTCGTTCAAATATAAGCAGGAGATTTTCATCTGCCTTGGAAATGGTCCATGTCTCCCACCCATATGTCAACACTGGTTGTATAAGGGTTTTTTATATGGTTATTTTTGTTTTTTGGCTTAAGTTTCTGCTTCT